>NC_089492.1:66367481-66708314 GCF_036850765.1 Saccopteryx bilineata
ACTTCCAGTTATAAGATGAATAAGTTATGGGATCTAATGCACAGCATGGTGACTATAGTTAACAATATCATACTGTATACTTGAAAGTTACTAAGACAGCAGACCTTAAAAGTTCTTACCACACACAAAAATAAGGTTATTATGTTAAGTGATGGAAATATTAACCAGCCATTTTGTGGTAATCATTTTGTATTATATGTATACATGAAATCATTATATTGTATAACTTAAACTTATACAATGTTATATGTCAATATTATTTCAATAAATCTGGGAAAAAGCAGTAGGAAGAGAGCTTTTAACTATTTGTTTACATTACTTTTCTCTAATTGTTAACTTCAATGTGTGGATTAGTTTAAGGATAATTATCAAGTTCAAACATCTCCCGTGGTTTTTTGTTAAATCAAACAGTTAATGTGTGATTGTGCTTTAAGATTTTCCTTCTGTGAAGTGGCAAAATTAGAATAGTTTACTCTAAAGCTTGAGTTGCTAAGAAATATTTCACCATTCCTAATCAATTATCATCTTGTAGACTTCCCTCTGAAATGTCTTAAACATTTATTATTCAGTGTTGTCCATGAATCATTTACATGATTTTTATTTTATTATTTTTATTTTTATTTTTTTGCCAAAGCTGGAAACGGGGAGGCAGTCAGACAGACTCCTGCATGCGCCCAACCGGGATCCACCCGGCATGCCCACCAGGGGGCGATGCTTTGCCCCTCTGGGGCGTCGCTCTCTTGCGTCCAAAGCCATTCTAGCACCTGAGGCAGAGGCCACAGAGCCATCCCCAGTGCCCAGGCCATCCTTGCTCCAATGGAGCCTCGCTGTGGTAGGGGAAGAGAGAGACAGAGAGGAAGGAGAGGGGGAGGGGTGGAGAAGCAAATGGGTGCTTCTCCTGTGTGCCCTGGCCGGAATCGAACCCGGGACTCCTGCACACCAGGCCAACGCTCTACCACTGAGCCAACCGGCCAGGGCCTACATGATTTTTAGTTAGACCTGAAGGTACTTCACAATTTACCATGTATGCATTGTTTTCTATTCTTTGAGTTATTTTTAATTTAATTAATGCACATTTTTGTGCTTGTTTTATGAAATCAGTTTGCTAGTTATTATGGAGGAAACAAAGGAATTTAAGGCATGATCCAGCCTTGCATGAAGATGTTGTTTTATTGAGAAAACATTCAAATAATATGGAATATGAACAGATATTGTGCTGATAACTAGTGAGCAGAGCAGTTGAACACACTGTGAGTTTTCACTGGGGAGGCCATTTGGAGAGTCTGGTCTAAGGTAATTACTTAGACAGATTAGTTCCTGCTGATAGAAAATACTAAGCAAAACTGTGTCCTTTGGGAGAACTTTTTACTGGCAATGTTTTGATTATTAAA
Organism: Saccopteryx bilineata; assembly: GCF_036850765.1. Taxonomy (NCBI): domain Eukaryota; kingdom Metazoa; phylum Chordata; class Mammalia; order Chiroptera; family Emballonuridae; genus Saccopteryx; species Saccopteryx bilineata. The sequence continues at coordinate 66,368,873 of NC_089492.1, forward strand.
TTTACATACAGTTGCTTAAGAATCTCAACATCTATGCACCTTTATTCTTAGGAGGCAAAATGTATTTATGCATTTTGAAGGAATAATTTGGATTTACATTGTTTAGCAGTGTTTTAAAGAAAATTTTAGCCTGACCTGTGTTGGCACAGTGAATAAAGCGTCAACCTGGAAACGCTGAGGTTGCCGGTTCAAAACCTTGGGCTTGCCTGGTCAAGGCACATATGGGAGTTGATGCTTCCTGCTCCTCCCCCCTTCTTTCTCTCTCTCTCTCTCCCCTCTCTATAATGAATAAATAAAATCTAAAAAAAAAAGAAAATTTTAAATGATTTATTTATCCATGCACTTAAAATATTGTCAGAAATGTGTTTTATTCAGTACGCACTTAAAAATTTTCTCTACCCTGTACTGATGTTTGTGACGTGTCACATGTCTTGCTAAGAATCGCTCTCTTCACTGAAATCCTTTCATAAAGATGAATGGAGAGATATATAGTCAAAGATAAGCAAAATATCCAAAGAAAAATATGTAATTTATAATTATTACAGGTAAATAGACATTCATGAAATTTTAGAGTTATATAATTTTTAAAAGGGCAGATATATTTTTTTTAAAAAAAAAGCTTGTGCATTCCAAAAAAATAAAAATAGTAGAGTCACATTATTTTTTCTCCTGTGAAATACTCACCACCTAACTCCTCTGGCCCTGTTTGCAGCTCTTTGTATGGCTCTGCTTGTCACTGCTTCTCACTAAATCTCTGCTGCCAGCTGGAGTTAAATGGGCTGCATATCAAACTGTTCCTCTTTATCTCTCTGCTCTACATTCCACCAGCAGTGGCATCTCTTATTTTATTTAATTTCTAATAAACAGCCAAGGGTTTTTTGTTTTGTTTTGTTTTTGAGAGAAAGAGATACAGACAGGAAGGGAGAGAAATGAGAATCATCAGCTTTGTAGTTGTGTTGCTTTAGTTGTTCATTGATTGCTTCTCATATGTGCCTTGACCAGGGGGCTCCAGCCGAGCCAGTGACCCCTTACTCAAGCCAGCGACCTTGGGATCATGTCTGTGTTCCCACACTCAAGCTGATGAGCCCGTGCTCAAGCTGGGTACCTCAGGGTTTTGAACCTGGGACTTCAGCATCCTAGATTGACACTGTATCCAGTGTACTACCACTGGTCAGGCAGAGTCTTTTTTCTCATTCTCTGTAGTCTCAACTTCTGATCATATTCAACTCTAAATCCTATTTTACTTTTTCATTTATATAGTGTCTGAACCTTCTCATTTCTCTTGTTACAATGGTCAGTTTCCTGGTTCCCATTCTTATCTGATGAGCATATAGTAAGACAAATCTTCAAGCCCAATTCTGTCCCATAATGTAAATGAGAATAATAACATTGAATTAATTATGTTTCCAGTCTTTGAATCATATATCTATAAAATAGAACTTTATGGGAAGAAACCTGCCTCATCAATTCTCTGCTCTGTTTCTCTGCCCATATTTACAACCAAGCATCTATTCTTACCCAACTGGCCCATTCCTGTAGTTCAGCTTACCGTGGTTTTTCCGGGTATATCACATGTAGAGAAGTGGTTTGAATACAGTCCACATCCTTAAATAAATGGTCTAGTGTATGTACAGAATTCTGTGGCTTAACTGTGCTACCCTAGTAATTCATCTGATACAGTAGGCTTTGTAATTCCCATCATCACCATTTTACAGTTGGAGAAAGTGAAATTTGGAGAGCAAGTAACATTTCAAAGTCAAACAGACCAAAACTGATTCTGAAGCTGTAAATATGTTTACAGAGTTTTTTATCCTAAGCATATCTTTGTCCTAATTTGCTTTTAGAAGCAAATTTAGGTTTAAGTTTTAACAATATTGCAGTTCATTTTAATTCTTGTGTTTCAAATGATATAGTATAATATAGTGGCAAATGAATATGTCTTTCTAGATGTTTCAAAACATTAATTTGATTGCATGACCTCACAGCTAAAAGCCATTACACTGATTTGGTTTTCTGACTCTGGGAACATAAATATGGAAGGAATTCAGGTTAATTGCTAAGTTATGCAAACACTGTTACTAAATATTTGCTATATTTTCATGTGGGCTAGGAATGAGTATTAAGATATTCAGCTACTTTCTGTTGCTTGGTAATGTTTATCAAATATGTCCTAATCACATTTCATGTATTACTTTTGTTGTTGCGTTTGTATGTTAATTAATATTACCTTGTATATGTTGTAATATTGTGTTGGTATTATATTGTTTTATTTGTATATTATTTTTGAGAATTGTAAGGGCTCAGAAGACCAGGTCTGAATTTTTTAAGGGAGTGTTCAAGACTCTTATAATACTAAAAATTATAGCTAAATATAATTTAAACACAAAGCCTGTGTTCCTCAGATTAAGGTATTGTAAATTGCATTTTTTTTTTACTATAGGACTAATACATATTTATCCTAGAATTGAAAAGACATGGAATTCAAAAGAAGAAGTTAAAATTAACCTGTGTTTCCTGCATTTAGTTAAAACTATTAAAATTTAGCCTTGCAATTGTTTTTCCCAACAAATCAAACAGTATGTGGCACAAAGTAGGTCTTATTAAATATATAAAATGAATAAATTAATAGATTAGTATATGAATGATGGATATAGATCCATGTGAATTTTTAAACAAAATTTTAGACGATACTATAGGTATGGTTTTTTAACCTGCATTTTTCCACTTACCAAGATATTCCTAGAAATTACACATATTCAGTGCTCTCATATCATTTTAAATGATTAAATGATATAAATATTAAAAATGTCATTTCAAGAGCCACATCATATCCAAGTCTATAAAAAGAGATAACATTAACATTTTTTGAATGAGCACAGACCAGTCATTGATACTAACCTACTTTGAACCTCAGTCCAATCCCCAAATGTCCAAAATGCTCCACAATTGGAGGCAATGCTCCTTCCAACCCTGTTACCTCATCTCCTTATTTCCTGACCAGTTTCTTCCTGCAAAATTATTCTTCATTTCCCAGCAACATCAAGCTCTTCCATTGTGCAGGCCTCACAACACGCTCTTTTTTCTACCACAAAAGCTCATCCTATACCTCCTTCCTGAGAACACACATGCAGCCTTCCACATCCAAATCAAAGATTTCACTCCTGGATCCTTTGTGGCAGAGACCTTCAGGCATCAGCACAAACCATATAGAGTAAGTCTAGTAAAGATGGAGGGAACTGAAGTTTTAGTTAATTCAGAAAGAAAAAAGAAATATTTAATTTGAGAAAGTAATGGAAACTCTAGACAAAATTATTTCCTTCTTGTCCTATTGACAAGAGTAAATAATCTAAGGTGGCCTGCTCTTTTTTCCTCTTCAGGAAACAGTGGCGTTTAATTCTTCTCTTCTGAGGCCCCGTGTGATTGGAGAATGGATTGGCCGAGAAGAGAATGATGCTGATCCATTAGCCGCTGAAATGCTGCAGCCCCCAATTCCGAGAAGCAAAAATGAGCAATGGGAAGGTGAAGACAGCAGCTCCAGCCCTGCAGGAAGGTGAGATGAGATGGCATCTGAGCTCCTGAATATTCTACTGCTCACAAAAATTGGGCGATATTTCAAAATGAATATAAAGCGATGAAAAAGAGAAGCATTTGATTTTTTTAATTAAACAATAACATCAGAAAAGCAAATGACAAGTCAAAGAAAACTTTTCAGTTATGCAAATGAGATACAAAACTAACTTTTATTTCATTGGTGAAAATGCACTATACAAAAGGCTGAAAGCATACTGGAGTATCTACATCTTCCCTGATCCCCTATTTTTGTGAGCAGTGTATTAGTCATTACAGTGTAAAGGGAAAGTAAATCCAAGTGCATGATTTTATTGAAATAACTCATAGCAATTTTATATAGAAAATTCTTTTGGACTCCACACAAGATAAAAATTAATTTGTCTTTAGTTTTTTAAGTGAGAGAGACAGAGACAGAGAGAGAGAGGCAGAGAGAGGAACAGATAAGGACAGACAGGAAAGGAAAGAGATGAGAAGAATCAATTCTCTGTTGCGGCACCTTAGTTGTTCATTGATTGCTTTTTCATATGTGCCTTGTCCAGGGTGCTCCAGCCAAGCCAATGACCCCTTGCTCAAGTCAGCAACTTTGGGCTCAAGCCAGTGGCCTTGGGCTTCAAGCCAGTGACCATTGGATTCCAAGCCAGCAACGTTTGGGCTCAAGCCAGTGACCACGGGGTCATGTCTATGATCCTATGCTCAAGCCAGCGACCCTGCCCTCAAATTTATGAGCCCATTCCCAAGCCAGCGACCTCAGGGTTTTGAACCTGAGTCCTCTGAGCTCCAGGCTGATGCTCTATCCACTGCACCACTGCCTAATCAGGCTAATTTGTCTGTTTTTTTTATTGAGAGTGCTTTCTTTTAGGTTTTGGTTTTGATTTTTTTCTTTACATCTAAGAGATTACCATCTGCTTGCTAATAATACCAAATAGAGAAATAATTTCAGGGATATAAACTCAGTTGAGACTTTCTATAGTATTGAGAAGGGAATGGATGACTGTTAAGAATTGGAGGTACCTATATCTTTATGAATAATTGTTTTCCAATTTTGGAGGATAGATGTACAGAAGAGGGATTGCTGGGTCACATGGTAGCTCTATTCTTAATTGTTGGACAAACATTTCTATTGTTTTCCACAGTGGTTGTACCAATATATGTTCCCACCAACAATACACTACTATCCCCTTTTCTCCACATCTATGTCAACACTTATTGTTGGTTGATTTATTGATAATAGCCGTTCTAATAGATGTAAAGTAGTATCACATTATGATTTTGATTTTCATTTCCCATATAATAGTGAATGAAGTTGAGCATCTTTTCATATATCTGTATGTCTTCTTAGGAAAAGTGTCAATTCATGTCTTCTCCAATTTTAGTTGGATATTTTTTGTTGTTGAGTTGTATGAGTTCTTTATATATATATTTTGGATGTTAGCTCCTTTTTGGAAGTACATTTACAAGTATTTTCTCCCATTCAGTTGGTTGCCTTTCTCTTTTGATGTTTTCTTTTGCTGTGCAGAGCTATTTAGTTTGGTGTAGTCCATTCATTTATTTCTGCTTTTACTCTTCTTGCCTTTAGGGTCAAGTTCACAAAATCCTCTCTGAGACCAAGGAATATAAAACATAAATCAGCAGACTCATAGACAACAACAATTTGGTGATTACCAGAGAGGAAGGGGGTTAGAGGGAGGATGAAGAGGGTAAAAGGGGATCAGATATATGGTGATGGAAGGGGAAAAGACTTTAGGTAATGAGCATATAATGCAATATACAGATGATGTATTATGTAATTGTGTATCTGAAACTTGTGTAATGTTATTAACAAATGTTACCCAAATAAATTTAATTTTAAAATGAATTGAAGAGGAAAGACTTGTGATAGACAAGAGACACATAATCAATAGGGAAAAGAAAACTATTAAATGTATAATAGACAATAAAAAGCAGTGTTAATGTAGACTATCTATAGAGAGAAACATTGATTTAGAACCATTTCAGTTTAGTGTTGATAATGATGATTGCATAAAATAATTCACCCTTTCTTTGTTTAATATTTGAAACTATTATGAATTTAAAAGTCCATCTTCCAGTTTACTCAGACCTATGGTGCTCGATATGGTGACAAGAGATTTGCCTTAAGTTTTCATGTGCTGCAGAAGGGAAATGTTAAGATCATATTTATTTTAAAAAGTATATTTACAATAGCCACTTTTTAAATAATAGAATTGCAATGAGTAAAACTCAAAACAAAAGTGAAAACCTCTCTAAAGATGTTGGGATAAAAGAGCATTATATGAAGCATAGTATACATGAGAAAATGGATTTAGATATTCATGATTAGGAATGTGGCAGAATTTAAAACTCTGTGAGTATTACTAGCTGAGCACAATAAAAATTTTTCCTATGCATAGCATAGCCACAGTATCTTTGATATCTTATATTAAATTTAGCAGCAAGCAATAACTATTTTTTCTCAAGGGGAAAACTGTATTTTCTACAGTATAACAACTTTTAGTTTTTTTTATTTTTACTTTGACTTATCAAATGGCTGGAGGGAAAGAAATTCAGATACTCATTAATGTGCTTAGACATATAGAAAATTGATTCTACTTCCATGAGATATGGCTTTTTAATTATTTAAAGAGTTTGAGTGTCCCATATGAACAGATTGAAACCATTTTTTAAAATCCATTTACCTTCTTTTGTGGAATGCCATATTAATTTTACCTGTCAATGAGGGTAATTTTATTTTTAATATAAACCTAATAGACCTTTATTTTTATTCATTGCTAGGTCTTCAGTTCTTAAAGGTAAAATAAAGAAATTTGACTTTCTTTTAATTATAATAATAATCGAGCTATTTATTGCAAATGCTAGTGTTTCTACTTTCTTCCTTGCTTCAGAGAGCTTTTATTTCCTCTTGAATACCCACTAAAGGGAATCTTTCCTGCAATCCTATTTCAGTCCCTTACCCAGAAAAACTTAACCCATAAAGACCTCTCTCAAATATTTGTTTAGTATTTTTTCAGTTTTGTTTTTATGAGTTGGGGTATTACTTATGAAAAGAAGAAAGTGGTAAAATCCTTCCCTGTAGCATTGAAAGAACCATATGTATCTGAACTAAATTTAAAGAATAGCAATAAACTATAGATTAGAAACGATATCTCTTCCAATCTCTAATAGAAAACAGGATTTCTCAATTTCTACCAGCTCTCACACAGCCTTAGATTTGGTTTGGATGAATAATAATGGATGAGAACAAATTTTTAAATGATACTATATTTTATAACTATAGTTTTAGCTTTTGTCCTTAAATAGTAGTGAACTTGTACTATGACTTAACAGGCACAAACATTCACAGACTACATGGTATTCTACTCCTGAAATAAAAGACTTAATTTTCAAAGATTTTTCTCTTCCCCACTGGAACTGACAAATTATTTTTGCCAATAAATATCTGTTGTACAAGTGAAGGAGGCACACAGAAAGCTTTCAGTAGATTCTGTTAAATGAAACTTATTTATAAGGATTGCTTGTTGTCTGTCTTAACTTTTTGCCCTTTTTCCTATATTGGTTTTTCCTGTTGTTCAATGCTCAATCTTATTTGAATGGCTATTACAACATTCCTTCTTTGGTACATAGCCAACTTTTTCTTTCATTCAGAATAATATATACTCAATAGGCTAGACTTTCACCTTCAGATTAGAGAGGATTGAATAAAAGGCATAGTGAATGTTAAAAGTCTTACTGATAAAAACTTACCCCCAAATTTTTTTCCTGAAAGTTTTTTTTTTTGTAAAAAGTGGTGTACCTTATGTAAACTTTTTTTTATAGGTTCTACAATACAGCATTGTATGAAAAGGTCCAATAACTTTAGTACATCTTGCCATTACTTGAAGGGTTAAGTGCTACTTCTAACAAAGGCAATTATCAGGGCAATATGGAGAAACTATTAGAATGAGACAAAAGATACTGACATGGAGTCCATGACCCCTAGACGGTCTCTGGATGGACTCAAGAGATCTGAGAGTCTTTTGAAATTATGTGCGAAATGTTGTGTGTATGTGTATATAGGCATTTTCCTGCCACATCTTCATAGTTACCCAAAGTGGGTCTAAAATTAAGATAATTTAAGAAAAAAATTAAAGCATCTGAGTTACAAAAGAAAGAGGTGTTCATAAAAGAAAAAGGTGAATAGGTTGGGGACTAATTGGAAGTTTTCCATGATTTTCAGATAATACTAATTGTCATGAATTGCTATGGCTGATCTAGCCATTTAGGGTTAAAACATATATGTTCATTGCACACTTAGAGTTATTAAGGATAATTATAAATTTATAATATAAATTAAACAAAAATTAAGTTTTGTAAAACTATGCAATTCTGTTTTAAACCATCTTAATCAGACTTTGCCATAGCTGGGTAATGGAGTTCCTAAAATTGCTGGCTGAATCATAATGTGATATTGTAAATAGGCTTAGCAAGGCTTGAAAGCCTAATGAAGTGTTTCTAAGTTGAACCACTTTATTAAAATAAGAACAATATCAATAAATTACATAGATCTGCTGAATTGGCTTTGTTTGTTAAGTGAGCATTGTTATTAGGTGGTAAATATGCCATGAAATGAGTAGAAAATCTTACAACTTAGAAAAATATATATTATTAAAATAAAATCAAAACAATTTCCCATTAAGATGTTTCCTTGTTCATTAAAACTCATAATTGTTTTATCAGATATAGATCTGTAAACAAAGACAGGAAATGTTTCCCTCTTTTTAGAGTTCCCTTTAGTTTCAGCAAAAGTAAAAAACTCAACAAATGAATATAAAAATGTAAGCCATAAAATCAGGTAATGATAAGTAGTATGACAGGAAATAAATCAGAATAAGAAGGAAGAAAATGGATGGAGGGTACTGTTTAAGAAATCCAAAAACAGAGACCTTAATTATATCAAAATTTTACTATTTGGACATGGTAGAAATATGTTATATATAGCAGAGACTAAATCAAATATTAATTTAGAAATACTCTAACATGTAAATTTTGAGCATAAAGAATGTTGGTTAATCAAAAATCAGTCTACCAAAGGAATCAAAAGAACATAGCCTTAGAAATATCTAAAACATACAAAAATTATGCCTTACGACTCACATATTTCTCTTTAAACCAAAAAAAAGTATGTAACTAAATCATACATTTATATCAGAATGTTAATGAGGTCATTTTTATATGTTCAAAACACAGACCTATAGACTCATAGATGGACTCTAATTGAACAGACAACATTTGGGACTTAATTAGCGGTTAAGTCTCATAGTCTAGCACTATTTTCATAACCAAGCCACATATTTTAATGAGACTGATGAAAACAATTGCTTCAACCCTCATGAAACAGTCTTGGTCATTGTTGGCTCATGGACAGGAGTTACACATTTGTAACCTGCCATTTGTTCCTTGTCATCCCCATTCCGGTCTTCAGGTTTGTCCTCCTGTTTCACTGTCAGTCGTCTTGTGTCCCTGGATTGTCATCCTTCTCAAGATGGAAGGTTCCTATACATCCACTTAAATTAATTCTTCTTTTATTTAATGTGTTTTAAAAATGAGGTTCAAAAAGGAAAAATGAATTTGTTAAATATGTATTTATGGAGTGTCAATGTCAACACAGGTACTGTCCTAAATACTGGGTGAGATTAGCCTGAAAAAAAGAAAAGAAAAAGAAAATCCTAGATTTAAAGTACTTCCTTGAAATGAGGAGAATGACAAGAAAACGTGTCTTATTTCTGCAGCAAAGTGCCAACAGTGCCTTGCATATAGCAAGCACTTAATAACTGTCTGCTAAATTGACTATAAAACATCACATTTAGACATGTAAACAAAAGACAGAGATTTCATACATAAATAAAAAACACAGCAATTAAGGTAAAACTTTATGATCTCTTCAACAATGTTGGCCTTACTGCAAAGAGAACGCATTAATTTCTGACTAGTTAAGGGAAAGGGTTTAGAGTCTGCCTACTAAGCTGTGATGGAACTAAAACAAGCTTAGGATACAGTTCAAAAGAGGAATCATGCAGTTTTCCACCCAAAGAGAGCATATGGGGGTCAGACGAATTGAATATTTACTAACCTGTATTCAGAAGCAGAATGTAAAACTACAATAGATCAAGGTCGAGTATGTGGTGAAGCATGTAGTCAGGAAGAGGAGGGCAGCTGGTCAGAATGCAGGCCACGTGGAGAGGTGGGCACATTGAGGAAGGGACATTGAGGCCCTTTAAACTGTCCCTTTTCATCTGATCTTAGTTTAAAAGTTACCCTTTTAAATCCAAGCAAAATGGATTCCTAGAATGTATTAACACCACATTGTAATACTAACTGCTATTCTTTTTCATGTGGCCAAAGGCCTCTTCTCGTTCTCTTTAATTTTTTTTAATTTAAATATTATTTTTCAATTAGTTTACATTCAATATAATTTTTTATTAGTTTCAGGTGTACAGACATCCATATACTATCACAGTGATATTTCCAGTACCTTGCCTCCCCCCCCCCACGTAGATATTGCAATATTATTGACTATATTCCCTGTGTTGTACATATTTTTGGGATGTTACTGCTCAAGAAGAAATATGTAACTGTTTAGAATGCTTCCCACATGCCTGACCTGTAGTGCCACAGTGAATAAAGCATCGACCTGAAATGCTGAGATCGCTGGTTCAAAATCCTGGGCTTGCCTGATCAAGGCACATATGGGAGTTTACGCTTCCTGCTCCTCCCCCTCTCTTCTCTTTTTTTTTTTCTCTATCTCCTCTCTAAAATGAATAAATAAAGTCTTAAAAATATTTTTTTTTTAAAAAAAGGAATGCTTCTGGCCCTGGCCGGTTGGCTTAGCGGTAGAGCGTCGGCCTGGCGTGCAGGGGACCCGGGTTCGATTCCCGGCCAGGGCACATAGGAGAAGCGCCCATTTGCTTCTCCACCCTCCTCCCTTCCTCTCTGTCTCTCTCTTCCCCTCCCGCAGCCAAGGCTCCACTGGAGCAAAGATGGCCCCGGGCGCTGGGGATGGCTCCTTGGCCTCTGCCCCAGGCTCAAGAGTGGCTCTGGTCGCGGCAGAGCGACGCCCCGGAGGGGCAGAGCATTGCCTCCTGGTGGGCAGAGCGTCGCCCCTGTTGGGCGCGCCAGGTGGATCCCGGTCGGGTGCATGCGCGAGTCTGTCTGACTGTCTCTCCCCGTTTCCAGCTTCAGAAAAATACAAAAAAAAAAAAAAAAAAAAAAAAGAATGCTTCTCACTGTGGTCTTTGAACATGTAATGATATTGTGTGTTTTCTATAATCATAACCCTTTTCATCCTCATGAAAACATTATTATTATCCCCATTTTAAGAATGAGAAAACCTGTCCCATGACTGGATGGCTATTAAGTAGCAGAGCCAGGCTGTCTTGCTTTAAATTCTGTGCCCTTAAATGCTTTGCTATAAAGCTGCTTTGCTATGCAGCTTTTCTTCAGGGAGAAGTTCTAAGAATCTCATATTAATTAAGATTTAGGTTCAACATCTGGATAAGAGGGGGCCCAGAATGCTAAGTGCTCTTACAACACCCTAAACCTATCTCTCCCCACCTCCCCACCACTTGTTTGCCTTAATACCCTGCTTCCTGCCTGACCTGTGGTGGCGCAGTGGATGAAGCGTCGACCTGGAAATGCTAGGTCGCCGGTTCGAAACCCTGGGTTTGCCTGGTCAAGACACATATGGGAGTTGATGCTTCCAGCTCCCCCCCCCTCCTTCTCTCTCTCTGTCTATCCTCTCTCTCTCTGGGTCTCTCCCTCTCCTCTCTAAAATGAATAAATTTAAAAAAAATTTAAAAAAAGACCCTGCTTCCTTGTAGCGGGGTGCTGTGAACTCTCTAATGATGCAGTTTCCACTTCTACAATCCACAGTTATTTCTCTTTCAAAGCAATATCTATATTTTTTCTCATAATCAAAACTAATGGAGCTAAAGTTATGAATGAGTATTATTACTTTAAAATACTTTCACTTCAGTCAAATAATGTAGATGTAAATTCCACTTAGTGTGTTAGATCTGTCAGCTAAGAAATCTAAATTAAAAATTATTTTGATTTGTTTTATTCATTTACTTCTTAATGAATATATTGGTCAAGAAAGACTTTTGAATTGTTATTTATTATTTCTCAGTTTAAAAGACACATGATGAAATTATTCAGAAGACAGATGCCATGACAAGAAATTGGGTCTCCATCAATTTGCAAGTGAATATTTTATGTTTTATCTCTACAATTAAAGTATGAAAATATTTTTCTTTATTTGAATTTGAATCATCCTGATAATTACTGAAATAAAGACAAGTATTTCAACAGAGAAGCCCTTTCTCAGCAGCAATTCTTGTTTAAGTTGGGAAATCAAGTTAGGACGAAGGCTTAAGTGGAAATAAGTATTGTTGACAAGAGAATGCATTCATTATAATTGTTCTTATTTTTCCCCTTAACTTTTCACTTTGAAAAATATCAAACTACAGACAATTTAAGAGTGTTTATATCAATGTTCACCAATTAAAATTTTGACTTTGTTTTATCTATGTCTGGTAACAGATCAATCTGTTCTATTTTATTCTACAGCATTTCTTTCTTTTTTTTTCCTGAACCACCTGAAAATAAGTTATAGATATTATATTATATTAATTTCTTAATTATTTAACATTCACTCCCTGAGAATTGAATTTTCTTATACAACTATAATATCATTAACGTACCAAAACATTTATGACACCATACAATTTTCTAATATAGAGTCTATACTCAAATTTCTCTAATTTTTCCAGTAAAGTCTTCTATGAGTTTTTGTGTTTTGTTTTTGTATATTTTTTATCCATTATCCACTTATGTGTGGCGTTAAGTTGTCTTTAGTCTTCTATAATCTAAAAGAGTCTTCTACCTTTGTTTTCTTTCCTAACATTGATATCCTTGTAAACTACAAGCAATTGTTTTCAAATCTGAATATGTCTGATTGTTCCTGATCATTAAATTCAGGCGAAATATTTTTGGCAAGAATTCTACATAGGTTGTATTGCGTACTTCCTCATTTTACCATATCTAGTGGTTTATAATGTCAGTTTATCCCATTATTGGTGATGCTGAGTTTATTTGCTAAGTTAAAGCCATATCCACTAGATTTCTTCACTGTAAAGGTATCATTTGGTTTTTGTAATTAAATAGTTATTAGTCATCTCTGCTTTGGAAAAGATGGATGGCACAGACTCTTTCAGCTCCTCCCCCTTAAATACAACTATAAACCTTGAAAACAATGCAAGAGGTGGCCAAAGGAGCTTTTATGCTGCAAAAGTGTAAAAAGGAAAATGAATTTGTTAGAAACCTCACAATAGTGGCAGGCAATTTATGATCCCCCAGGCCTGGGATTTCCCAATCCCAGACTAGCAAGAGGAGGGGGTGGCCCTAAGAAGTTCATTTCTGCCCCTAACCACATCAGGAGAGGCCAGCTGGATGGCCAGTCAGTTGACTGAGAGACCTATTCACAGTAAGTAGTCAGAGCAATGCTGTCCTTTCCTGCCAGACATGAGACTCCTCTTCCCCACTGAGGACACCAGGCAGTTCAGTGCCTTTTACTTGACAAAAAAGATGCCTATGAGAAGGATCCCTCCACAACAAACTTTGTCATGGGAATCCTTTCCATCCCCACAGCCAGACACTCCCTTCGTTAACCTGAAGGCAGCAGGAGCACAACCTGGAGATGCTCCCTTGGCTCTCAGCCAACACCGTGGTTACTGTGGGAGCCACAGCAACACAGACAGGCTGAGCAGACTGAAACAGCACTGCAAGAGCTCTGTAAAGTGAATTGTCATTGGTACCACAAGTTACAAAAGTCGGCCAGGTGACAGCTTTCTAAAATAAAAAGTGTAAATAAGCCCTAGAACTCCTAACATAATAGCCAAGTTTTGCAGGCTACAATAAAAATTCACCAGTTATAGCAAGAACCAGGAAAATTAGACCTGAAATGAAAGAAGATAGTCAACTAATGCCAACATTAAGATGAATCAGATGATGAAATTATCTGGCAAAGAATTTAAATTCACCTGTTTCCTAAAATAGAGTCAAAGACAAAGTGATATCATTCTTACCACACATTAGTTAAAATATGTGATTTACTCTCTTCAGTGAACATGCAACTCTCATAATTGTCTCTGATAGTGAGAAAACCCTTAGCCTTCCTACTTTATAACTTTGAATTTCATGTTGGATTTCTCCCATTAAATCCACTAACTAATCCTGCTTACAAAACAAGCAACCATCATAAAAATCTTTCAACAAGCAATTACAAGTCCCCTAAACAAATAAGAACAGAAAATATTAACAAATAGAAATATTGAAAAAAGAACCAAATGAAAATTATGTAACTGAAAAAGTATTTAAAAGGGATGAAAACCTGTTGAATGAACCCTATAATAGATTGAAGGTGACAGAGGATAGAATTTTTAATGTGAGGACATATCCATAGAATTTATCCAAAATGAACAATGGAGAGAAAATAGATTTAAAAATATGTATTTGGCCAATCAAAATTTCAGCAAGTTATTTTGTGGGTATCAACTAACTGATTCTAAAGTTTGTATAGGAAGGCAAAAGACCCAGAATAGTGAATATATTGAAAGAGAAGAGCAAAATTGGAGAATTGATACTACCTGACTTTAAGACTTACTACAAATCTACAGTAATCAAGACAATGCAAAGTCCCGGGCCTGTTGGCTCAGTAGTAGAGTGTCAGCCCGATGTGTAAATGTCCCAGGTTTGATTCCTGGTCAGGGCACACAGGAGAAGTGCCCATCTGCTTCTCTACCCCTCTCTCTCTCACATCTCTCTCTCTCTCTCTGTTCCCCTCCTGTAGCCATGGCTTAATTGATGTGAGTTGGTCACAGGCACTAAGGATGGCTGCATGGCCTTCATTTCAGGCACTAAGAAGAGCTCGATTGCTGAGCAGCAGAGCAGCAGCCCCATATGGGCAGAGAAGCAGCCCTGATGGGCAGAACATCGCCCCCTAGTGGGCTCACCAAGTGGATTCCAGTTGGGGTACATGTGAAGTCTGTCTCTCTGCCTCTTGTCCTCTCACTGAATAGAAAAAAAAAAAAGATAAGACAGTGCATATTGGCAAAAGAATAGACAATGGAACAAGATAGCTCAAAAAAAGAATCTAGACAGAATTCTTACACCCTTCACAAAACTTAGCTAAATGTATCATAGACCTAAATGTAAAATAAGAAACTATAATGCTCCTAGAAGATAACAAGATAAAACCTACATGACCTTAGATACAACACCAGAGGCACAATCCATGAAAGCAATATTTCATAAACTGGGCTTAATTAAAATGAAAAGCTTTCGCTTCATACCCACTTGAGAAATGGGCTACCTATGGATGTCTAAGAAAGAAGACAGAATCTATATCCTCAAGGAAATTTTCAGTAATATGTCCATAAATTTGTATAGCAAATAAATCGAATGAAATACGTTTGTCAATTTTCTTTACTTAACCACAGCTAATGCATGATGTTCTCATCATTGAAAGTTAACACTTACATATCTCTTCAGTTTAAAGGTGGAACCCAAGACTAAGGGATTAAAACAGCAGCAACAGCAGCATAAGAAACTTCTGGCAGCAATGCTCTCTCAAGATTCTTTTGAGTCTGTTCACAGCCCTACCCCATCTGTAACAGAAGAAGATATTGATAATGAAGATGATGCAATGGAATTGCTGGGTAATTTTAAAAATTAAGCATTTCTCTTTTTCTTCTTCTGTGGCCTTGTAAGAAAGTGTAGAGATTAAGAGATTTTAAAATGTTTGAATAGTTTTGTCCTGGGGGAAGAAAGCATTTAACACTTATTTTATTTATGTTAGACTTTTATGAAGTTGCATTTAGTACTAAGTTGAAATCAGTTTAGCATGTGAACCACTAGACTGTATTTTGTGCTTTGTATATGCAGCTCCTTGCCTTCTGACTATCTCGTCAAGCTTTATTCTGTGTGCAACTGTGATAAAGATTCAAGTCTGTTTGCTTTATTCTCTGAGTATTTGCCTTGATCACATTTTTGGTCTATATAACATGTATCTAAATTACATATTGCAATCCTCATCCCAAGATGTCATTTCAAGGATGTTTCATAAAAATAGAGTAAAATTTAAAGAGGTTAAAAGTCAATGAATGTTTTATGTCTTCGCTTAATAACAGGCAAGTTTGTAAAGATTTCCAGGTTTTTTTGTTGTTTTTTGTTTTTTTTACAGGGCCATTACTTTCGTAAAAATGTTATTAATGTTGTATATGTAGGAAATCCTTTTATATCTGTTGATGAAGTAAATGTATGTTTCTGTGTCATCAAAAATATTTTCATAGTAACTTTAAAAATTGAATTTCCCTTTGAAATACCATTTTTCCAAAGAAGAAATGAAGTTTTATTTCAGAGAAAGTGATCTACATATAAAACCATGTTTTTATTACAGTGATATCAGTTATTCTATTCTAATTAAAGTGATTGTGAACACTTTGTAAAAATATTCTAGTAAGAACATAAGTAGTTATTTGAAAGCTTCAAATAAATTTAACATAGAGACTATGGAGTTCCAGAAATATACTTATATTTAAATGTTTTTATTAAACCAAATTTCTTGGTTTTCAATGTTTATGACAGTGAAATACTATCATTATAATAAATGATGTTGGTCTCCATGCATAGACCTACAGAGGTGTTATTTATTCAGTGATGGCAGGTTCACTGATGTTTTCCAATGTTATAATAACTGCATTTATTCCAGCATTGAGACTATATCATGGCATTTTTACTTCATGCTTTTAGTCTCTCTCTCTCTCTTTTTTAAAGAATAATTAAGCCTGGGTGCTTCTTAAGTAATGTTATCTTTCCCACCTCCAAATCATTAGTGTGGCAGATGTGCCAGATGTAGGGGTAGTACCTTTTCCAATCAGATTTATTCAGCAAATATTTACTGAACACTTACTATGTGTTAGGCAGTGCGTTTTTTCCTAGGGACATAAAAATAAAATAATCATGGTCTCTGCAGGAACTTTACCTTCTAGTGATCAAGATAAAAATGTAAATACATCACTCCAGTAGTGTTTGCACAAGAACTAATTTGATTAAATTCACAACTGATACACGATAACAGTTACTGCAGGAGTAAAGGACAGCAATCAAGGAATGTTTGCTAAAGAAACTGATTCCTCTGGTGAGTCCTGAAGGACAAGTACGTTTAGCAGGCAATGTGGTCATTACTCTTGTAGGATTACTTCCATAGGAATGAACTTTTTTGCAGTTGTGCTCTGGGACAGTGCCAGTAAATTGTTCCTCTACTTTGGTCAGTAGCAGTGAATTGTCTTTGGGTTGTGTCGATATCCTTCTTTCTCCATCAGCTGATGTCCAAATGAAGGCAACTATATCTTGCATAATGGATCTTTTGAAGAAATGCAGGTAGCTCAGAATCACTGTGGGATTCCTGAGAGCATTAGGGATATCTAAGCAGAGTAGAGGAAATCATAAAACTTCAGTGATAGCTGCAGGCATCCCCAAACTACGGCCCGCGGGCCGCATGAAGCCCCCTAAGGCCATTTATCCGCCCCCCCCCCCCCGCCGCACTTCCGGAAGGGGCACCTCTTTCATTGGTGGTCAGTAAGAGGAGCACTGTATGTGGCGGCCCTCCAATGGTCTGAGGGACAGTGAACTGGCCCTCTGTGTAAAAAGTTTGGGAACCCCTGCTAGAGATTCTTCAGGGGTAGTCAGGTGTTCATTCAGTGATGCTTCCCCCTAGATCTCAGCCTCTCTGTTCTCAACTTTGCGGTCTCCCATGTTGAAGACCAAGGATTGGGTTTTGGAGACGACCTAATGTGAACAACTAATAGCTGGTCCTCATTAATTTTGTTGTATTTAGACATTGTAGCCTGTAGTCTGGGTAAAGTTAATCATGAGATACAGTCTAATTTTGAACTTTCTCTGTGTATTCTACATGTCTCAGCCCAGATGGCTGGTGGCCTGCTAATGCTGGTCTCTAGGGTTTGCCATGGATATCTCTTAATATTTCATTGGATTTCAATGAAATCATTGGTACAATACTCCTAAATCTTTTAAAAACCATAAAAATCTACCTTCATAGTACTTTTAATATTAGGTCTCTATCATTTTATTATTATAGAATTTTAAGCAGAGTTTTGAAATTCTGCTTCTAGAGAAATGTGACTGTACTTATTTGGAGAAAATACAAATGCTAAGTTCTTGAAAATTGCATGAAATCAAATTATATACATAGAATCAGTATAAAATGAAACAGAGACATCTGGTATTTAAAATACCTTTTTTTTTTACAGAGACAGAGAGAGAGTCAGAGTGAGGGATAGACAGGGACAGACAGGAATGGAGAGATGAGAAGCATCAATCATTAGTTTTCGTTGCGCATTGCGACACCTTAGTTGTTCATTGATTGCTCTCTCATATGTGCCTTGACCATGGGCCTTCAGCAGACCAAGTAACCCCTTGCTTGAGCCAGCAACCTTGGGTCCAAGCTGGTGAATTTTTGCTCAAACCAGATGAGCCCACGCTTAAGCTGGCGACCTCGGGGTCTCGAACCTGGGTCCTTCCGCATCCCAGTCCGATGCTCTATCCACTGCGCCATCGCCTGGTCAGGCTAAAATATCTTTTTGAATCTACCATTTTATAGAATGAAACCCATTTTGTAGAATAGGTTGGCTATAGCTTACATGTTTTAAGGGTTTAAATTGTCATTGTTATCTGTACCAAGATTTAACAGGCTGAAAATTTTATTTATTATGCATGAGAAGCATTCTGTAAATTTTTTGAATAGATAAATAAATAAAATTTATAATTATTAGTTTATGTTAATATAACAAAAAATTATCCCTTAGTAAAACTGGTTGATTGAAAGTGGGAAAAGCCTTTTAGTTGAAGAAGTAAAAGTTAATAAAACTATTGATCTTTGTTTTATTAAGAAATTTAACATTGTTAATATATACTAATATTTAATTCTTCACAGTCGTTTATTTGCATCTTTGTGGATTTTTTTCCTAATGTGTTGGGTATATGAAAAAAATTATAGTATAGCATCTATAATATATATATATATTAAATATTTCTGTAGGATTACTTTAAATACTACTTATAAAGTCATAGTATAAATAACTTAATATGGAATTAGTATATATCAGAGAATAAAATATCCAAATTTGTGGAATGTAAGATACAACAATTTTAAGCACCTCTGAAATTGGTGCTCTAATTATAGAAGACAATAACTAAACTATATATGTCTTCATAAATTAACTCTCAACTTCAAAAAAGAAATACTGAAATATTTTAGTAATTGTGCTAGAAATTAATGACCATAATGAATAAAGCATTATAAAGAATATGTTTTTAAGTTATTAAAATAAATAATTTTTCAAAATTGGAAAGATAAATTACAATGGTACAAGATATAAAAATCATTGTATACACTATATTTTATTTTATTAATTTTTACAGATAATTTGAGGGACCTCATTAGTTTCCAAGATTTTACCTTGTAAATGTGAGCCTACTTTCATTATATTACAGTATTTTTCCTCCTTTTTTTATGAAATGCTAATTGCAATTATATGTTTGATTATTCTCTATATAATTAATACTTGTTTTACAATATCATCAGAATTATTTAAAAGACACAACTACTTTTCTTACACATTTTAGTATGGGATATTACTTTTAAAAGTTTTTTTTATTCTTTCTCAGAATTGATGATGAGGTTAATATCTAAAAAATCACACTCCAGAGATGCTATGAAAGAAAAAAAAAGATTATTCATGCTTTACAATTTCTAGTCTTAGGTCATAGACATATAAAAACTAAAACTAAAGTTATATTACAAAATCATACAAGGTCATTGCAAATATATCTATTTATCTTAAAACTAGTAATTAAGAACAACTATAATTATACTGATATTCTTTGCAGAATACAGTAATTGAATGTTTACTCAGTATCTTACCAAATTGTGTAAAATATAAACTTAATTTTCTAGAGGGACTCATTATATTTAGATGATCATTTGGCAAATTCTTTTGCATTTTGAAAGTAAAAGTTTCTGTTCTGTTTTTTTTCTTTTTAATTGGAGTCTTCTTAAAGTAGAAAGCACCCATATTTGCAAAATAAGAATGTAACATTTCACCTATTGAGAAAAGAGTACGTCACTCTATTATGTTAAAAAAAGAGAGGAGCTTAAATGTAAAAAAATATCTGTTACCTACCCATCTGTATGTGTGTGAAATAGACTAAAGCACATGGGAACACACTGTACATACATACATACCTTATTTTCTTTGAGTATTGATCATTGGGAGTATTAGGACAGCAGGAACATACACTTTAAAATGAAGATTCTCTGTAGAAAAAATTCTTTTAAAACATATAAGGACCTCCAAAATTAAATTTATGATACTTTAAATTGTAAGATTGCTTTAAATATTACTTAGAAAATCATACAGCATAGCACCAAAGTAAATTAATATGGAATTAGAACATATTAAAGATTAAAATATCTAAATTTGTAGGATGTCAAGATAAAACAATTTTGAGCACCACTGAGTTAGTGCTTTAAATCTAGCATATAGTAAATAAATTATCTTTTAAATCACCATCTAAATAGACCTCATTTTTAAATATGATATTCTAAAAAATTTCAATAGTTACACTGGGAATTAATTACCACAATTAATTCAACATTATAGAAAAACCTTCACATATATTTTTAAATGTTTACTAATTGAATTAGTATAATGAAAAAACTAGAAACTCACACAGAGGAATGAAAATATCCCTTACTTGATAAATACTAAATATATCCTCCTGTTAAGCCATGTAATATACAAGAGTAGGCAAAGGTAGGTTTACAGTCATGATTACATGAAACACACAGTTTGTTCTTGCATTATTTATTAATTATTGAATTATTTATTTGTCTTACAACTGTGAATATACTTTTCAGTTTTTAAAAATGTAAGAAAAGTCATATGTGCCTATTACTGGTCTTATTGTTTCAGGCTTTCAGCATTCTTAGTTACCTCTGTCACTGAATGTCCAAATGTGAATACTATCAAAATAATTTTATTGTTTATTACCTCCCTGATAAACAAAGAATTTTAGAAAGAATATTTATTTTCAGGGAAATTATTAGCACTTAAAAGTCAACATATGCTTATTTTAGGAGCTTTTAACATCAAATCTTCTGAGGATCAAATTTTTTCTAAAATAATGTCTATGTATTATTATTAAAAGGTAGATATCTAAGGAAAAGGACATGACATTATAAAGGTAAAAATAAATAAACAAATATTACACGTACATAATTACTTTTGAGGTTTAGTGATGTTCTTTCTAGATATTTTTATACTAGCATTAACATATATGTACACTTACAATATGCAATGCATTGTGCTGTGCTTTTTGTGCATTACTTAACAATCAAAAATATGCCATGAAGTAGACAATATTATTATTTTCACACCATAGAAAAGTCATGGATTCTTGCAAAACAAAATAAACCTAGATTACATTACTGGATACTCAGGAGCCAGATGCCTAAGCCTCAGAATAAAACACTAACTATGCATTAAAATACCCATTTATGTTAATATATATATACTTACTTATATATATATGATATATATATATGTAATTTTCACATAATAAAGTTTTAAAATTTATTATCAGGGGCTTCTGCTTCCAGTCATGATGGAATAACTAATATGGGCCTTATCCCTCCATATTAAAGAATTATAAAACCAGACAAAGTGTCAATTTTTCAAGTACTGGACAAAAGGCAGCACTGGACTTTGGTTCTTGAGAAAAGGGAAATAAGCAAGGTGAACCCTATGTTTCCCGCTGGCTTTCTTCATGATGACACTTCCCTAACCAACTTATGTGGAGGTGGAGCTCACGTGGAGAGTGAAGAGTGGTGACCTCACTAATCTGAGGAGGAAGAGACTGGAGCTCGGGGCAACTGCAGTGGCTAGCATATGTGGGACAGTATACTACGAGAAAGCTGCTGAGCAGAGGGAGTGGACAGAAGTTTACAGGTATGTTTTTTGGATCCTTAGCTAAGAACTGGGCTGTTCCTTGCATAGGACAAAACTACACAAGACCTGAGAGAAGGGAAGAGCAGAAAATGCTGGGACAAAACAGAGGCCCAACCCATCCATAGAGAATAAGCCTTTCTGATTTCCTTGAGCATTCAGAGGAGACCTTGGAAAAGTCAAGCATTAGGATTAAAAACAACTGAATTGCGAGCCACTTCTAAGAACGAGTGGAAAACTGAGTAAGCCTTGCTTAGCAAAGCATTATTAAACCATGCTACAAAGGTGAAGTGGATTTACTAATTATTTAGTTTCTGATGAAAAACTCAATATCCTTTAAAGAAGGCAACATAAGCCAGCCTTTCTATAAAGAGCAAAATGTAATACCCACAATATAATAAAAAATTACTGGTCATGTAAAGAAGTAGGAAAATGTGACCCAAAATCAAGACAAATGAACAACCAGTAGAAACAGACTCTATTATAATCAGATGCTAGAATTAGCTGTCAATTACTTTTTAAAAAGCAATTCTTATACATATTTTATGGACTTAACAGAAAGGAACACAAAGAATAAACAGACAAGAATTTAAACCGAAATATTAAAACTAGAAAAAGAACCAAGGAACATCTAGAATTGATAATAAAATATCTGAATTCTTTTTAAATCACTGTATAGCATTACTGAACAATGCAAGAGAGGTCAGTGAACTTGAAGATTGTCAACAGAAATTATTCACACAATATTAGAAATTTTCTTAAAAAGTAAAACAAAATGAAAAGGTTTTCAGTGACCAGTGGGACAATATAAAATGATAAGATATATAATTAGAATATCAGAACGAGAGAGGAGAGAAAAAAAGATTAAAAATTAATGTCCAGGTTTTGTGTTGTTGTTTTTTTTTAAAAAAAATGTTGCTCTTGATTTTATTTATTCATTTTTTTTAAGGAGGAGAGAGAGAGGGATAGAGAGAGACAGAGAGAGAGAGAAGGGGGGAGGAGCTGGAAGCATCAAGTCCCACATGTGCCTTGACCAGGCAAGCCCAGGGTTTCAAACGGGCGACCTCAGCATTTCCAGGTCGACGCTTTATCCACTGTGCCACCACAGGTCAGGCTGTTGTTTTTTTTTTAATTTGGTGAAAAATATAAGCCTGCAATACAAGAAAATGTCAGACTCACAAAATAAAATAATTTCAAGTAAACAAAAGGTGATAAAAAATGTTACTGTCAAACTTGCACTTTGAGAACAGTTAGAATCTCCCAAGCTGAAGGAAAATTCTGTAAGTAGGTAGCATATCAGATTTATTAGAAGGAATGAGGAACAAAGATAGTAATAATTACATTAAATAAATATACATGGACTACACTCACCAATTAAAAGACACAGATTGTCATTTTGGATAAATAAGCAAGACTTGTATAGTGACTAAGATCCATAGTTTAAGAACAGAAAGGTTGAAATTAAAAGGATAAGAATATATATTACATGAAAAGAGTAGTTACAAGAAAGTTGGTATAGCACAATGATAAAAAGTGCATTCGCCAGGAAGACAAAACAATTGTAAATATTTATGCACTAAAAAAGAAAAACAAAAACAAAAAACAAAACTGACAAAGCAAAAAGTTCGACAAATAGATAACCATAATTCAGTATTTTAATACATCTCAATAATTTATGGAAAAAGACATCAACAGGAATATAGAAAGCTAACAGTATCAACATTTATTGTAGATTGAAATTTATAATATACCCAACAATACAGAAAAATTCTTCTCAAGTACATATAAAATTTTTATTAAAATAGAGTATATGCTCAGTCAACTTTCTGTACTCTGATCACAACAGAGTTAAATTAGAAATCAATAACAATATGACATTTATGAAAATTTCAAAATTCGGAAATTAGACAATTCTTAATAACACTTGGGTCAAAGAAAAATCAAAAGGAAACTTAAACTAATAGAATAAAAATACAAAATTTTGAGGATATAGCCATAGCACTGCTTAAAGGGAAACTCAGAGCTTTAAACACAAGACTATAAACTATTGATATAAGTTTCAACCTTAAAAATCTAAAAAAGTAAGTGAAAATTGAATCCAAATAAATTGAAAAAAGATAATAATACAGTTAACAAGAGGAGCCAATGAAATACAAAGAATGCTAACAGAGAATATTAGCAATGCTGAAACTGATAATATTTCTAGTAATATAAAGAAAAAGGTAAAGAAACACAAATTACCAATATTAGGAAGGAAAGACAAAACCAGGCTTCACTATAGATCTTATAGATGCAAAGGATCACAAAAAGAATATTACAATAACTTCATGTCAGCATATTTGAAAACTTAGATATAATGGAGAAAATTCTAGTAAAGCACATTATACCAGAAATAAAACAAAGAGAAATAGGACATCTGACTAGTTCTGTATTTGTTAAGGTGTTGAATTTGCAAACAAAATCTCTTCCGAAAAGACAACTTCAGGTTCACATGATTTCACTGATGAATTCTCAAATAGTTAAAATGACCAAAAGCTTTCAATAGACAGTTTACAAATGGAGATAAACAAATGGTAGATAAGCACATGAACAGTGTGCTTTCTGGGTTAATTCTTGAGGTCACATGATGACAGAAGAGTGGGTTCAGTAGGAATGGTGGCCTTGTAAGAAGATGAAAGGCAGTAATCCCCTCTTTCTGTCCCTCCATGTGCACACACTCATGAAAATTTGTGTGAGGATACAGTGAGAATGTGGCCATCTGCAGCCCAAGGAGAGAATTTTAACCAGACATTGACCCTGCGACACCTTGATCTTGGATTTTCCAGTTTCCATGACTGAGAAAATAAATTTCTGTTATTTAAACCATCTACTGGAAACCATTTTGTTATGGCAGTCTAAGCCAACTAAGACACTTATAAACATTATGTTGAACAAAAGAAACCAGAAACAAATGACTACATACTATACTAATTTAATCATAAGAAATTCAAGAACAGACAAAACTAATCTATGGTGATAAGAATCAGAACGTGGTGGGGATGGTGAGAGATTGGTATAAGGAAACTTTCTGTGGTGAGAGAGGTATTTTATATTTTCACTGAAGTATCCGTTACATGGGTATATACATTTATCAAGACTCATTACATTGTACACTTAATATCTGTGTATTTCCCTGTAGATTTGAATTTGAAAAAGTAAAATAGAAAATTTTATATATAAAAATCATGGCTGCATATAGTGTTACATCATGAGACTATTCAAGGAATGAAAATTAAATTTGACATTTGTTAGTGTTCCTGAAATGGAATGATTAAATTTTATGGAAAGCACACATGAAGTACGAAAGGTAATTTAAGACAATAATATGGGCACTTGCAATGGAAATGTCTTAACTGTGACCTCTGATAAGTTTTCTGTGCCTATTATAAGCGCCATGTTTGAATAATTCTGAGCAGAAACAGAAATTGTCATTTTAATTTCATAGTAGTACTTCAAAAAGCAGTTTGATCTTGGATGATAAATTTCCTAGTTTTGATTATACATACTCTTCCAATATGTCACACTGTCTTTTATTTGATATACCAAAATTCCTTTCTCACTGATTTGCCTGTGATTTAAAGAGCTAAAGATGTGGAAATTTGACCTGAATATGTCCTTATCAACTTGAAATGTGCAGTACTATACTGAATCTTCTTATATTCTTTGTTTAAACAGCTTTACTGAGTTAAACACACATGACAAAATTTATCCATTAAAAGCATACAGTTCCATGGCTTTTACTATATTCAGAGTTCTGCATCCATTCCACAATCTAAGTTTAAAATATTTTCATCACCACCCCCACCAAAAACAAACAAAACAATAAGAGGTAACTGCTTGTCCCTCCACCACCCACTCCCTCGCCTATAGGCAATCATTCATCTATTTTCTTTCTTTTGGATTTGTGTATTCTGAGCACGATATAAATGAAATCACATACTATATATGGTCTTCTATAAAGGGCTTTTTACTTAGCATAATGTTTACAAAATTTATTAACATTGTAGTTGTAGTAGCCCTTTTAGGTTAGGTTTTAGGCATTTTTAGGTTCATAGCAAAATTGATCCAAAGGCACAGAGATTTTCTACATAACCCCCTCTCCCACATATGCAGAGTTCTCACCCCCAACTAGAAACATCCTGTACCAGAGTGACATATTTATTAGAACAAATGGACCTACATTGACACAATAGTATCGCACAAAGTTCATACTTTTTATACCAGTGTGTGTTTTGGGTTTCATACAATCTGTTGGTTATGAAAACTGCATAGTGACCTGTGTCCACCAGTATAATAGTATCATACAGAGGAGTTTTGCTGCCCTAATAATAATCCTCTATGCCAGTGGTCCCCAACCCCCGGGCCGTGGACCAGTACTGGTCCGTGGGCCATTTGGTACCGGTCCACAGAGAAAGAATAAATAACTTACATTATTTCCATTTTATTTATATTTAAGTCTGAATGATGTTTTATTTTTTAAAAAATGACCAGATTCCCTCTGTTACATCCGTCTAAGACTCACTCTTGATGCTTGTCTCGGTCACGTGATACATTTATCCGTCCTACCCTAAAGGCCTGTCTGTGAAAATATTTCCTGACATTAAACCGGTCCGTGGCCCAAAAAAGGTTGGGGACCACTGCTCTATGCTGTATCTATTCATCCCACCCTTCCCCAGAACCCATGGCAACCACTGATCCTTTTACTGTCTCCACAGTATTGTCTTTTTAGAATGTCATATAGTTGGAATCATATAGTAAGTGAAGATTGGCTTTTTTCACTTAATAATATGCATTTAAAATTAGTACATGTCTGCCCTGGCCGGTTGGCTCAGTGGTAGAGCGTCGGCCTGGTGTGCAGGAGTCCCAGGTTCGATTCCCAGCCAGGGCACACAGGAGAAGCGCCCATCTGCTTCTCCACCCCTCCCCCTCTCCTTCCTCTTTGTCTCTCTTCCCCTCCCACAGCCAAGGCTCCATTGGAGCAAAGTTGGCCCGGGTGCTGAGGATGGCTCTGTGGCCTCTGCCTCAGGCGCTAGAATGGCTCTGGTTGCAACAGAGCAACACCCTAGATGGGCAGAGCATCGCCCCCTGGTGGGCGTGCTGGGTGGATCCTGGTCAGGCCCATGCAGGAGTCTGTCTGACTGCTTCCCTATTTCTAACTTCAGAAAAAAAAAATTAGTACATGTCTTTTTATGGCTGGGTTGCTCATTTATTTATAACACTAATAGTATTCCCGTCTAGATGTAATATAATTTATCTATTCATCTGTCAAAGGACATTTGGTTGCTTCCAAGTATTGGCAGTTATGAGTAATGTTGCTAAAAACATCTTTAAGCAAGTTTTTGTGTGAATGTAAGTTTTCAATTCATTTGGATCTATACTAAGGAACATGATTACTGGATTGTATATTAAAAGTATGTTTAGTTTTACAAGAAACTGCTAAACTGTCTTCAAAAGTGGCTGTACCATTTTGTATTCCTCCCCAACAAGAAATGAGAGTTCCTGTTGCTTCACTTCCTCACCAGTTTTTGGTACTGTAAGGCTTTTTTTTTTTTTGCATTTTGACCATTTTAATAGGTGTGCTGTGTTATCTCGTTGTTTTATTTGCAATTCTCTAGTGACATATGATGTTGAAGACCTTTTCATATGCTTATTTGTCATCTGTCTTCTTTGGTGAGGTGTCTGGTCAGATCATTTGCCCATTTCCCTTTCATGGCTCACATTGACTTTGATTCTGGTAACGATATACTCCCTTTTACATGCTTTTCATTCTTAGTCAATCTTCCACAAGCTGAATTTGATTCCTCATAAATTAAGAAATATGAATGCTTACAATGAAATGTCCTAAACCTAAGTTTTCTTATCTTATTTTTGATTCTTCTTATATATTGCTCACAAAAATTAGGGAATCAGGGAATGTACAGATACTCCCGTATTTTCAGCCTTTTGTATAGTGCATTTTCACCAATGAAATAAAAGTTGGTTTTGCATCTCATTTGCATAATTGAACAACCTTTTTTTGACTTGTCTGCTTTTCTGATGTTTTTGTTTAATAAAAAAAATCAAATGTTTCTTTTTTATCATTTCATTTTCATTTTGAAATATTCCCTAATATTTATGAGCAGTGTAGTTCATTTTTACCATACATCCCACCTACATTATTCACATCAGCAGACAAAATGTGTGTTTTATTGAATTTCAGTTCATTAATAGAACTCGGGGGAAAATGCTTGCTCGCTCTATATATTAATTGAATAGTACTTTAGACTACATTTTTCTTTCCTGCAGGTAAAGTTTGTTAGCTTCTGTGTTTTGTAATTAACTCATTACACATATATATTTGGTATTGGTATTTTCCTCAACACTTAGTTCAAGGCAAGTAATTTTACACTGAAAAATCCATTAAACTTCTCTGTGGGGGCATTTTTTTCTTGTAAATTAAATGACCTAATTAGCTGACCATTTGGAAACTGATTTTGAGTTTGATCCCCAAAAGCTTAACCAAAATGTTCCTTTTAAAATAAACTACTAACAGATTACTTCCTAAAGATACCAGATTCAATTTACTATTAGACCAACCATGAGGCTGCTAATCCTAGGAATTAAGTGACTCACCAAGACAAAGCTCTTGCTATATTTAGTTAGTATTTATCTGTTGCGTGCCCACCCAGAGCTTGCAAGTAAATAGAACATCTCCCACCCTGCATGTGGGTTATCAGAGCACGCTTTGGTTTCTTTATGGACTGCTTTGCCACATAGCAGCCTGAAACAAAAAGTGAAACTATCAAATCAGCTTTCTACACCAATAAGTAATAAATATACTTCTCATAGAGTAATTGAGAGGCATTGTTATTCAGGGAATATTGTGACTTTCATTTTGATGTTTACTTGACATTCAATCTATAATAATGAGGATATTTTTCTTTGTGCTGTTTTATTCTAATGGTGTGAGTGGCGCCATTGCAGGCCAGGTGCTCATAGTATAAACATCAGAATGAGCAGCATGGCTGTGGGCAGTCAGAACTCAGAGTCTATGAATTAACAGCAGATGAGAGTTAGTAATAAAATGATTTGGAGAGTTCTCTGCCTTGATTTTTGACTGCTTGAATAAAATACCTGTATTACTGGAAAAAGAAAAGGTGGTAATTGTCCACTTAAAATATGAACAGATGCTCAATGCCTGTGGTTCAGTCGTCAATTCTTTATGAAGCGGATCCTCATCCACTAGTCATCATGTCTAAGGTCTGAAATTTTTATAGAGGAAACTTATAGGAGGACAGATGTAAGTTATTCCTTTGCTTTCAGCATTTTTATTCTGAGTCAACAAAAAACAAAATAAAGTTGCCCATTACTCAAGCAAACATAGATTATGTAGGCACCTAATTTAAGTGTAAAGTTAGAAACGAATTATTCTTCAGTCTATCTTTGGTATTGGGTTTAATTGGATGACTTGCCTGAAATAGCAAAATAAAAAAAATTTTATTTGCTATTTAAAAAATTTTTGGAAAGATTATGTGTGTAGCTATTTATTTAAAAAAACTGATAAAATAATATTCTTATAAAAAATAGCATTATTGTCACTGAACAGAAAATTTTTTTGTGTGTGTGACAGAGACAGGGACTGATAGGGACAGACAGACAGGAAGGGAGAGAGATGAGAAGCATCAATTCTTCGTTGCAGCTCCTTAGTTGTTCATTGATTGCTTTCTCCTATATGCCTTGACCTGGGGGCTACAGCAGACCGAGTGACCCCTTGCTCAAGCCAGCGACCTTGGGTTTAAGCTGGTGAGCCTTGCTCAAACCAGATGAGCCCGCGCTTAAGTTGGCGACCTCCGGGTCTCGAACCTGGGTCCTCTGTGTCCCAGTCTGACGCTCTATCCACTGTACCACGACCTAGTCAGGCAATTTTATTTTACTTTATTTTATTTTTAATTAAGTGAGAGGCAGGGAGGCAGAGGAACAGGCTCCTGCATGCGCCCTGACTGGGATCCACCTGGCAAGCCCATTAGAAGGTAGTGCTCTGTGCATCTGGGGCCTTTGCTCTGTTACTTGGCAACTGAGCTATTTCAGCACCTGAGGCAAGGCCATGGAGCCATCCTCAGCTCCTACGGAAAACTTGTTCGAACCATTCAAGCCATGGCTGCAGGAGGGAAGAGAGAGAGAAAAGGAGGGGAGAGGTGGAGAAGCTGATGGTCGCTTCTCCTGTGTGCCGTGACCAAGAATCGAACTCAGGACATCCACATGCTGGGCTGACACCCTACCACTGAGCCAGCCAGCCAGGGCAAAAATTTCTAATCATGTAGCTTCATTTTTCTTACTCATAGAATGTAATAACTTATAAAATTATTTGAAAAAAATTCACAGTTGTTAGGATTAAGCTGGTAAGGGAAGGATGTAGAAGAGAGAATGAAATGTCACACAAATGCAGGAGGAAATTTTCAGGTTTCTAGCAAAAAAAATCATTAAACATAAAATAGGCTCATTATCTTTGTGATACTAACTGGATAAGCAATGCCAGTACAAGTTTATGATTGTATTTCCCATTAGCTGTCAAGGTTATTGATTATGCCATGCCCTGTTCTAGCTACTGAAAATACAGAGGCAAGGAAGCACAGTCCCTATTCAAATATAACAATAGAGAAAAAAGCCAAAATCAAAACAAAACTAAACTAAACAAAAATAACCCTAAACCTATGTGATCTTTACAGTATCAGAAGTATGTACAGGATAAGCTGTGGTTCAGGGAAGGGGGTGATTGATTTCGTTAGTGGGAGAATGAAGGAATGCTTCACAGAAGAAGTGATAGATTAACAGAGTTATGTCTAATGAAAATGAGTTTTCTTGTAAGAAGATTGTGTGGGGGAAGATACACCAATAAGAGTAAACACTAAAAGCTGCGTTAGAAGTAGTGGAGTGTAAAACAAGAAAAAGTCAGATCTGTGTTGAAGTTTTCTCTGAAATTACTCTGATGGAATGATTTGATTAAAAGGAATTAAGATTTGGAGGCCAGAGGTATCTCATTGCAACAATCAGATGTGAGGTGGTAATTATACCAGGGCGGAGAGGGAGATAGAGGAAGGTCTAAAGTTATTTCCATATGTCAGCCTGAGTGCATGTTGGTGTCACCAACCCAGAAAAGGAATATGGAAAAATTATTAACTTTTAGTCTCAGGATGAAAAATAATTTCATGTTAAAACAAGTTCTAAAGTGTTTTTTACATTATCTGTAACATATAAGACACATGGATAAGTCTATAAATTGATGAAAAAGATAGGATAGGAAATTTAGTTTTGCAGATTAAAGCTGCTTAGAGAGAGCTTCAAAATAAAAAATAGAAGGGATAATAAGAGAGGCTTGAGAAATGGCAACATTAGCTGTGTGGCAAATAATCACTATTCTTTAGTTGTCATGAGTGACCCGTTTGAATACAGCAGAATCATGTATATCAGGGGTAGTCAACCTTTCTATACCTAGCGCCCACTTTCTTATCTCTGTTAGTAAAATTCTCTAACTGTCCACTGGTTCCATATTAATGGTGATTTATAAAGTAGGGAAGCAACTTTACTTTATAAAATTTATAAAGCTGAGTTACAGCAAGTTAAAGCATAAAGTAATAATTACTTACCAAGTACTTTATGTCAGATTTTTGCTAAGTTTGGCAGAATAAATCTTTATAAAACAACTTACTATAGTTAAATCTATCTTTTTATTTATACTTTGGTTGCTCCACTACTGCCCACCATGAAAGCTGGAACACCCCCTAGTGGGCGGTGGGGACCAGGTTGACTACCACTGGTGTACATGGAAGAATCACCTGGGTTTGCTCTTATTCAGACATGTCTACAAACACCTCAGCTTAAAAAGTTAAACCCCAAGGTGAGTTAGGTATGAAATTAAACACATAACTAGAAACTTCAAAGAGTTAAGAACATAGTTTGGTGAACACTTAAAACATACCAACTGGCCTGACCTGTGGTGGCGCAGTGGATAAAGTGTCAACCTGGAAATGCTGAGGTTGCCGGTTCGAAACCCTGGGCTTGCCTGGTCAAGGCACATATGGGAGTTGATGCTTTCTGCTCCTCCCCCCTCCTCTCTCTCTCTCTCTCTCTCTTTCTCCCCTCTCTATAATGAATAAATAAAATCTTTATATATATATAAAAAAAAGCCAGTTCTTTAAAAACAAAAACAAAAAAAAAACATACCAACTGGTGTGTGCTGTTGTAGAAAGAGTAAGATGCTCTCGGAACATCTGGAGGGGCTCACATGAATGGAAGAGGGTGAAGTGCAGAGAGAGGGATTTGTGGAGGTGACGATGGAACAGTCTCTGAAAGTCAATAGGTACAATAAGGAAAGTCACCTTGTAGATGAAAAGAAGGAAGTATCCGCACTTGGTTCACAGGCAGGAGGGCGATCACTGGAAGGGACGAAGTGGACAAATTGGCTGAGGTCAGATAACGAAGGGCTTTTTGTTTCACAGTAGATGGCTTAGGTTTTCTACTTCAGTCAGTAGAAAATTATGGAAGGATAAAAGCAAGAGAGTCATATGATTATTTATATTTTGTCATGAAATATTCCTCTAGTGCAGTGGTTCTCAACCTTTCTAATGCCGTGACCCCGCAATACAGTTCCTCATGTTGCAGTGACCCCAAACCAAAAAATAATTTTGGTGGCTACTTCATAACTGTAATTTTGCTACAGTTATGATTCGGAATGTAAATACCTGATATGCGTTATGTATTTTCCGATGGCTTTAGGCGACCCCGCCGGGGTCGCGACCCACAGGTTGAGAACCGCTGCTCTAGTGGCAGTCTGGAACATGTATTGGAAAGCATTCTGACTGGAGGCAGAGAGGAACACTCACAGATACGTGTATGTAGAGAAATACTTCACACATATGGTAGGAAAGAGGAACAGAAACTTTTATTTCTGGCCTTTTCTTGTATTCACTAGTTCATATAAAAATAGTATTAAATTTGATAGCTGCACCTTTTCAATGTTTTAAATCTAAGTAGTTGTCTTTCACTGTCCTGTGCCATTTCTGACTTTTCCCTGAAATCAGGACCTGAATTAGCGACAACAGACTTGCCTTCAGTGAACTGTTTGGTAGGTTGAGGGCATGATACTGAAATGAACGTCATACTGGGAAACCCATTCTCTTTCGTGTCTTTCCATCATGTTGTAGCCACTCTTTTAAGTCAACAAAGAGATTTGTTTCCATTCAACATTCAGTAAGCCATTTCTGCAGTCTCCCTGTGTGGCAATTATTAGGTAGATACTATATTTATCAACCTCTAGGCCTCTGGTTATTTGACAATTGAAAGGAAATACAGTTCCAACACACATGGTTATTTGAAACAGTGGTGGGGAAACGGGAACTGGGGAAAAATAGCATGATTGGTCCTATAGCTACGTACAAGGATCATGGTATGCAGTGTCTTGTAATTGACTGACTTACATGGAGGTGGAGGTGGGGAAGAGAATGAACCTGGGATAAAGTATCTTGGTGCATAGCTCTATTGTGTTCCTTGTATGTTCATGTGGGTAAGTATGTGTCTCTGAATGAGAGTGAAGACTTGTTCTTTGCTATTTTTATACCCAGTCATTTAGCATGGTGTCTGAAACGATGGTATTCCTAATAGCTCTCACATATTGACATATTCATCTCTCCTTAAAGATTTACATTTCTATTGCTACCTTAACCTTGATAGGTATGCATAATTGCTCGACCTGCATCCAAAACAACTACATTTGTGACATATCATTGTCGTTTGTTAAACAATACATTACCTGCCTAGATATCAGATTTATTTAGTAACAGGGCTACACTTACTTTTGGTATGTCTGCTTCTCATATAATAAGACATTTTTTCAAAAACTGTACTTAATTTGTTCAAAAGCAAACTCCTAGAAGGAAATTACCTTTTGAGACCTTTGTAGTTTTGGAAGGTTATAGTTTTCTAGGCCTGAAGTTGAAGACAGCTGCGGCAGAGAATGAAATGTCACATTCACCAAGAACAACGCATAATCCGTGTCATCTAAAACTAGGTATAGATCACCCATGATCTGTAAGATGCTTTAAAAGTTACTCTTAATCCTATGCTTGCTGTGCTGGTGGTTGAGCTTAATGTAGGCGGATGCCCGTGTGCCTGTGAACAGTATAAAAAGAAGATAAGGAAATGTACTTTCTATGTGTAAGACTGTTTATTATGGCTGGTGGATCACCATGACAAGAAGCATAGAAAAATTGCAATGAACTTTTTTATATTTTAATGTCAAGGAGAGCTGGGTGTTCACTTATTTCACATGTTGAACTTTTATCTGCTATGAAAAAATGTGTGGATTTTTAATATTAATGATGATAAATATAAAATTATATGTATATAAATTTATGTATAGTATTCCAAATAAACTATTACATAATGCTTTAATGAATTTGATCATAGTTTTTATTTATTTTTTATTATTTATTTATTTATTTTTTTCTTTTCATTTTTCTGAAGCTGGAAAGGGGGAGAGACAGTCAGACAGACTCCCGCATGCGCCCGACCGGGATCCACCCGGCACGCCCACCAGGGGCGACGCTCTGCCCACCAGGGGGCGATGCTCTGCCCATCCTGGGCGTCGCCATATTGCGACCAGAGCCACTCTAGCGCCTGAGGCAGAGGCCACAGAGCCATCCCCAGCGCCCGGGCCATCTCTGCTCCAATGGAGCCTTGGCTGCGGGAGGGGAAGAGAGAGACAGAGAGGAAAGCGCGGCGGAGGGGTGGAGAAGCAAATGGGCACTTCTCCTGTGTGCCCTGGCCGGGAATCGAACCCGGGTCCTCCGCACGCTAGGCCGACGCTCTACCGCTGAGCCAACCGGCCAGGGCTGATCATAGTTTTTAAATGAAGTCATTTGTATGCTTTAATGTTTTCTACTTGAAACTATCATTAAAACTGTACCCTAGTTATATATCTTACACTACCTGTCTGTCACATTTATCCTATAAATACATAAAGACTTTTGGAATAGTTCTGCAGTGTTACTGTAATCACTATATGTTTGTATATATTTTTCCAGAATATATATTGATATAATTTACAGTATGTATATATATATAGTTTCATATAACACACATATGTGTATGTATGTGTGTATATGTGTATGTTTGTGGCATTGATGATCCAGAAAAAAAGTCCATTTCATTTACCTACATTTTTGATTGATATGTGTGGAGTTTTTCTTATCAGGTTACAGAAATAGAGCACTACTTGAAACTATACTTCAGGGTACTCTTATATGCATTTTACTTTCATTTGTTCCAGATTTGATCACTACACTTTAGTGCACCATAAACAGCATGTTTGGGTTTTATGGCTGCTATCCTGTTCCTGAAAGTGCTAAGCTTAGCAGGTTGCACTCTGGTGATCATTACTTTGAATCTGATGGATTTTATGTGTTTGAAAACTGGGATAATGATAATGCATGACTTGGTTTATATATATAGAGAGATATCTGGAAGTTGTCTTTCTTTTTTCAAAGTGAGAGGAGGGGAGATAGACAGACTCTCCTTCAAACACCCCAACCAGGATCCACCAAGTAACCCCTGTCTGGGGCTGATGCTCTGCTCATCTCAGGCCATGCTTGCAACTGAGCTATTTTTAACACCTGAAGTGGAGGCTCCAAGGAGCCATCCTTAGCATTTGTGGCTGAAGTGCTTGAATCAATTGAGCCATGGCTGCAGGAAGAAAAGAGGATAGAAAGAGAGAGAGAATGGGGAGGAGGAGGGAAGCAGATGGTAGCTTCTCCAGTGTGCCTTGAACTGGAATTGAACCCAGGACATCCACATGCCAGGCCAACACTCTACCACTGAGCCAACCAGCCAGGGCTTAGAATCTGCTTTTTTATTACTTCTGTCTCCTGGTGCAATCCTGAATAATTCTGGGTTCCCTTTCATGCACAGCCCTTAGCTGAGTAGAGCTGCTATGGGAATGCCCCATCTCCTCTCCTTCTGCTTAGCATCCTCACTTTCTTCTCTCCGTACTATCCTGGTTTATAGGGCATTTTTTATCCCTGGCTTCTCTTCATGATCTACTCTTGGTAAATGTGTCTTAACAAACACACATATTGCTTGTTATTTAGTTTTGCATTTGGATTTTTCTCTACTCACATCACCAACATATTCTTGACTCCTATAGACCTACTAGCATAGATCTTTTACTCATTTTATAAACCTTTTTGAATATAATGTAAATATGTCATTTTACATTGACTCCTGTGAAATTTCAGTAAAGTCATTTAACCATTTGGATAGACCACCAAAAATAATATGTCATGAAGTGTTAGTCTTATATGATATTTCTTTTAAAAAATTCTATGGTCAAATACATTTGTAAAGTTATTTATACGATATACCTATCTTGAAGATTTTCAATGACTTTTGATAATTAAAACTTCTGAGGAGTTCTACAGTTAAGAGACTAGTTTAAAATCTCTTTGCTGAATTATTTCTTGAGTAATGCTAATGATACTCCATAAAGCTAGTGTTGTATTCAATATGGGTTGTGAATTAACCCAGTGTATGGAACTGTTTAATTTTTATTTTATTTCCCAATCATATTGTATTAGCTGCTATTTTACCATCTGTATAAAAATGTGTTTGAGAGGGGTGATTTTTATCTTCATCCAAGATAGTGAGAAAAATGGTGGAAAGTGTTATGACAACTTACTAGAGAGCTTACCTCAGCTTATTATCTGTTTCATGGTTGACAGTTTCTGAATATCATTTTTCAACCAGAAATTATTTACTTACCTGATATATTACTCATCCTACTTCATCTTGTATGAAAAATTAGAATAAGAGTATTATGCATGGTCTTAAAACCAGGATATTTTTCCTGTTTTAAAAATAACCTAGTGTCTAGCAAAGGTCATCTTTGTTCTCCTTCATTGTGCTTTAAGTTTTTGTTTTTGTTTTATATGTAATAACAGTGAATATGTTTGTCTTCCATTTTATTTAAACTCCAAACACAGGTACAAGGAGCTATTGTTCTTCCTGATAGAAGATCTTATTTGAAATTCTACTAGATCTTATAGTTTTATTTATCAAAAATTTGATAGCAGTGTTGATTTCTTCAGAAATATAAAAATGTACAAATTAGTCCATATTGGAAAGTTTTCTGTGCTTGCTACAGCCTCCTCAGTGTAATGTTTTTTTTGCTTCCTGTTTCTCCTTCTCTTCTTCTTCTCCTTGCTCATCAAATATAATAATAATAATAATTATTATTATTATTATAGAAAAAAGGATATCAGAATTTATTACTCTTGCATGTATAGAATTATTTTTTTTACAGAGACAGAGAGAGTCAGAGAGAGGGATAGACAGGGACAGACAGGAACGGAGAGATGAGAAACATCAATCATTAGTTTTTCGTTGCGCATTGCGACACCTTACTTGTTCATTGATTGCTTTCTCATATGTGCCTTGACCATGGGCCTTCAGTAGACCAAGTAACCCCTTGCTCGAGCCAGCGACCTTGGGTCCAAGCTGGTGAGCTTTTGCTCAAACCAGATGAGCCTGTGCTCAAGCTGGCATCCTCAGGGTCTCGAACCTGAGTCCTAGGCATCCCAGTCCGACACTCTATCCACTGCGCCATCGCCTGGTCAGGCTGTATAGATATTTAAATAAATATTATCTCCACAGCTGGAAGCTGTTCTAAGTAAAATAATCAGTTTCTGCAAAAACTAAACTCTTAACTGACATTTCTAAATTAATTATACTATCTGCAAAGAAAGAAATATAAATACAAACCATTAAATTTTGGAAATGTCATTAAGAGAAATTGTCATAAATTTATAATTTTTTACTTGTAGATATGAGTTGTACTTAGTTAATGTGATGCATTCATATTCTTTGGAAATTATATTAAAACACCAACCAAACGGTACCTTAGTATAAACAAAGTATCTGACGCTTAAAGGAGTTTATAACAGCTACTTCTTAGTCACTCCTTTTGTCAAGCTGTTACTCTTCAGTTTCTGTTGCTACTTTTGGCACTATAAACATTGTTGTGTTTGAATCCTTCACACTGTCACTTCCCGAAGTGACAGCATCATATTACTGCCTACTCATATTTTCAATCCCATATGTGTTGCAGCCTGCAGTGGTACATTGGACAAGAGCTTGAAATTGGCATTACAGATAGGTACTTTTATTTTATCATTTTATGAAATAGTTGGAGTAGAAAAATAAAAAGATATTTTAAATCTGTCTCAAGGCTGAAGTTCCCAACCCCAACTACCCAATAACCAGTGGTATTTAATGGGTTTGAGGTTAAGAGTAAACAAAGACAGTATGATAAGTCTTCCATATGCTGTGTGTCCCAGATGGTTTACATACATTAAAGAGCTATTCTGCTGATCTGTAAGAGCATATCTTTTTGGGGGGGACTTAAGTGTTATCATTAACTCCAAGCAAGGTAAGCTATTTACCTCTCTAAACTTGATTTCTAATTTGGACAAGTTGGATGATAATACATGCTTATCTTTTTGTATGATAGATTTATATATGCTATGAGGTTATTTCCTCTTTGGGTTTTGGTAATATAAAATTGTGTTATTTGGACATCAAAAATGACTGTCATTCCCAATGTTTCCTGGGACCTATACATTAATCTTGCTTTTATCCCTATCCTGAGATTCAAAGTCTTACCACCAAATGTTCTTTATACACACACACACACCATTCTGTATGTAATATATCTTTTTCTAGAAATATTGATTATTAGAATATTATAAGTATATGGAAATATTCAAAAGGAAATAGTGTCCCTTTCCTGAGAATTTAAAGCTTTAAATACTCTGTGGTAAAGAATAAAACACAGACAGTAAAATGTATTCAGCTAACATTCAACTTGTATTTTTCTTCTAAATATGGGACTAAATTAGCAGTGGAAAGTTATTAAAACCAAGAGTGTTTAAAATAGCTGCTTGCTGTCTGAGGTAATAGGCACTATATCCCTTAGGAGAAGGAAGCTTCACTACTTAATTACTTTTTCTCAATCACAATTCTTTCAATATCATTGTCTACATAATCACTAGAAAGTCTTATAGTTAGAGGCTTTGTTTGAATAGTATATTTGATAGAATGATGTAATAGCTATTTTTTTTATCATTCAGTGAGAGGAGGGGAGGCAGAGAGACAGACTCCTGCAAGCACTCCAACCAGGATCCACCTGGCAAGCCCCTTAGGGAGCAATGCTCTGCCCATCTGGAGCATTGCTCTGTTGCTCAGCAATGGAGCTCTTCCTAGTGCCTAATGTGAGGCAATGGAACCATCCTCAGTGCCCAAGGCCAACTTGCTCCAATAGACCCATGGCTGCAGGAGGGGAAGGGTGTGTGTGTGTGTGTGTGTGTGTGTGTGTGTGTGTGTGTGAGAGAGAGAGAGAGAGAGAGAGAGAGAGAGAGAGAGAAACAGAGAGAAGTGAGAGAGAGAAGTGGAGAAGCAGATAGATGCTTCTCCTGTATGCCCTGACTGGAAATCAAACCTGGGACATCCACATGCAGGACCAACTCTCTACCACTGAGCCAACTGGCCAGGGCCATAATAGCTAAGATTTATAACATTCTTTTTTTTTTTTAAACATTTTCTGCCTCCTGGGAAAGTTTCTTCAGTTGCCCCCTAGTAGGCGGTTCGGCTTTTTTTTTTTTTTACAGAGACAGAGAGTGAATCAGAGAGAGGGATAGACAGGGACAGACAGACAGGAGCAGAGAGAGATGAGAAGCATCAATCATTAGTTTTTCATTGCACGTTACAACACCTTAGTTGTTCATTGATTGCTTTTTCATAGGTGCCTTGACTGCGGGCCTTCAGCAGACCGAGTAACACCTTGCTGGAGCCAGCGACCTTGGGTTCAAGCTGATGAGCTTTGCTCAAACCAGATGAGCCCACGCTCAAGCTGGCGACCTCGGGGTTTCAAACCTGGGTCCTCTCCATCCCAGTCCGACACTCTATCCACTGCGCCACCGCCTGGTCAGGCGATTTATAATATTCTTACTGTGTGTCAAACACCATGCTAACTGCATTGTTCCTTTGACATTTGGTGCTATTCAAAGTTCTATGGTCAAAATTTATTCTGCTAACTGATTTTTAATTCAAGTATTTTTCTTTTGTTTTCCATTTACAAATCAAAACATAAAAGAAATCTACCAGTATAGATTGGGAAATTTCATTTTAATTTATCAATATAAGCTAGTCTTTTAAAATGCACACAAATTAATTAGTTTATAAAAGTATTTCTCTTTTTAGCATTCAATCATCTCCCAAAAGATTGTATTTTTATATCTACATAGTTGGTGGTGCAAAATATTTCTAAATATTTTAAATACTTTATACAACAAATGTAAATACTTACTCTGCTTAATTACCACACAAAGTGTGCTGTTTGGACCAGCAACATCAGTGTCTTCAGGGAGCTTACTAAAAATATAGAATATGTTAGGCTCCACCCAAACCTGTTGAACCAGAATATGCACTTTAACAAAACCCCAGCTGACTCATACACACATTTGACAAGTTTTATCTACTTTAAAAAAATAAAATGTTTTTAAAAATGCTATAATTAAAAGGTCATAGAGAGAAAATATTATATAGAGTGTTAATATCATAAATATGGAACAAAGTATTAAACTGTTCTTTAAATCAGTGATATTTTTAAACATTTTTTGAATTGATTTGTTTTCTACTTGCACTTTCAAATAACTAGAATATATTTAGAATTACATGCTACAAAAGAGATTTGTAATTATTTTATGATTGTTAAAAACAATGAATGAGAAAAAGTGAGGGAAGTTTAAGGAAAGCACTACTTTGCTGTTTAAAATTTGTTGTACCACAAGGGGGTGCTAGTGCTTTTGATTTGCAATATTGAAAAAAAAATTAAGTTTTCCAAAAGAATGAATATGTGTAATTCATAAGTAAACCCCACAGAAGATAAATTATGTATGTTATTAAAATGGAAACCTGAGTTGTAAATTAAATTTGTTTTACAAGTTTTCTTTATGTAAGAAAATAATTTAAAAACTTTTTATTACTGTTGTTTTTAACTTTTTGCAAAGTTTAAAGAAACTACTTAGTATAAAAACACCAAAGAAAATGTGCTGAAATATGAACAGTGGGTATTTCATGAGACTAGCCTTAAAAGATATTGTTGTCCTCTCCCACATACTTTTGTGTTGCTTCCATTTTATTTTC
This sequence comes from Saccopteryx bilineata, assembly GCF_036850765.1. NCBI lineage: Eukaryota > Metazoa > Chordata > Mammalia > Chiroptera > Emballonuridae > Saccopteryx > Saccopteryx bilineata. Next base: position 66,409,849 of record NC_089492.1, read on the forward strand.
TATCATGATTGTGGGAAAGAGGGAAGAGGACAGAGAGAGAGAAGAAAAAGAAGAAGGAGGAGAAGAGGAAGAAAGGAAAAAGGAAAGAAGGAATGAAGGAAGAAAAGAAGGAAGGCAGGCAGGCAGGCAGAAAGGCAGGCAGGAAAGAAGGAAGGAAGGAAGGAAGGAAGGAAGGAAGGAAGGAAGGAAGGAAGGAAGGAAGGAAGGAAGGAAGGAAGGAAGGAAGGAAAGGGAGAAAAAAAGTTTAATTTAGCACTCATTTTTTGTGGCTAATACTCATATATTATTTGAGATTTACAAATGATTTAAACATATTTAGGAAACAATAAACAAAACATTGGAACTCTTGTGACTATTATTAAACAATAGTTACAATGTCTAGACACCTGTCTTTATGTAGTACATATCAAGGTTACATGGTAAGTAAAATGACTTCATTTGGGATTCCTGCTGAAATTGCTGAAATTGGTACAACTGTAGACATCTTTTCAACAGAAACTTCTTATCGAGTGAGATTAAACCTAAACTAGTATAAATGTGTTTCTCTGGGAGGATATACTAATTCCTTTAAATCAGGAGGGTACCCTTGGTGTGGTTGCATTACTAAATCTAAAACGAGATTGGTGGCCTATAGGGATAGGCTTCCTAAGAGGCCTCATTGATGTGCCAATCAATAATTGAGCCCCAGGAGCTACAGCAAAGTATTTAGTGAAACATTTCTGTGGTTCATTGTAGTGAAATTAAAGGAACTAAATGTATATCTAGTTTCTAATACTGATCTAAAGTCTGAAAAACCTAACCAGCAGGTTTTGCCTTGGTTTGCCATCATTTATCCACCGGTATATAAAACATACTTGACTGTCACTGCTAGATTTGAATTTCATTCAGTTGTATTTCTAATCAAAATTTGATCTATTGCTCTTCTAATTTTGGTAGAAGATCTTGCGTTTAAAGGAAAACAAAATGCTATATTATTCAAAAATTAAAATCAAATAACTGATCCCAATTCCTAGACATGCTGCTGCTGTTCCTCTGCAATTTGGAGTCTTTTCTAGGACCAGTCTCAGTTATTTGATACATAAAACAATCAAACCTGTTTCTTTGTTGAGGGTTAGAGCTCTTCAAATACTCATAAAGCGTAAGCCTCTTTCATTAAAAGAACACAGCACAAGTCTTCCCAAATTGTTAAGGAAATCTTTTTAACGTCCAGATGAGAATTAGGAGTCATACCCATTTATGAGGTCGGTGTTCCAGACTCGGCCCTATGAGTTCTCGTCCCCTTAGGGTTCTGCAACTTTGTTATGACTAGAATGGTGTCTGTTGCCCTGCGGCTCCCAGATACAAACTGCTTTGCCTTGGTTCATCTTGACCTAAGTGACAGAACTTCTAAGCAATTTTTATGAAATAATATAGAAACAAAAAGTGGAAACAATTGATGAAAGCAGATTTTTTAAAAAGATCTGATTTCCAAAGCATGTCCATTATTAAAGATGCAAATAGAAAGACTGAACAGGTATACTTAAACCTAATTTATAATATAAAGACACATTAGTTCCAAAGAAACTAGTACAGAGAAATTACTTTTTAAAAGGCTGCTCATGAGAGTATTACAATATAAATTTATAGTAATACAGAAACTAGAACAAAAATAAAATGAGTGGCATGAGTTGACAGACATGTGTATAGTAAGTATTATTCAGCCCCAGAACTGTGAAGAATACCTTGTACAAAATTTCTGGAGACCAAGAGCTTATTTTTCATTGAATTAAAAAAAACAACAACCTTGAATATCAGAGTATTAAGGGATATTGGAAATCTCCCAAGCTCAGCCTGTTAAAGTTATAAAAAGAGAAGATGAAAAAAGAAGAGGAAGAAGTAGTGGGGAAGGAAGGAAGGAAGGAAGGAAGGAAGGAAGGAAGGAAGGAAGGAAGGAAGGAAGGAAGGAAGGAAGGAAAGAAGGGAGGGAGGGAGGGAGGGAGGGAAGGAGGGAGGGAGGGAGGAAGGAAGGAAGGAAGGAAGGAAAGAAAGAAGGAAGTGGGGAGGGAGAAAGGAAGGAAGGAAGGAAGAAGGAAGGAAGGAAGGAAGGAAGGAAGGAAGGAAGGAAGGAAGGAAGGAGATCTAAAGTGCTTACTTGAGTTGCCAATAGTTATATTTATTTATATTAGATTATGTTAATGTATAATCATTAGACTTGGGATTTTGCTTATTTAATTGGAAGTAAAAAACATCAGGTGATTTCATAGTAAATGCTATCAGTACAGTTATAACATTATACTTATGGCCCCAAACAGGTTAATTAAAATTCAGGGTGTGTTCTGGGTTTAACATTTAAATTGCAGAAGAGGACAGAAGTCACAAGAATATTAAGTAGTAAAAAATTTGAGTTACTAGCTTCTACCTAACAAATATAATCAGTGACTGATAGTAATAAGTCATGAAGAGGTAGGCTTAATAACTGCTGAGAAAATGAGAAATTAAAGAATCTGTATCAAAGTTATTATACTAAGGTAGCTTTTTGTGAATAATGAAAAGATACTGATTTTTCTGATGATGGCATTGACTATTCCCTAGGCTTTCATAATGCTGGGATAAAAAAAAAAATCTTTTTCTAATCTGAATTCCCAATATCTATAACCTATTTAGAATCTAGTGGAGGTTCAGTGTAGAAAACTCTGATTTAATACAGGAATTAGGTGCTAGCAAAATTATTGGAAGGGATGGAGGAGCAAAAGTCAGGAATTTAACTTTTCCAACGTTTGCTTCTATTGCTATGATACAAAACTTCTGAAGGAGCTGCTACCATCCAGAGATCAGAAGCTTCATTAAACCACTGCCAAGTTCCGCACTGTCCTGAGACCCAGAGCTGGGAACTAGGAGTGGAAGCCCACCACTGAGAAAATTCACACTACTGCAGCCTGTTTGCGGTCATTACTACTACCAGAGGGAAAATGTCCGCTATCACCCTTCTGTCTTCCTGTTTTCTTGCTCATACATCTCATTGGCAGGGCCAATTGCATTCAGAGTGCTAGCTGCAGGAGAATCTTAGTAAAGTAGTCCTCAGTCTTCCAACTCCTATGGAACTTGGAAAAGCATAAAAAAGGATAGAAATGGGGTGCTGAGCAGAAACAGACAACAGCAAAAACATGTGGGAGAAGGATAATTTGCAGAAAAAGAATAGTACATATATATATACTAATATATATATACTAATATATATATTAAGTAGTTACTGTGTATGAGAAACTATAAAGGGCTTTATTTAAATTATTTAATTTAATATATTCAACAAGTTTTAAATGATCATAATTTATAGTGATGCTTAGGGAATTTAAGTAACTTGTTCAAGTTCACCTAACTAGTAAATGATAAAGCCATTATTTAATATTTAAACCCAGTTTTCTCTGAATCAGAAATGTATTCCCTATTCACTACATGGATTCTTCAGATAAATGATAACCCAGGTATATTTAAGTTATTACCCATTTCCAAATCCCCATAGTGATATATTTTAGTGTATTAACCCAATTTCAGTTCTTCAAAAGTCAATAGGTTGCCTGACCAGGCGGTGGCACAGTGGATTAGAGCATCAGACTGGGATGCAAAGGACCCAGGTTCGAGACCCCGAGGTCGCCAGCTTGAGCGTGGGCTCATCTGGTTTGAGCAAAAGCTCACTAGCTTGAGCCCAAGGTCTCTGGCTTGAGCAAGGGGTTACTCGGTCTGCTGAAGGCCCACGGTCAAGGCACATATGAGAAAGCAATCAATGAACAACTAAGGTGTCGCAACGAAAAACTGATGATTGATACTTCTCATCTCTCTCTGTCTCCTGTCTGTCTGTCCCTATCTATCTCTCTCTCTGACACTCTCTCTGTCTCTGTAAAAAAAAAAAAGAAAAAAAAAGTTAATAGGTCATAATATAAATGGCTCATAACAAAAGTGTAAATCTATACTCTTAGGCCATCAACAGCTGTAAAAACTTGTTTTTTTTACTATTTGTAACTGATGATACTAAAGAACCTATGATTATAAACAATGTCTTTCCTTAATTAGAACCAATTCAGAGTTTTTCTAAGACAACATCATTATCTCACCTCCATTCCAGTTTGTACTCCTGAGAGGTTGAAGTGAAATGCATATTTGGAAGATCTTATGTAAGACACTATTATTTATTTAAGCACACCCATTGTGACTGGTTTTTCCTGACGGTTATGAATCTGAAAGTGTGTTACATGTGATTAAATTTTAAAAATCTGTATATACCCATAGGAGTATGCCATCCATGAGAAATAAAATGTCATGTGAAGGTAGCATTTTTATCATAAAGGAAAAAGTGTTTGAAAATGACTGATATAGACTATGGAGGATGGCATTTTTCTAGCTGTGCTGTGGGTTCATAAACAATCACTTGGTGCATAAATTCTTTTTATTATTCAACAAATGTTTATTATATGCCTACTGTTTGCAATGCCTTGCATAGGTAGAATTAGGAAGTCTGTTGCTCATTCTTTAATGGTCACTTCAGACAGATCAGTTCCGCTCCATTTTGTCACCTCAACTCACTTGAGACTGTTGCCAAAAGCCCTCTTTCCCAGTTGGCTTCTCTAGGAGACAAAGAACTCAGGATGGAGCCTGATCAAAGGATGAAAGCGAAAAAGCAGAGATGAGCAAAACAGTCTTCATATGGCTCTCCGTTTTCCCTAGTCGGAGAGCTCTTTTATCCCACCAACTGAGATGTATATATCTTTCTGTGGAAAGCCTACTTAAATGCATATAAATATACACGTCCATATCTTCAATGTCCGATCTCTTAGGCACCAAATACACAGAAAGAGCAAACGCAACACAAAGAGAACAGCTGGGAATCATTTACGCATAAGCATGGCCAGGATGAAGGTAAAAAACACGTCAGGTGGAGTGTTCTCTGTGACAAAGTAGTCCAGAAATCTGGAAAGAGAAACATTGTTTAAAACTTAGGTCTTAAAATAAATCATGACTGTAACTTCCTTTGGTCTTGGGTTTTCTTTCTTTCTTTCTTTTTTAAAACCTGGTTCTTATTGCTTAAAAATGGAATATTTGGTATGATAAAAATAATAAACATGAGTTGAGTTGTGATGGGACTTAAAGGATTCCATAAAGAACATAGAATTAGATAGAACCCTTTTTCCTCTGCTTCTGCAGTTTATTAGCATACCAACATCATTTTTTGTTTTAAAGTGGTGATGTGGAAATAGGACCGGATGAAATAGAATTCCTGGAATCCAATGCAGGCCTGTCATTATGCAGGGTTGGGAGGTGGCTTGCTCTCTCTAGACCTCAAATATTAAGATGTCTGAACGAAGATTCTTTGAAATTACAGAATTCTGCCTTTGAGTTTGATGTTTGGCCTTGGGCTGCAGGCAGAAATCTGAAACTCTTAATATGAATTAAGATATGAATTAAGATTGCCCTTTGGATGCTTACAATTCAATGTATTGAGCAAAATGTGGAGGAAAGAGTAGAGCGGTGAATATATCTGCATAATACATAGAGAAAGGAAACTACAGTGTTTAATGTAGCTTCTTGAAAGTGATGGAACAAGTAAAGAAAGGCTGGAAAAAGTAGAGAGGAATTTTATGAGGTAATTTGTGGCTTTAGTTTGATCAGGAATGGGAAAGATATTTTCAGTTATGGTTTAACAAAAAACTGGATTTTCATATTGGATAAAAGGTATATATTAGGTAAAATATTGAGGGGACCCTTTTGCAGTTGTTTTTATTTTGTTCTATGATAAGTTGCAACAATGTATTAGTTATCTGTCATGGCATAACAAATTATCCTAAAACCTGGTTGCTCAAAGAAACAAAAGTTTGTTATCTCACAGTTTTGATGTGTCAGGAACTTGGTAGCAGATTAGCTGGGTGGTTTTAGCTCAGGGTCTCCTGAGGTTCTAGTCAGGGTGCAGCCAGGTTTGATGGGGCTGGGCTATCTGCTTCCAAGGAGGCTTACCTACATACATGGCTGTTGGCCAGAGGCCTCATTTCCTCCACATGTAGATGGTTCCATAAAGCTGCTGAAGTGTCCCCATGACATGGTCCTAACCACCCCCAGAATGAGTAATCCAGGGAGGGAAAGAAAGAAAGAAAAAGAGCCTGACCAGGCGGTGGCACAGTGGATAGAGTGTTGGACTGGGATGCAGAGGACCCAGGTTTGAAACCCCGAGGTTGCGAGCTTGAGCACGGGCTCATCTGGTTTGAGCACAGCACACCAGCTTGAACCCAAGGTCACTGGCTTGAGCCCAAGGTCACTGGCTTGAGCAAGGGGTCACTTGCTCTCTGTAGTCCCCCCCAGTCAAGGCACACATGAGAAATCAATCAATGAACAACTAAGGTGCCACCACAAAGAATTGATGCTTCTCATCTCTCTCCCTTCCTGTCTGTTCCTCTCTCTCTCTCTCTCTCTCACACACACACACACACAAAAAAAAAAAAAAAAAAAAAAAAGAAGGAAAGGGAAGCAGACAAGCAACCAGAAGCCACAATGTCTTTTATGAGCAACTTTCAGAGTTAACACACCATCACTCCTATCATTCTCTATTAATCATCTAGTTCAAGTCTGAAAAGATGTGGGCAGGAACAGAGTGTAAATACCAGGAAACAGCCTCATTGGGGAGCATCTTGGAGGCTGGCTACCACAAATACTAAAACAAAGTACAATACTTAATACTGAAGACAAATGAAATTCTGATTCTAAGTATACATATAAAAAGGAGAGGAAACATTTTACAGAGGAAGACATTTAACATTTCCTTTATTATGCCTTTTATTATTTGCTAAGAAGAATGCAAAAATATTATCAAGTTGAGCTAATCTATAGTTAAAGAATAAATCTTAAACAGATGGAATATCATGGAAATGGGCTATAAATTCAGATTATATTACATACTTGACCAGTTTAGGCATAAATCCAAAAATTAAGTGCTTTAAACACTGAGAGATATCAAAATATTTCTGAAATAACTACAGAAGTCTATCTGAGCCAAAAAGCTGGAAAGTTTCTCTCTTTCCACTATATTACATTCATATTCACTATCACGGAATCTAGGTTGTTGTAGCAATCTGTTACCCTAAAGAACTTGTATCTTTTCATTTTCAAAAGTTTCAATGGTGATTTTTTTTTTCTTTCTTTCTTTCTTTTTTTCTGAAGCCGGAAACCGGGAGGCAGTCAGACAGACTCCCGCATGCGCCAGACCGGGATCCACCCGGCACGCCCACCAGGGGGCAATGCTCTGCCCATCTGGGGCATCGCTCTGTCACAACCAGAGCCATTCCAGCACCTGAGGCAGAGGCCACAGAGCCATCCTCAACGCCCGGGTCAACCTTGCTCCAATGGAGCCCTGGCTGCGGGAGGGGAAGAGAGAGACAGAGAGGGAGGAGAGGGGGAAGGGTGGAGAAGCAGATGGGCGCTTCTCCTGTGTGCCCTGGCTGGGAATCGAACCCGGGACTCCTGCACGCCAGGCCAACGCTCTACCACTGAACCAACCGGCCAGGGCCGATTTTTTTTTTTTTTGACAGAGACAGAGAAAGGGTCAGAGAGAGGGACAGATAGGGACAGATCGACAGAAAGGGAAAGAGATAAGAATCATCAGTTGTTTGTTGCAGCTCCGTAGTTGTTCATTGATTACTTTCTCATATGTGCCTTGACCAGGGGGCTACAGCAAAGCGAGTGACCCCTTGCTCAAGCCAGTGACCTTGGGCTCAAGCCAGTGACTCGATGATTTTTAAGGCTTAAATAGAAGGTAGTTTGAGTTTGTATTTAAACAACAAATATAAGATGCCCCTCTCCACCTCTAAGCCAGTGGAACCCTATGTTTTCACATAGTTGACTTGATATTCCCAGCAATGATTTCTTACTGTATAAGTAATCCTCTCTTGCTTATCTCCTTGCCTGAAGCCTATGACTTAAGGTTTAGAGTACAAGAATGATCAGACTAATTGCTTTCATTTCAGCACTGGATATATATATAGTACTTGCTTTATTCCAGGCACAATGCAAGGCTCTGGGTATGTAACTATGGTCCCTGCCCTGAAGGACCATTAAATTCTAGTAGGACAGTGACCTCCAGCTGTTTTAGATTATATCCCTTCTGCATTAGAGGGGAAGAAAGAGCATGGATGTGCAACTATTTACAATTGTCTACATGTCCTTTATCATCTGTAATATTTCAATTAAAAAAATGTACTTATATAAAAACTCTGCACTTGTTGTCAGATGTGATTAGGTGATGATGATATTTTACTGCTCCATGTGGCTGACAAAGATCTTGTACTAGATGAAGGAGAAGGGTCTGTTCTGCCATTTTCTTGTTTCCTTATGTGTCCATTATTAGTGTTATTAGCGTTACCTTTAACTTGTAGCTTCTACTGAGAAACCTCGTGAGCCATTTCTCTATTTTGTGAGGGCTACTTAGTTAAAATTGAATGATAAAATCTATTAATCCACTTAGTCTGGATAGATAAAGGATAATATCTTTTAACTCACCAAGAGCAGCTGAAGAAAGGCACAAGTTTACTGCTGTGCTCAGTGAATCCTGCGAACCCTCCAGATGCCTCAAGTTCCTTCCCTGCAGTGTGACCTTAAAGCATAGAGACAAAGTGGGGGCACCAGTGTTGACCTGTTAATAAAATAAAGGTTGATTAATCTCCTTTCTGAAAACCCAAACAAACCAATATAGCATACTTCATATTTTCTTTGGTACCTTATTGAACCATTTTTAAGGATGAGATGCTATGTGTGTACAAGGTGCCTAGTATAGCACAGTATGAAGGAATGGAAGAATAAAATGATTTTAGGACAGATCATTAAGCAAATGACTTATAAGTGATAGAAATAAATGGAATGAGAAATTCAATGCAAATACCTTTGAGCATAAGCGTTTAACCGGCTTTTTGGTTGTGTTATGTTATTATTTTATAGGACCTGTGTTAACTGATTTCAATTTAGACCTCAAGTGGAGTTCTGAGGAATTGCCTGCTAATCCTTTTCGAACATTTTGCCATGCTTGAATGATGACTGATGACATTCTTAGTGTCTTTGTGAGTGACCTAACAATAGGAAAGCTAGATAAGCATTGTATTAAAAACATGGATTCAGAAGACTTAGAATAAAACTAAGAAAATAAAATTTCAGTGATGTAAATAAAAAAATCTGATTTGGTTTTGCATAAATACAGAATTGGGATGCTCTGCTTCACTACTGTTCATGTGACAAAGAACTAACTGAACAGCGTGACTACCTGAGAAAGGGAGAGCTATCAGAACAGCATAACTGTTTGTGAAAGGGCCAAGAGGAGCACAAGAAAGATCATGAGAGAGAGAAACAGGAAGCATGTAATCTCAGGCTCCATCAGCAGCATGCAATGTACAGATCAAAGGATGCAAGACAGGCTAGTCAGAGTTTAAGTTTTTGTGTTCAGTTTTAGATGCCATGTTTTAAAAGACACATCGATTGCCCCATACCTACATATGCTCAGAATTATACTAGGAGTTTACTACATATGTTAACTACCTGCTCTTCCCCATCAAAAAACTGAGGTGGATTTTGTAGAAATCTAGTCAGCTTCTCGCTTGAATGTGCATATACATCAGAGATAGGCATTGTTATTTTTGTTATACATATAAACCCACTGAATTTTATGTGTGTAAGTAATAATAATGTAAAGGCCATGAAATAATATTGCAACACAAATCAGGATAAAGAGCATATTGTATAACTTTGATATACAAAAAGTCTAATGCAAAATAAAAATGGAGATACACTAAAATAGTAACAGTTTTCCCCACATTTTTCTTATATTCATTTAATCATTAAATATTTACTGAGCTTCCCCTAGATACTGTTTGAGGTTGTAGAGATATTTGGGGACACAAATATCCTGTGAATATTGAGAAAACAAGTTTCTCTAGGAACTTTTTGGAAAATGAGAATATGACGTGCTAGAAAGGTGTAGAAACCCAGCTGAATGGAGAAATATGAAATGAGCTATTAATCCATGCAACAAAAGTTTCATGGGTGGTCATAGGTCTTTATGAATTTGAAGGACTGTTAGGTGGAAAACAGACATCTCAGCGGAAAACGGACAGTCTCATTTTACATGGCACCTTACCTTTACCAGGGTAAAAGGTAATAACAGTGTTGCTAATGACTGTCTCGGTTCTGCCCTAGGAAGAAATTGGAAAAGTTCTTGCTCTCTGACAACACTAGGTTGGAAGTCAGCAACTTTTCTGTAAAGGACCAAATAATATTTCAGACTTTCCAGGCCATATGGTATCTGTCACAACTCCTCAGCCCTGTTGTGTGGGTGGCCACAGACAATATGTGAATGAATGACTATGGTTGTGTCCCCAAAATACTTTATTTACAATCTAGACAGCCAGTTAAATTTGAACCAAGCTCATCCACAAGGCTGTGTGCTGAAGGAGCCAAACACAAACAAGGAGGCTATCAATCAGTCACATTGGCCACAGGTTTTGAGGATGATCTAGAGAATATTACCTGAGTTTCTATAAAAATCAAGGACAGTGTAATAGTAGGTCCTCTAAAGTTTGGTGGGGAAAGAGCTCCAGTATAAGCTCATTTAACCTCTTTCCCTTACACATCATACTGTATGCCTACAGATAATCCAGAGTTGATTGAAATATCTTTCTCATTAGATATGATAGATAAATACCTATCATGTGTAAGGATAGATAATGCCTATCATGTCAGAGGAAGTAGTGTTTCCTAAGCACCAGTGCCAGGCACAACATATCTGCTTTTACCTATATGTTTTCATGTAATTCTCATAAACTTATAAAGTACATGTTGCTATTTGCATTTCTCAGATGAATAAAATACTATTTGGAGAATTTCCCGTGATTAGACTTTCAGGAGCTTTGCCGTTTCATGATCTGAGCTTTCTGTCATAAGATTGTTCTTAAATTGAAATGTGCATAAATATGCACAGGGTGAAATTACTGTTTAAAAAAAACAAAAAAAATAATTTTTTTAAGAAGTAAATAATCCCAGCTCTGGCTGGGTGGCTTAGTGGATATAGCATTTTCCTGGCACACTGAAGTCAAGGATTCAATCCCTGAGCAGGGCACAGACGAGAAACAATCAGTGAGTGCACAACTAAATGGAAAAACTAAGTGGAACAACAAGCTGATGCCTCTCTCTGTCTCTAGTCCCCTCTCTCTCTCCCCCTCTCCCTCGTCTTCTCCTCCTCTCACTTTCCTCTTCTTCCTCTCACTCTCTCACTCTCTCTTCCCCTCTCTCTGTCTCATTTTCCCCCTTCTTCTTCTGCTGTCTCTCTCTCGCTCAATAGAAAAGTTAAAGAAAGAAAATAAGTAAATAATCCTTTTCTGATGTGCCCTTTTTAAAAAAATTTGTAAGCATATACGTGTGGGAGTGATCATCTGCCTCATTCATGACATATTGTCGCATGGGTCATGCAATGTCCTTCTCCTTTACTTTTATGGACTGATTTTATTTCCTTTCCTCTTATTTGTATTTTTTTTTCTTCACACTCTTCACACAGACATTTACAGTAATGTATTTCAAGTTTTTAAAAATTAGAATTAATTTTTCAGTTTCACAAAAATTTCCTTTTGGGGTTTACTTTGGAATGTTTTTAATCTATATAACTTCTAATTTGTTTTTATGTATTTCTTCATAAAGATCTGAGATTCTTTCAATTAGGTTAATTTCTGCATAAGGTATTGTTTCAATTTTCATTGTGATTTCATCTTATTTTCTAAGATCTAATTGGTTATAACTAATAGAAAGTTATGGTTTTGAGTTTTATAGCTTAATCCTTTATCCTATAAACCTGCAGAAATATCTTTATTTTAATTGTGTATTAAATCTGTTAGGCTTTCTCTGTAGTTCTTTAAATGCATAATTGCATCTCTAGGTCTTCTTTTTTAATCCTTATATCACTGGTTCTGTTCCTTGTTTTCTTTCCTATGTTGAACAGTAGCAATTATCGTGGGCTTCATGTCTTGTCCCCTTTCCTAGGGACTGCATCTAAAGTTCTCTCTTAAATGCTCTTAAGTTTTTGGCATTTAACCTTTATCAAGTTATAAATTCCTGATAAATATTTTTATTTTATTTAATTTATTTTTTATTTATTCTATTTTATTTATTATAAATTCCTTTAAAGGCTTATAAAACTTCTGGTATTTTAATATGCATTGTATTTTTTTTTTACCCACAGCTTTTTTCTCATTTTTTCTTATTCCATTCTTGCCAAAGATTTATTTATCTTATTAGTCTCTTAAAGAAATATCCTTTAGTTTTATTAATTGTTTCTTTTTTGTTGTTGCTTATTTGTATTCTATTGTATTGATTTCCAACCCAATCTTTATTTCTTTTGGTATGCCCAGATTTATTATCTTGTAGTGATATGAGTTTCAGTTCTTTCTTGTTTTCTAATAGCTATGATCAACTCTCTAATATTCCCTAAATACAGATTTTTACATATAATACCTTCATTTTAATTTATTTTAAATATTGTTTAATTTACCCAAAATCTTTTTTCCAAGTGAGGGTTATACAGTAGTGGTCCATTTGATTATAGACATGAGTTTGTTTGTTTTTTTAATTCTTTTTTAAAACCTCTTTTTAGGCCCTGGCTGGTTGGCTTAGTGGTAGAGCGTCGGCCTGGCATGCAGGAGTCCCGGGTTCAATTCCCGGCCAGGGCACACAGGAGAAGCACCCATCTGCTTCTCCATCCCTCCCCCTCTCCTTCCTCTCTGTCTCTCTCTTCCCCTCCTGCAGTTGAGGCTCCATTGGAGCAAAGATGGCCCGGGCATTGAGGATGGCTCTGTAGCCTCTGCCTCAGGCGCTAGGATGGCTCTGGATGCAACAGAGCGATGCCCCAAAGGGGCAGAGCATTGCCCCCTGGTGGGGGTGCCAGGTGGATCCCGGTCAGGCTCATGTGGGAGTCTGTCTGTCTCCCCGTTTCCAGCTTTGGAAAAATGCAAAAAAATAAAAAATAAATAAAACCTTTTTTAGGGAATAATTTTAATGTTTATTCATTGGTGTTTACTGAATATCTTGTGCTCATGAATGTTCAAGATATGTTCAAATTTGCCTGTTCTATGCCTAGGGGTTTAAAGTTCTCTATATCTGTATATTGAGTATAGTAAATATGCTCTCAAATATTCTGCTTTTTCTTTTGTCCTCTTGACCCATAAATATCTGCATTTATCTATTTCTTCCTATAACTCTGTCAAATGTTGTTTTGCAGCTTTAAAGATGATGTCACATCCAAATATGGTAATGACTATTAGGTTTTTTATATTACTTTCTTTAAATATGATTTCCTTTTTCTTGCTAAGATTTTTTATATCTTTTTTACTTTAAAAATTTTAAATGCTTACTCTAGAATTTATTGTTTATATCAACATGTTTATTATTTTTATCTTTATGTCCTACCTTCCTGTACTTTTATATATTTATAATTTTTAGTCATTATTATTCTGAGTTTTAAAAATCCAACCTAAGAATCTTGGTCTTTGAGCAGTGAACTAACCTTTGCATCTTCATCAAATTACTCTTCCATCAAAAAATATTTCTGCTATCTTATTTTAAAGTTTTTGCTCGTCACTTTTTTTCTTTTATACTTTCAAAAGAACAGGTAAATTTTACTCCTGGTCATTTAAAATTTATACATTCTATTTTTATCTTCTAGTATTTCCACTGCTTTACTAAGATTAATGTATTCTTTAAAAAATCTTATTATACCAAATTTTTAGCTAAGACAATTATGGTTTTTTTTGCTTCCTTTCACTTTCTTCTGAGCTTCCAACTTTGTGATTTGGAATGTCAAACTCATTGGCTGGTTTCACGTACAATTTTCTTTTTCAGTTATACTTTTTGTTTATCTGTTTACAAAAATAAACTTTCCTAAGTGATTAACTTACCCTCACATCTGAAACACCTTTAGCACCCTCTTTAATTCATGTCTATTTTTATAAGGTATTTTTCTCTAACAGTTCTTTCAAAGGTTTTTGGTTGGTAAATTGCAAGGGCTAGTGTCTGAAAACATTTAAATATTGTTTTTGCCCTCACATTAAATCAATTACAAAGGTAAATCCTTGTTTGAAATGCTTTTCTTAAAAAATATGTAAAGACTGTCAATCTTGACATGTCTGATGTTATTTTGATTGTTTCTTGTAGATAATCTCCTTTTGCTCCTCAAAGCTCTTAGAATTCTCTTTGTCCTTAGGGTTTTTACATCTCCCTAAATTGTTTTATAATGTATTTATTCCCCTTCTAAACCATTTGAATCTGAGGATTTGCATACTCAAGGTAAATTTCAGGCATTATTTCTTCAAATACTGACTTTTTTCTATATATTTTTTTCTCTTTAACACTTCTATTTTGTAGAAATTGATACTTCTGTTTATATTCTGTGTATGTTTTAATATTTTCTTATTCTTTTCATCTCTTTATCCCTTCCTGAAATATTCTGCCAGAGCCCCTTAAAATTATTTGAGAATATTAATTAATTTGTTGCTTGTATCTGTGCTTACATTTCACAAATTCACTTATTATTCCAATACTGCCTACTTTGTTATTATAGCCAGTATCTTCAAATGATCTTTTTTTCTTATAACTACTTATCTTTGCTACCTGTTTCCAATATCTTCTTTATCTCTGCAGACTTCCATTGTGTTCCTTATGAATGTTCCTTTTGTCTTTTAATTCTACTTCTCTTAATATAGATTATCTAGTTTATGTGTTTCTTTTTATTGTACATACACACCTTGAATGGCATAAAGGTTTTTTTTTGTTTTTTTTTTTGTTTTTTTTTTCCATGTCTCTTAGTCTCGTTTTTTTTTTTTTTTTTTTTTTTTAATAAATTTTTATTAATGGTAATGGGATGACATTAATAAATCAGGGTACATATATTCAAAGAAAACATGTCTAGGTTATTTTGTCATCAAATTATGTTGCAAACCCCTCGCCCAAAGTCAGATTGTCCTCCGTCACCCTCTATCTAGTTCTCTGTGCCCCTCCCCCTCCCCCTAACTCTCTCCCTCCCTCCCTCCCATGTCCTCCCTCCCCCCCCACCCCTGGTAACCACCACACTCTTGTCCATGTCTCTTAGTCTCATTTTTATGTTCCACCAATGTATGGAATCATGTAGTTCTTGTTTTTTTCTGATTTACTTATTTCACTTCTTACAATGTTATCAAGATCCCACCATTTTGCTGTAAATGATCTGATGTCATCATTTCTTATGGCTGAGTAGTATTCCATAGTGTATATGTGCCACATCTTCTTTATCCAGTCTTCTATTGAAGGGCTTTTTGGTTGTTTCCATGTCTTGGCCACTGTGAACAGTGCTGCAATGAACATGGGGCTACATGTGTCTTCACGTATCAATGTTTCTGAGGTTTTGGGGTATATACCCAGTAGAGGGATTGCTGGGTCATAAGGTAGTTCTATTTGCAGTTTTTTGAGGAACCACCATACTTTCCTCCATAATGGTTGTACTACTTTACAGTCCCACCAACAGTGAATGAGGGTTCCTTTTTCTCCACAGCCTCTCCAACATTTGCTATTACCCGTCTTGTTGATAATAGCTAATCTAACAGCAGTGAGGTGGTATCTCATTGCAGTTTTGATTTGCATTTCTCTAATAACTAATGAAGCTGAGCATCTTTTCATATATCTGTTGGCCATTTGTATCTCTTCCTGGGAGAAGTGTCTGTTCATGTCCTCTTCCCATTTTTTTATTGGATTGTTTGTTTGTTTGTTGTTGAGTTTTATGAGTTCTTTGTAAATTTTGGATATTAGGCCCTTATCTGAGCTGTCGTTTGAAAATATCAGTTCCCATATAGTTGGCTGTTTATTTTGATATCAGTTTCTCTTGCTGAGCAAAAACTTTTAATTCTGATGTAGTCCCATTCATTTATCTTTGTCTTCACTTCTCTTGCCATTGGAGTCAAGTTCATAAAATGTTCTTTAAAACCCAGGTCCATGATTTTAGTACCTATGTCTTCTTCTATGTACTTTATTGTTTCAGGTCTTATATTTAGGTCTTTGATCCATTTTGAATTAATTTTAGTACATGGGGACAGGCTGTAGTCGAGTTTCATTCTTTTGCATGTGGCTTTCCAGTTTTCCCAACACCATTTGTTGAAGAGGCTTTCTTTTCTCCATTGTGTGTTGTTGGCCCCTTTATCAAAGATTATTTGACCATATATATGTGGTTTTATTTCTGGGCTTTCTATTCTGTTCCATTGGTCTGAGTGTCTATTTTTTTGCCAATACCATGCTGTTTTGATTATCGTGGCCCTATAATATAGTTTAAAGTCAGGTATTGTAATGCCCCCAGCTTCATTCTTTTTCCTTAGGATTGTTTTGGCTATTCGGGGTTTTTTATAGTTCCATATAAATCTGATGATTTTTTGTTCCATTTCTTTAAAAAATCTCATAGGGATTTTGATGGGAATTGCATTAAATTTGTATATTGCTTTGGGTAATATGGCCATTTTGATTATATTTATTCTTCCTATCCAAGAACAAGGAATATTTTTCCATCTCATTGTATCTTTTTCGATTTCCCTTAACAATGCTTTGTAATTTTCATTATATAGGTCCTTTACGTTCTTTGTTATGTTTATTCCTAGGTATTTTATTTTTTTTGTTGCAATCGTGAAGGGGATTATTTTTTTCAGTTCGTTTTCTAATATTTCATTGTTGGCATATAGAAAGGCTATGGACTTTTGTATGTTAATTTTGTATCCTGCGACCTTACTGTATTGGTTTATTGTTTCTAATAATCTTTTTGTGGAGTCCTTCGGGTTTTCGATGTATAGGATCATATCATCAGCAAAAAGTGATAGCTTTACTTCTTCTTTTCCGATATGGATGCCTTTTATTTCTTTGTCTTGTCTGATTGCTCTGGCCAGAACTTCTAGCACCACATTGAATAAGAGTGGAGAGAGTGGACAACCCTGTCTTGTTCCTGATTTAAGGTAGAAAGTCCTCAGTTTTATGCCGTTTAATAGGATGTTGGCTGATGGTTTATCATATATGGCCTTTATCATGTTGAGATATTTTCCTTCTATACCCATTTTGTTGAGAGTCTTAAACATAAAATTGTGTTGTATTTTATCAAAAGCCTTTTCTGCATCTATTGATAAGATCATGTGGTTTTTGTTCTTTGTTTTGTTGATATGGTGTATTACGTTAACCGTTTTACGTATGTTGAACCATCCTTGAGATTCTGGGATGAATCCCACTTGATCATGATGTATTTTTTTAATTTGTTGTTGTATTCGGTTTGCCAGTATTTTGTTTAGTATTTTAGCATCTGTATTCATTAGAGATATTGGTCTGTAGTTTTCTTTCTTTGTGCCATCCTTGCCAGGTTTTGGTATGAGGGTTATGTTGGCCTCATAAAATGTGTTTGGAAGTATTGCTTCTTCTTCAATTTTTTGGAAGACTTTGAGTAGAATAGGAACCAAGTCTTCTTTGAATGTTTGATAGAATTCACTAGTATAACTGTCTGGGCCTGGACTTTTATTTTTGGGGAGATTTTTAATAGTTTTTTCTATTTCCTCCCTGCTGATTGGTCTGTTTAGGCTTTCTGCTTCTTCATGACTCAGTCTAGGAAGGTTGTATTGTTCTAGGAATTTATCCATTTCTTCTAGATTGTTGTATTTGGTGGCATATAATTTTTCATAGTATTCTACAATAATTCTTTGTATATCTATGATGTCTGTGGTGATCTCTCCTCTTTCATTTTGGATTTTATTTATTTGAGTCCTGTGTCTTTTTTCCTTGGTGAGTCTTGCCAAGGGTTTGTCAATTTTGTTGATCTTTTCAAAGAACCAGCTCCTTGTTTTATTGATTTTTTCTATAGTTTTTCTGTTCTCTATTTCATTTATTTCTGCTCTGATTTTCATTATCTCCTTTCTTCGGCTGGTTTTGGGTTGTCTTTGTTCTTCTTTTTCTAGTTCCTTAAGGTGTGAAGTTAAGTGGTTTACTTCGGCTCTCTCTTGTTTGTTCATATAGGCCTGAAGTGATATGAACTTTCCTCTTATTACTGCTTTTGCTGCATCCCAGAGATTCTGATATGTCGTATTTTCATTTTCATTTGTCTGTATATATCTTTTGATTTCTGCGCTTATTTCTTCTTTGACCCATTCATTTTTTAGAAGTATGTTGTTTAGTTTCCACATTTTTGTGGGTTTTTCCCCCTCTTTTTTGCAGTTGAATTCTAGTTTCAAGGCTTTATGATCAGAAAATATGCTTGGTACAATTTCAATTTTTCTAAATTTGCTGATATTGTCTTTGTGGCCCAACATATGGTCAATTCTTGAGAATGTTCCATGTACACTAGAGAAAAATGTATACTCTGTCGCTTTGGGATGAAGTGTCCTGTAGATGTCTATCATATCCAGGTGTTATAGTATTTTGTTTAAGGCCACTATATCTTTATTCATTCTCTGTTTGGATGACCGATCTAGAGCCATCAGCGGTGTATTGAGGTCTCCAAGTATGATTGTATTTTTGTTAGTTTTTGTTTTAAGGTCAATAAGTAGCTGTCTTATATATTTTGGTGCTCCTTGGTTTGGTGCATATATATTAAGGATTGTTATGTCTTCTTGATTCAACTTCCCCTTAATCATTATGAAATGACCATTTTTGTCTCTGAGTACTTTTTCTGTCTTGTAGTCAGCATTATTAGATATGAGTATTGCTACGCCTGCTTTTTTTTGGGTGTTGTTTGCTTGGAGTATTGTTTTCCAGCCTTTCACTTTGAATTTGTTTTTATCCTTGTTGCTTAGATGTGTTTCTTGTAGGCAGCATATAGTTGGATTTTCTTTTTTAATCCATTCTGCTACTCTGTGTCTTTTTATTGGTAAGTTTAATCCATTTACATTTAGTGTAATTATTGACACTTGTGGGTTCCCTACTGCCATTTTATAAATTGCTTTCTGTTAGTTTTGTATCTATTTTGATTCTTCTCTTTTGTTTTTCTATCATTTGTTTTTGTTTGTTTGTGTTCCATACTTCTTTCCTCTGTTGCTACCTTTTTTAAGTCAAGTGTTTTTGTGGTGGTTTTTTTAAGGGTGGTTACCATTAAGTAATGAAAAGGGTACCTACCATATTCATTGTAGTATCCTATCTTATAAGTATTTCTGCACTTCATCATCCTTTGCTACTGTTAATCTCCATCCTCTCCCCCGTTTTTTTCCTTTGTTGTCACAGTTTAAGTTATTGTGTTCTTGGTGGAGCTGTTACTTATGGTGTTGTTTTCGTTTGTTCTTTGAATCTGGTTGGAAAACCCCCTTTAGTATTTCCTGGAGTGGGGGCTTTCTGTTGATAAATTTTCTCATCTTTTCTGTATTTGTGAATGTTTTTATATCTCCTTCATACTTGAAGGATAGCTTTGATGGGTATAGTATTCTTGGCTGAAAGTTCCTCTCTTTCAGGGCTTTAAATATTGGGGTCCACTCTCTTCTAGCTTGTAGAGTTTCTGCTGAGAAATCTGATGATAATCTAATAGGCCTTCCTTTATATGTTGTACTCTTCTTTTCCCTGGCTGCCTTGAGAATTTTTTCTTTGTCATTGGTTTGTGTCATCTTTATTATGATGTGCCTTGGAGTGGGTTTGTTGGGGTTAAGAAAACTTGGTGTTCTGTTTGCTTCTTGAATTTGAGGCTTTAGTTCCTTCCACAGGCTTGGGAAGTTCTCGTCTATTATTTGTTTGAGTATATTCTCCATTCCATTTTCTTTCTCTTCTCCCTCTGATATACCTATTATTCTTATGTTATTCTTTCTGATGGAGTCAGACAATTCCTGTAGGGCTTTCTCGTTTTTTATTATTTTTGAGTCTCTTTCTTCTTCTCTCTGTTGTGCCTCAAGTTGTTTGTCTTCTATTTCACTAATCCTATCTTCAATCTGGGCTGTTCTGTTAGCTAAGCTTGTTACCTTGTTTTTCAGCTCGTGAATTGAGTTTTTCATTTCTGTTTGATTTGTTTTTATAGTTTCAATTTCCTTGGTAATATATTCTTTGTGTTCATTGAGTTGTTTTCTGATCTCCCTATATTGCCTTTCTGTGTTTTCTTGTATATCTCTGAGTATTTTTAAGATTTCTATTTTAAATTCTCTGTGATTTAGCTCCAAGACTTTCAATATGTTAAGTCTTTTCTCCATAGATTTTTCCACATCTATTTATGTTACCTCTCTTTCTTTTGTATCCATAATATTCGATTTCCTCTTTCTTATTGGCATTTGAGGGTGGTCTTATTGATAGCACTAATTAGAATTAATAAAGAGTAAAAAGAAAAAAAAAAAAAGGTAAAACACCCCACAAAAAAAAACAGTAATAATTTATTATTTCCCCCTTTTTTTCTCTCTTCTCTTTCCCTCCTCTCCCCTCCTCAGGGAAATATCATGCCTATAATGTAGGGCCTGATTTGGGGTGAAGAGTTCAAGGGGCAAAAAAAAGGGAGTAGGGACCTACTAAATGCAAAAAAAAAAAAAAAAGGAAGAAAATCTTAGACAAGCATAAGATGATTTGCTTGTAAGTGATGGTCAACTAAGAGATATAATGAGAGGGATAAGAGGGAACCAGAAAAAAGGACCAAAAAAGAATAATAAAGAAGAAAAAATAAAAATAATAAGTAAAAATCCGTTGTATTAAGTGGAGCGAAGACTAAATACAATGGAGACCTTGGGTTGGGAGGACCCAAAGTGCCACAAAAATAAACAAACAAGAAAAAAATTAAAAACAAAAGCAAAAAAGAGAAATAAAGCCAAAAAAAAGCCTTGAGTCCCAAATTAACTAATTTGTTCGTGATTGAGGATTATATGGGAGGAAAGTAAAATGAGAAAAGAAAAACAAATAGAAAGGAAAAAATAAGAAAAAGAGAAAAACGAAGGAAGAGATAAAATAGGAAGAGAAAAAAACAAAATAAAGCAAGACAAAAAAAAAACAAAACAAAAGAGGAGAGAGTGAGAGTGAAGTGTTTTGGAGTATAACCTTAAAGGAGGGTGAGGATGAAGAAGAAAAATAAAATGCAACACTCATGGGTAGTGTAGTTCAAGAAAGGGGAAGCATAAGATGGGCAGAGAATAGAAGGACCGAGGTGGAGGAAATAAAGGCAATAAGATAGAAGAAACAGACAACAACAACAACAAAAAAAAATTAGTGGATCAAGTTGTAAAGTCTGTGGGTTTTTCTTGATTTTGAGAGGTTAACTTCTTCCTTTTTCTTTTCTCTCCCTCTTCCTGGTCGGTGACTCTGTACCCCAGGCTCTGCCCCTGTGTCACTCTTAGGTAGGGATTTGCAGTTGATGGGATTCTATGGTAATGTCATATAATTGGCTTTAGTCTTGCTGGAAGTAAAGGCTTGTTGGCATTTGCAGGGTCCAACGATGAGAGAGTTTGCTTTCCTGGATTCTCTCTCCTAGTCCCCCCTTTCTGAATTAGCAGCCTGGTGATCCAGCTATAAGGCTGCAACTGCTTCTGCCTGGGGAGTAAGAGGCTCAAAGAGCTGGGAAATCCCCACTCTATCCCCACTCAGTGCAAGGCTTTGGGAAAGGCTCTGAGAGTCAGGGCCTCCAGTGTAATCAGGCGGGGGTGGGAGTCAATTGTTGTCAAGGTGACTGTTCAGCGCCTATCATTTAGTTGGACCTCTCAACCCAGGCTTTCCACACTTTGTAGCCTGTTTTTGCAGGGAAGAAGAGGCACTAGTCTCTGCTTACGACTAGTGTAGTATAGACCTTATTATCTGCCAAGTCCTTCTTGTTAGCGTTTATCCCTGAATATGGAGGCTCTATCAATCAGAAGTTGCCCCCGCCCCTTTAGCGAGAGGCACTAAAAAATATCACGCCTCTTGTCTTGGATCGCTGAACTGAGAGAGATCTTATCAATTAGAACCGAGGGTGCGTAGATTTCATGGGTTAAGCTAATTTCAGTGATTGGGTTGCAGCTGTGCTTCCGAAGGTATTTTAGGCTGCCTGCGCGCACCCCTCCCCCAACGCTTGATTGTTAGCTTGAATGGCTGGGTGAGGTGCCCCGCCCACGGAGAGAATCTCCCAAGCCTCTCCCGCTCGCCCCGCCACTGGCGGCTGGACCGCACCAGGCGCAGGATAATGGAGCCCCCTGGGTGTGCGGGCCAGCAGGGCGCCCTGGGCGCGTGGAATGCCCAAGGCACGTGCGCGAATGGGGCGCTCCGGGCACCGGTGGCCGGCGACCCCCACTCGCAGTGTGCGGGCCACTGGGAACGTCAGCGGTGCTCAACCGGACCGGGCGCGCCGCGCGCGGCTGCTCGCGGCTGCTCGCGGTGGCTCGCGGCGGCAGCGGCTCCTGGCGGCCGCTCGCGGCGGCGGCTCGCGTAGGCCGCTCGCGGCGGCTCGCCGTTCCCAAGTATATGGGCTGACTCACCACAGGCGCACTTCCTTGCGGTTTGAAAGAACGTCCCTGTGGTAGATTCCTCCACACCCTCATCTCTCAGATTCAAGTGATAACAGTCCTTTCGCTATCAGTTTGTGTGGAACTCCGGAATGCTCCGAGGATAAATTTTTCTGTTTCTAGTTGATAAATTTGTTGTGATTTAGGGGAGAGCTGTCAGATGTGCTGCTCACGGCGCCATTTCCGTGATGTCACTCCGCATAAATGTCTTTTATACTTAGCCCCATCCCCATCTCTAAAGTCAGGGGGTTGGGGATGGAGGTAGGACAAAGAACCTCAGTGCTGCAATGTGAGCACTCCCCATTATATAATCATAGTCCTTCAATACTTCATTTTCTAGGGGTTTTATATCATTTGTTTAAATATCATGGCCTTCCTATTTTTAAAATATCATAAACCCATTTACTTTTAACCATTAATATATTCTTAAAATGAAGGCATAGGTGTCAAACACTATGAAGGGTCTGAGATTTTTACCCATTATTTTAAGCCAATAAAGTTGTCTGCTATAGTTTCCTGTATGCTGGCAGAAGACATGAGACACCTGTGTTAGAGATAAAGGCCAGTTTATTACAGCAATTGCAATGGCAATGGTCAAAGTATCTTCTGCTGGTTCTTCACAGCCCAATTTCTACATGCTGAAGCCAGATGACACCTGCATATGTTTGGGTTGTGTACAGGAAATGAGCCCATGCTTCTTGTCTTTTATGATGGGCTGCAAGCAGAACTGCCCAACTTTTGGCCTAGAGGGAGATAGCATCTCTAAACAACCCTGAGTTCTGCTCCTTTGTGATAGACTCTTTATATTTTAAGACTGCTTACCCTATACACATCCTTGAAAAGACAATCTAAGACAAAAGGTTTTCCAGGCATGCAGAAACATATGAACATGAGTGAATAAATTATTTTGAAAATCAATTTAAAGAATTTTTCAAAATATGTATAGGTATGAATCCTCAATCAAAATATAGATGCTATGAATCATTTAAACATTTAAAATATTTTCTATTTTATAGGTCAGAGTTGAAATTTGCCTTATTCACTTTAAGATAATAATGTTTTGCAGTCACATTGCTTTTTGGAAACATACACACTTTCAAAGCACATTTCACATGGTGGTAGAAAGTTTATGACTTGACCGGGAAGTTATTAACTAGACCACCATCCTCCTCAAAAACATACCACATGCCTACAGAGGAAAACTCTTAAAATCTCAGCCATTGTCTAAAAAGTCAAGGATGGATCAAGCCTGAATCATTTCAAAGAGGATTTTATTATTCAAAAGTGTAAAGACACAAATGCAACTCAGAGGAAAATGCTCACATTAGAATCCTGACCTCAGAACATCAGAGATGTTAGAAGACCTCTGTGACAGGCTATCAGGTCAGACTACTGCTAAGAGTATGTCCTGAGGTCAAAATACCCCCCATGCATCAAGGAGTGAGTGTAACACAAAGAGAAGCATTGTGTTGTGTCCATTGAGCAGTAGGTGACTAATGTCTCAAATGTGAAAGTGGGTCATGTGCTCTCTCTCATATGGCCTGCAGTTTGGCTTTCTGACTGTATTCTAATGGCTAAAATTTTTCATATGTGTAAAATAACAAGATGTTTATTTTAAAATGATTTTATAGGGAATATCTTTACCCTTTAAACAAAGGACCTCATCCATGTGCTTTGGAAGTGTCGTTGCATCATAAGGACATGAACTTTACATTGAAAATTCATCTGTGTATTTTTCCAAGAAAAAATCCTGGGAAATCAGAGGAGCTTAAATAAATTCATTGAGCAGTTCAGATAATACATGTGCCAAATCACTGTGTGCATATGTGTATGTGCACAACGAGAAAGGAAGTCTAAGTGGATTCTTTTCCTCCTTATTTTGATATCCATGGAAGAACCCTAAAGGGACTCTCTTTGCTAGAAAATTGATACTATAAGAGCAATTTTTCTCATGTTTCAGATAATACTGTTAAACCCACTTTAAGCCTTAAAGTAATATAACTACTAAGAAAGAGTAATGTTATTCCTGTTTTTTGTCACAGTCTGATGGCCAGTAGCACATATGTCTTAGTTCTAACTTTGTTTATACTAATTTTTTAAAAAATGAAAGAGGTGATATTTTACTTTAAAACAAGAAAGTTTTTTTCTTCCCAAAACTAGTTAGATTAAGCACTTTTGAATTATAACCTTCCTTTTTTCTTTACTACATTCAAGAACATTAATGTTTTAACACAACTCTGATAAGACAATTTACAAATTCAAAATAATGTTAATCATTGTTTTTAAAATTAGAAAGTAATATTAAGCTAAGGAGACTACTGAAACATATTTAACCATTTTCCTCTTTCCCTCTAGTACCAATCAAAATAAACAGTGAGCGGACAACCAAGGGGGAGAGTCACCGATTTCCATAATCCTTGAAGTGTTTCTGCTAGGAATAATACAACAGAGATCAAAATAAAGAGTCCAGAGATCAGCTTCAGCTTTCCTCCCTAAACAGTAATACCCTGTTCTGTTAACATCCCAGAAATATCTAAGGGGAACATGAGATGTGTGATATTCTGGCAACATATCATTTGGGATTAGTTTTGCTACTAGAGATAATAGCAATGGCTACCAGTGATTTGTGGGGGGAGATAGAGTTTATAGGTGTTATCTCTGGTGTGACAAGGTAATGACTCAAACAGCAAAAGCACTTGTGAGAAGAATCCATGACACAGCTATGCTTGCTGACATGGGTAAAAAAAATCTGGCTCATGGCTCTAAGGTATCAGCAAACAGAAAGTAGCTACTGGAAATCAGATGAAAAGGTCCCTCTTTTCTGATTACTCCCAATTCTGACTATTGGTTCGTTGAATGTGTTATAGAAATTTTCTTTTGTAAGACTTTTCTGTTTGAATGTGAAATATGAATTTTCTAATAGTAATTAAGTAGAGAGGGAAAGAATCCAATGAGAACCTATCAGATCAGAAAAGACCATCTCTAAAACATCATCTTAAAGAGAAGTGAAAAATGTTCTAAATCACAAAATAAATTAGGGAACCTAGTATGCCAAGGAGATGGATTTCCTGTTGATGAACTGACAAGATCAACTATTTAGGTAAAGTTCAAACATTTGCTTTGTAGTCTCAACATTGAGAAAATATGACATTTATGAAACAAGAGACAAAAGGACATAAAGACACAAAATAGTGAAATTTAAATGAAATTGGAGAAAGAAAACTAAAATAGAATTTAAACAAGGTTAGGCCAATATACAAAGAACATAAAACAGAATTGAAGTCAAAATACTCATAAATATTTTTAACAAAATTGTAAGAGTCTACACTAAATTCTAAAATACGTTTCTGAGAGATATTAAAGAGAATGCAAACAGAAAGATCCTTCATGTTTATGGATTGAATGAATCAGTCTTAAGATGTTGAAATAGTTTTAACACAGTCCCAGTGAAAACCACAGCAGGCTTGTTTATAGATTTAGCAAACTGTTTCTAAAACTGCATGGAAACACAAAGGTCCTGGAGATATATATATATAAAAAGAACCAAGTGGAGGACTCATATCTACCGAGTTCAAGATTTATGAGCTACAGTAATAAATGTAGGATAAGAACAAAAAAATAACTCAATGGGAAAAAAATAGTCCAGAAGTCGACCTACTCATTGGTGCAGGGTAGGAGTGAAGTTTGCTTAATAAAAATGAAATTGGATTCTTCCTTTCACAATATACAAAATGAATTCAAGGTGTATTGTAGCCCTAAATGTAAAAGTTAAAACTATAAAAACTTCTAGATAAAAATGTAGGTTAATATATGCATGGCCTTGGAGAAAACAGATATTTCTTAGAGAGGACATGCGATATACCAACCATTAAAAAAAGTGATAATGGAACATCAGTGTTAGAATTTATGCTTATCAGAAGCCAATTTTAAGAAAATTAAAAGACAAAAGGAAAAATGTATACACAAACATATATCAAAAGAACATCAAAAGAACTTTAGTAACTTCATAATAAAAATATGATCCACAAAAATGGGGAAAACTTTATGAAAGAAGATATACTGATGGCCAATAGGGACCTGAAAATAATGTAGTATTACAATTTTTGGTTTAAAGATCAAATGCAATTTGAAGAACTGTGATAATGATAGCCTATTATTTTCCCTATACTTACGTTCTTCTTTCCTTTCTGGAGTTCTAATTCTTCTGTTACCATTTTGTGCTTAGAGAATTTCTTTTAGTCATTCTTGAAGGGTAGGTTTGCTAGCAATACATCCTCTCAATTTTCCTTCATGAGAGAATGCCATTATTTCTTTTTTATTCCTAAAGTATATTTCTTACTGGTGTAGATTACAGCTGAAAGTTACTTATAACTTGAAAAATATGGTGTTACTTTCTTCTGGCATCCATGGGTTCAAATCAGAAACCCACTGCATGTAAACTGGTGTTCAAGGAATGTGACACTTCTCTCTAGCTGCTTTTAAGAAGT
Organism: Saccopteryx bilineata; assembly: GCF_036850765.1. NCBI lineage: Eukaryota > Metazoa > Chordata > Mammalia > Chiroptera > Emballonuridae > Saccopteryx > Saccopteryx bilineata. The sequence continues at coordinate 66,436,793 of NC_089492.1, forward strand.
GTTTCTAGGTTCTTAGTTTTCGGTAGTTTAATTATGTTGTATCTTGGTATGGGTTTCTTTAAGTTTATGCTAGTTGGAATTTGCTCATATTCTTTAATTTGTAGGTTTCTTGTTTTTGCCAAATTTGTAATGTTTTCAACTATTATTTCTTCAAGTACTTTTTTAGTTCCTCTGTCTCTCATATTCTCTCTCTCTCTCCTTTCTAGGACTCCAATAATGTTGTGCAAGTTAACTTTTTGTTACCATTCCACAGGTCCCTGAGACTCTGTTCACTTCTTTTCCCTAGTCTATTTTTCTTTCTGTTGTTCAGATTAGATAAATTCTATTTCTCTGTCCTCAAGTTTACTGATTCTATCTTCTATAATTTCCACTTTATTGAACCCACTCAGAATTTATATTTTATTATATTTTTCACTTCTATCATTTTTGCTTTTTCTTAATTAGCTAATATTTCTTTACTGCTCTTTTCTATTTCTTTCATGTATTCAAGAGAATTTATAATTGCCTGTTAAATCATATTTATGATGATTACTTTAAAATCCTTTTCAGATAATTCTGATATCTAATTCATCTTGGTGTTAGCATCTGTTGGGTTGTCTTTTCTCATTCAAGTTATGATTTTACTGCTTCTTGGTATGATAATTTTGTGTCTTACACATTTTGTATATTATACCATGAGACTCTGTATGCAATTATTTATCTAATTATCTAGCAGGCAGTCTCCCTATTGAGGTGTGGCACATGGAACAGGCAATGCATATATTCAGCTTCCCTCTGGGCCCTGGCAATGGCACCCAGGCAAATGTGGAGCACTCTCCATCATGGCAAATCAGTGCAGTGGGATTACAGTTCAAATCCTTGGCCCTGCTGATAGCTTTCTGGTGAGAATGAGGCACTGACTCACACTACCTCATTAACTCCAAGTGGGTATAACCAGCTCCCCACTGGGCTCACTGTCTCCATGGATGGGGAAACAGAGGACTGCCTTTAAAAGCCTGTTGTTGTATGGCGGGAGCAGTAGTGTATCCCAGAACTGTGTACTGCTGACCAGGAGAGGGAAGTGGGGATGTGGACTACCGACTATTACCACTACCCATCACCTTCTAATTCATTGGTACAGGTTAGGCGTGAAGGGTTAGCTTCCTGCTAGGCCCTGCAGACACCATGAGGAGTGAAGGAAGCAAAGAGAAGCACCCGTTGTCTCACATGGCCTTGCTAAGTCTCACTGCTGCGGGGTGCGGGGAGGCTCAGCTCACCACTAGAGTCCTGACAGTGCTCTGGTGCTGGGGAATAAGAAACCATCTCCCCCTGGTCCTACTAACACCATCAGGGAAGGGGCAGTTTTTCTCTTGGCTTCTGGTTGGAGTAGAACATGCATTGCCAAAAAGATTTTTGTGCTTGCTTAGGTCACCCTTTTCCTGAACCCTTGGGCATAGAGGAAACAAGCTTTACTTGGGGCTCTTAAAATGTCCACACATTGGTAGTTCTGAACTCAAGGCTTATGCAATACCCTGTTTGCAAGTAGAGAAGGCAGTAAGGAAACCAGGGAAATCATTGCTGTGCTATTTTTCAAGTCCTGAGGTTCCTCATTAGTCTATCCTCTCCCACCTCTCAGTGTCTTCCTATGCTTTTTATTGTCTGTTCAAGGTCATTCAGTTGCAAGAGGAAGGATGTGAGGGAAATACAGTTACTACATCTTGGCTAGAAGAGGAAGTCTTATCATTAGTGCTGAAAGTGGACAGTGTTACAAACACTTTAGAAAGAAGCTTAATGGGTTCTGATAAAATTAAACATACTTTTACCCTGTGACCCTGGCAATTAAATATACACTTACTGTAACAATTACTCTCATAGGTATAGGTATAAAAGAAATAAATGATATGTTCCTAATTATATTCATAATATCTTTATTTATAACAGACCCAAACTGGAAACAACCCAGATGTGCCCTGGAAAAACAAATTGCAGTATAGTCATACAATGAAATACTACTTAGCAAATTTTCAAAAGAAATGACCCAGTTACTGATATATTCAACAGTATTAGATAAATCTTAAAATATTATGTTAAAGTGAAATAAATCAAATACAAAAGAAATCATATTGTATGATTCCTTTTACATAACTTTCAAGAAAAGACAAAAATTTTTTATAAGGCTAGGAAATCAGGATGTGGTTGGGAACAATGGGTGTTCACTGGTGAGACAAAAAAGAACTTTCTTGAGTGATAGAATATTTCTATATTTTGATAGGAAATTTCTGTATTTTGAATGCAGTATTGGCTAATGACAAAATTGTCAACTTTTCAAATTACACTAATGATCTGTGCATGTCACTGCATATAAATTTGACCTCAGTAAAAGAAGAAACAGCATAAAAATATACATATTCTATAATTGGGGAAGATCTCTGAATCTTCCTGACTAATAAGTAATTAGGCAGAAAGTTAAATAAGACCAGAAAATAATTTGAAAAACTAAAACGTAGACTAATAGAATTAATATTTGCATTGGACATGAAGGCAGACAAACACTGTGAAAATTCAAATTATTATATGGAAGGCACTGTTTCACAAAACACAGAAGAAAGAAAAAACATGATGAAGATGATGAAAGAGATCATTTCATATATAAAGTTAAAATAAAGAAAATGTAACATCAAGAAGAGACCAGAAATAAATGGAAAAAATATCAGAATTAGATATCTAAGGGTAATAGAATAACCCAGAGACCTAATGTGCTTCCCGTGTACCATGCAACACTGAGGCTTTTTTCAAAGCAAGCATATAGACAAATATAATAACACATTTTAAATTTAAGAAATGACGAATTTCAGTGGAGAAAGGTAGAAAAATGTATGATTGTTGGCCAGTGATAGCAAATCATTTTGTTAAAATATATAGCCTGACCAGGTGGTGGCACAGTGGATAGAGCATTGGCCTGGGATGCTGAGGACTCAAGTTTGAAACCCAAAGTCCCCGGCTTGAGCTGTGTGCCCACCAGCTTGAGCATGGGATCATAGACATGACCCCATGGTCACTGGATTGAAGCCCAAGGTCACTGGCTTGAATCCAAGGTCACTGGCTTGAGCAAGGGGCCACTGGCTCAGCTGTAGTCCCCCAGTCAAGGCACATATGAGAAAGCAATCAATGAACAACAATGAAGGAACCATAACTATGAGTTAATGCTTCTCATCTATCTCCCTTTCTGTCTGTCTGTCCCTGTCCCTCTCTCTCAAAAAAGAAAAGAAAATATTAGTAAAAGGGAAGTACAAACAAGTTCTAGATTAAGAATACATCAATTATGATAATAAATGTAATTTTATGACAATAAAAGTAAATCTTTTTAATGATAATTTTCATGTGTTTAAAAATAATGGAATTTTTTATAAAGTCAGCAATAATAAAAGTATACTTTTTCTATAACTTTCAAACAATGCCATAACTAATAAACAAAATCATGCTTGTTTAGAATTATTCTGTTATCCTTTAAGAAAAATGCAGGAAACAAGCAATTATAATTAATAAGTATTTGTTAAAGTGACTTGTATTTGGGAAATTGGCTTGTATTAATATTGTGAAAGAAAATAGGTTTAGTAATTGAGTGTAGGAATTATGTCTTATTCTACTTTGTTTTCTAGCTTTGGTAATAATGTGCTCAATATATATTTGTTAGAGAGAAGATAATTTCTAACATATCCTGACCAGCTATTAACAAAATCATAAATAAAATAATCATGGATAAAAGGTGGACCATAAATTATAGGAAGATGTAACAGAATAAAGAACTTTATCATCTACTAACTCACTCTATAATAATCACAAGTTTTCTGTATTTTAAGCACTTTGATAGCATCTACAGTGTGTCCGTAAAGTCATGGTGCACTTTTGACCAGTCACAGGAAAGCAACAAAGGACAATAGAAATGTGAAATCTGCACCAAATAAAAGGAAAACCCTCCCAGTTTCTGTAGGATGATGTGGCAGCATGTGCACATGCGCAGATGATGACGTAACACCGTGTATACAGTGGAGCAGCCCACAGCCATGCCATTTGAGATGTGGACGGTACAGAGGAAAGTTCAGTGTGTTCTGTGGCTCGCTAAATTCGAATTCCTGACCAAAGTGCAACATGAATATCGGCACATTTATAATGAAGCACCACCACATAGGAATAATATTACTCGGTGGGATAAGCAGTTGAAGGAAACCGGCAGTTTGGTGGAGAAATCCCGTTCTGGTAGGCCATCAGTCAGTGACGATTCTGTAGAGGCTATACGGGATAGCTACCTAAGGAGCCCTAAAAAATCTGTGCATGAGCCCACATCAAACTGCACTGAATAGGTATGAAACTGGGAGAGTTTTCTTTTTATTTGGTGCAGATTTCACATTTCTATCGTCTTTTGTTGCTTTCCTATGACCAGTCAAAAGTGAACCATGACTTTACGGACACACTGTATTACCTCAGATCACAAACTTTTTTTTTTTTTTTTTTGTATTTTTCTGAAGTGAGAAGTGGGCAAGTGGGGAGGGAGACAGATTCCCACATGCGCCTGACCAGGATCCACCCTGCACGCCCACCAGGGGGCGATACTCGGCCCCTCTAGGCCGTTGCTTTGTTGCAATCTAAGCAATTCCAGCCCCTGAGGCTAAGGCCATAGAGCCATCCTCAGCGCCTGGGCCAATTTTGCTCCAATGGAGCCTTGGCTACGGAAAGGAAGAGAGAGATAGAGAGGAAGGAGAGGGGGAAGAGTGGAGAAGCAGATGGGCACTTCTCCTGTGTGTCCTGGCTGGGAATCAACCCTGGACTTCCACATGCTGGACCGACACTACCGCTAAGCCAGCTGGCCAGGGCAGATCACGAACTTGTGAATGAAGCTAAATTGTATTTGTTGGTATTTAGTTTGAATCTGGTGAGGTTAATATCATGCAATAAATTTATACCTAAGTCAGCACAGGCAACCTGATATCCTGCCTCTTAATCTTTTCTATTTGTTGGGAAAATACTGTAATGGAAAGGCAGTGGTCCTTGGATTTTTTGTAGGATAGGGAGAAAGGGAAGTGTAAAGAAATGCATGAGAGAGGGTATAGTTGAGAATCATGTATAACATCAATTAAACAAAAACCATCTGGTATTTAATTATTTCTTAAGATAGATTTTTGGTTGGATTTTACTTGCGTCTTGTATATTTTGAGGTGAAAATAAACTAGTGGAATTAATTTAAGATCTCCATGTGTCTACCGTCAAAGTGCTTCTGGCCAGAAAAGTAGAATTTTGCATATTAGCATCTCTCAGGAAACATTCACCCACACACTACATATCTCCAGATGTTTAGCATTTGTTAGTATTTGAAAAAAAAAGAAAAGAAAACTTTTTTACTTTCTTACCATCTGTTTCTTACTTTCACTCAGAGCATGTCACCAGCAGCTGAAGGTGTTCCCAGGCTATCCTTCAGGCTCTCTGGGTCCAAAAGAAAGGCAAAGGAAGATTAATTTTCCCTCTGCTTTATTGATAGCAAGATTTATGTTTTCCTACAATAAATGTTCTTTATAATAATAAAATATTCAAGACTAATTTTGTGTCTATGCTATTAGTTTACTGGAACTGCCCTAATAAAGTATAAACTGGGTGGTTTAAACAAGCAGTGCTGAAGGCTGGAAACCCAAGGTCAAGATGTCTGCAGGGATGGTTTCTTCTGAGCTCTCAGCTTGATTTGTAGATGGTTGTCATCTCTCTTTGTCTTCCCTCTGCACATGTCTATGTCCAGATTTACTCCTTTTACAAAGGCACCCGTCATCTTGGATTAAGGTCTATCTTCAGTATGTCATTTTCCCTTAATTTTCTCTTTAAGGACCCTACTCTGAAAACATTCACTTTTTGAACTACTAGGAGTCGGGACATCAACATATGAATTTGGGGAGGCGTGACACAATTAAGACCATAACAGCTACATATTCATTTTGAGATATAAAAATCCAGATTTACTGGAAAGTTGGAATCTTTCCTGGTGCAGTGTAAATGAATTTCCAAGCCTGTTTAATACCAACTCTGGAGAATCTCTGTTCTGTTACTTCTCACATAAGGTTTTTGGCATCAAAGGGAACCAATGCATAATATCATTCAGAGAGAAGTAGATGCATCTAGTTTTGATCGTGATTTGGCAAAGTTTATGGCTCAGATATGTTCAGTAGGATATGGTTGAATTGTTTACAAGACTTTAATGAATATGAACTGTAGAGCAACTCTGGAACTCTGTTTGGTCAGCCAGGCCAGTGAAGTTTCTAATAGAGACATCAACAGAAATTCTGCTCTAGAATATAGACAGATGGTAGGAAGCCATGTAGTAGCTTTTTATTAATTTATTCATTTTCTCATTCATTCTACAAGTCTATTGATATTCTCCTTTGTGCTGGCCAGTGAAACGGAAACTGAACACAGCAAGAGCAATAAAACATGGCCACTCTCTTCAAGTTTTTCATAGTTTATGTGAAAGAGAAGGACATAGTAAGCAAAAATTATAATACCATGTAGTAAAGAGTGTTAATAGGAGCACAGAGAAAAATGAGCCAAACCATGCCAGAGCTATGAGGACTGGTTGAAGAGTCTTCAGTTATGGGTAGAATTTCACTGGTAAAGACGACAGAGATGGTGAGTGGCTGGAGAAAGTGTTACAAAGCTTAGGGAACAGTAGGAGCAAATATACAGTGCTAAGAAACAGTGTGATGTATGAAAGGAAACTGGGAGCAGCTAATCAATGAAGGTAGATCAGAGTCTGAATCAGAAAAAGACATTGAGAAGAAGGCACAGTATCAACATCATGCAGGGCCTCCTGTGAAACTGCATGGAGGTGAGACATGTTCTGTTTTCAGAAGGTCTGTGCTTGACATGGTCCAATGCCCATGTTCTCTAGATTATGTGGCATCTCTGTAGAGGACTATATGAGGGGATAGAATAAGAAGTAAGAAGAAGTGAAGGCTTTTGTAGCAATCCAAATGCTTTAATGCAAGGCAAGTAAGAAATACTTGGGAAGCAAAACTAGCAGACCTTGATATGAGGTTGGAAGTGAGGGGCAAAGGAATTGAGGGTTCAACAGGAATCAAGATAGATTTCTCATATCTGTTTTATAAATTCAGGTGCCCATTGATTGATTGGAGCTCAGCAAACTGGAGATGTACTGACAGTAGAAACTCTTAGGGATTAAAGCGATTTTCTAGGAAGAGAACAAAGAATGATAAGAGAAAACTAAGCATATAACCTTGAGGGATCACAAAATGAGGGGCACAAAAAAATTGAACAGTGAGTAATAAGGAAAAAACAGAAATTGGCATAGTTACAGAAGGAAGTATGTGAAGAATTTTAAGTAAATTTGGTGATCAATGGTGTCAAACTAACACAGAGATTGAGTAATCTTATTGGGATTAACATTTGAGAAATTACTGGCTCTACTGAGAACAGTGGTGTGTTAATAGCAGTCTCCAGAGTGTGGTAGGTGGGAAAATTAATGGTGGACAAAGTAATGGAGAATACTCTTGGATAGCCTGGGTGACTCTTCTAGAGAAAGTGGTCAAGTTCCATTCATATCCTTCCTTAGCTGTTGAGGCCTATAGACCTCAAGGGAGATGTAGACCAAAAAGCACCAGTTATGGTTCAACCACTAGTTTTCTGAAAGATAAAAGGATCAAATGTAACAAACCTAGAGAAGTGGGGACAGATGGAGATAGAGAATAATGATATAAATAAGGTATAACAGAAATCAAGAGTATCAACTAATTTATCGGGAATGTATGCCATTTGCAAGATTATTGCAAATGAAATTAGGTATAGGGTAGGACTGAGGGGCTGAGTACAGAAACCAGTGTACTATGATTTCCACATTCACTTAGAGAAAAGTTAAAAAAATGTAGAATTGAAGATCAACTTCAAACATTCATTTCTAATGTCTGAAGTCAATATACTTATTTAATGTTTGATATACATACAATACAGGAGTTTTTCACCAACAGAAATAAACCTCTTCACAGATTTTTGTAAGCATTATTGATGTGTAATTCACATATTTCTGAGAGTTCTGAAAGAGGGGGAGGTGGACAGGAAGAGAATAATCCATGAAACTAATTATATGGCACAATGCATGGAAGAACATACTGTTTGTGGCAGTATGTGTACCAAGAGTTGGTGATGACATCTGTATATAAATGGTTGTCATATTATTTATGTAGTAATTTTCTCTAATGAGGTACTGACAAGAAGTTCTCTGATTCATTCCTGGGGATTATTCAAATGAATGTTAGTGTGGTAAATCCATGTTCAGACCTCAGAAATACATATGATATTACTGTCCAGTGCAATCATGTTTGGCCCTAGACCATTAAAAATAACTAGGAAATCTTTCCTATATTCTTGTCGTCATTCATATACTCTGCAGGTCCTCTTAGGTATCTACTAAACTATGGGTGGTAAATAGCTACTAAGCCAGAACTATAGGAAGAAGTAGAAGATATCCCTTCCTCAACTTTTTATTTAGTTGAGAACATGTGAATACTATGAGAAAACAGTTAGGTATTAAATTGAAGGTAACAAATGAGGGCACATTAGTGTGATGTACATGTACATTTTCTTTATGCACTCCAATGATAAACAGATAAGAATTGATTAGAAATAATTTGAGTTAATCAAAATTTTGTGGCTATAGCAAATCTTTAGGTATGTCTTCAAAGGAGTGACTACTGTCAAGTACCAACAGAAAGTAGCATGAGTTCTAAGGTATGAAGATGGAAACAAGCAATTTAGATAGAGAAAAGGAAACTGATGAGTTTTTTACAAGAAAGATGGGGCACACTACTTATTCTTAGTTGTCAGTTTAGGTTGGCTGCATTCCTTTTGGTAAAAAGAAGATCAAAGAACTCAGGTCTAAGATCAAGTATCTTGAGATCAAGAAGTCCCTCTGGGATTGTTCACTGAGGCTACAAGAAGTGGATGCATTTTATAAATAGGTACCTTTAAAACCTTGAGGGTCAATTAGGGTCTGAAACATAAAATACTCATTATCACAGAAGTTAGTATATAGCAGTATTTAGTTCAGATTGAAAGAAAAGCTACAAGATTATGCCCCCTTTTCCACAAGTTTTATACTTTTCATTTTTTAGTGACATGAACATCAGTCAGTATCAACAAAATGTTCAGAGAGTTTGCCATATATTACTGGTACCCACTGTTTAAACATGTTGAGTTAACTAACAGTTTTGATTGAAGGGTTAACATGAAAATGTACGTTTTAGTTTAGCCTCTGATTTCAATTGTCCATGCACTTGCAAATGAGCAGTAATCAGGAGACCCAACCATGAATCTTAAACATGAGTGAGTCAGAGGAGAAAAGCTTTGTTTTTCTCATTAGATTCTGATTTCAAATTAGTGTGGCTTTATTGTCAAATGACATGTTAAGTGTAATATGTGTTGCCTTTTCCTGGAAACTTCAGAAAATCACACTTGTCAAGGACTGCCTTAGAAGTAAACTATTCTGGGCAGTTGTACCTGTAAAATGAATATGAAGATGATGGAATGATCCTCCCCGTAGCTTTAGGGAAACAGGACAGTCATCTGGTATCATCCACAGTGCCTCCAATTCTAATCCAGTTTAATCACTTTCCAAACCAACAGCAATGTAACTACCATTTATTGACTGCTGTCTATGCACCAGACAGTATTTTGCCTTTCTCCTGCATTGGCTTAGGTAACCAACATAACAATTCCGAGATGGCCATTGCTTTCCCTCATTTACTTACAGGGAAGCTGAGGCTCTGAGATGTTAAACAATTTGCGCCAAATCACACACCCAGTAGAAAGCATACTCTGAATTTGGATCTTAGTAGCCTGGCTCCAGAGATGACACTCTGAACCATTAAACATTTCACTTCTCCAGTGTGTTGTGTTCTCTCTTGTGCTTGTCTGATCTCCTGACTAGGAATCAAATCCAGGACATCCATATGCTGGACCAATGCTCTATCTACTGAGCCAACCAGCCAGGGCCTCTTTTCCATTTCTTTATCTAGATAAAGTTATTTACCTCTGCCAAAAGTAGAATATCTACTACTTTATTTGAAAGGTCAAAATTATGTGGACAAAATTAAAAACTATAAAATCAGCTCGTAGCTTGAAAGCTTTCTATCAAGCTCAGGGGTGTTAAATGGACATGGTGGCGAACAGGCAAAAGATGATTCACACCAATGTGCAGTTCTCAATAACAGATATAGGAGTCAATAAATGAGCTAATATTGAAAATTAAATAACGATGCAAAACAATATTAAGTTTTCTCATGCCATGGATTAATGTGTCACTAAATAAAGTTCAATGGAAATAAATCATTGCCGTGAGCTAGGGTGATGAGAAAGTCTTCATGGAGGAAATAGCCTTTGAGTTGAACTTGGAAGGACAGGTTTGACTTGGTAAAGAAATCATAAGAGGGCATTGCGAATGACAGGAAAAACTAAACAAGGACACAGTGGCTACAATAAACAGGGCATGTTGGCAACAAGTTATTATGAACAAGAAAGGTTATATATTGCCATTGCCTTTGACCATAGTAAAGATGTCACCTCATGGGAAAAGAGGTACCACCTAACATAATAGATTATTTATTGATCAGCTTTATGTTTCAAAGGTAACTTTTTTTTTTTTTAGTGAGAGAGAGAGAGAGAGAGAGAGAGAGATACAGACAGGGACAGACTGACAGGAAGGGAGATGAGAAGCATCAACTCACAGTTGAGGCACCTTAGTTGTTGATTGATTGCTTTCTCATATGTGCCTTGACCGGGGGGCTCCAGCTGAACCAGTGACCCCTTGCTCAAGACAGCAACCTTAGGCTCAAGCCAGCGACCATGGGATCATGTCTATGATCTCATGCTCAAGCCAGCCACCTTGGAGTTTCGAACATGGGTCTTCAGTGTCCCAGGCTAATGCTCTATCCACTGTGCTACTACCTGGTCAGGCCAAAGCTAACATTTGGAGGACAAAAGGCTGCAATCATCTTAAAGCAAGACCTGTGGAGAGAGACAAAGGTATTGTCTAAAATCCAAGAGCTCCTATTTGCATCTTCAAAGCACAGCTCCTCAGAGGTTTGATCATGGATCATATCAACAGTGGAAAATGGGATGTTGAGAAAGTACCCACCTGACAAAGAGTGAAAGAGAAAAGCCTGTACAATCCTGGATAGTAGAAAAAGACATATGAAGAGCAAGTTAGGAGTCAGAGACAGGTAGCCTGGCTCACCCCTCAGAGTAGAAATTCTGGTTCTGTGGGTTGTAGAAACAGTCAGATGAATTAGGAGTAGAGATGAAGGTGACAGAATCTTTACTCAAACACCTTAGACTGGTTGATGTCAAGTCTGGGAGCTCTTGGGCCAGCAGTTTCCATTTTTGTTGAATAGAAAGGAGTAGAAAAAAGATGACCAGCAGGATAGACCTGAACCAGCGCTTCCAGTTCTCCCTGTGTTCTGTGTCATGTGGAAGGACATGGGGAGGGCAGGAGGGAGCTGGGGTGGGACTCAGATGATCCCAGAGTAGGGGAAAGTTGGATCAGGATGGTCGCCAGGCTCCTGACCATGCTGAGTACAGCTGTGCCCAGACACCAGGCTGTGGAGAACTCCAGGGAGGAACAGAAAGGAGTCCCAGGACCTGCATGAGGAGCAGCTGACAGTAGCCATTATCATGAGGACAGACAGTTTTGTTCCTTTTGTTTTTCATTATTCACAAGGGTGGATGTTCAAGTTACTTATAGCAAATGAAGAATGCTGTATTTTATTTTTTAACCCATCTTAATTATTGTTGGTCCTGGCCAATCTGCATGTGTTTTGGAGGCTATGCTTAAACCAAACCTCCTAGAGTGAAGTGTTTGTGTTAGGCAATAATGATCCACAGAGTTAGAAATCTATAAACAGTTGTGTGGATGTGGGAGTGCCAATATATTGAAGTTGGATCTGGAAATATATTCAATATTATTTATATGAAAAAGTGCTCTAACCTCAAAGCTTCAGGAGGTGAACCCCAGAATAAATATTTTGCTCTGGCTATGCTTTTATCTGAGCCATGGCTGTAGTTTGTCTCAAGGTGATGAGTTAGGACAGTGTGGAACATGATAGGGCATGTGGCACTTCAGTAGTCCAGCAGAGTGACTACGGTGTGTGCGTGTGTGTGTATGCATGTGCATATGTGTGCATGGCTGTGTGTGTGTGTGTGTGTTTGTGTTCTATGAAAAGCTGCTTCAGGCTATTTTTTTTCAGATTGTGTTCACGAGAACCACATCTTGGACCTGAGACTTGCATACATAGTTCATTATATTTTTCTTATGTAAACAATGTTATAATTTTTTATTGAATTTAAGACACACATCCAATAAATCATAGCTGTAATCAACACTAAAACACAGGGGAAAAATCAGTTACTATAAACCTTTATAGTAATTAAAATGGAAAAATTATACAAAAATATTTTAAACTATGGATAATAGTATTATATAAAATGATTAGAGGTGAGACTTCAATATACAGTAAACTATAATTAAAATAGCCTAAACACAACTTAGCTGTATCAAAAATTGGCCTAATGTTAAATTCTGATGGCTATTAATTTCACTTGCCATTTTGAAATTGGGAAAATATTTTAAGTAATAATTTGAACGATCAGATCTCTTAAAATAAGGTGGTTTTAATGGCTTGTCTTTTGTATATTTTGATACATGGCAGGTTGTTTAATGTAAAACTGCCCACTGAAGTAATTCTTTCATACTTCGGTAAGAATTTTATTCAGTGTGAACTGAAGGATGGAAAAATTGCTTGAATGTTTCATTTGCTGCTCCTACCTGTGTAAGAAATTACCATACAGCTAACATTTTAACACAGCACACATTAATTATTTCAGTTTTTTGGGGTCAGGATTCCAGACACAGCTCAGCTGATTCCTCTACTCTGGAGTTGCTTACTGGCTGTAATCACGGCTCCTAGAGTCTCTTATGAAACTCAACTGGGGAAGGATCTGCCTCCAAGCTCACAGGGTTGTTGGCAGTATTCAGCACCTAAAGGGTTGTTGGACTGGAGGCCTTAGTTCTTGGTTGACTGCTGGCCAAAGCCACGCTGGGTTTCTTGTCACATGAGCCTCCCTAACTGTTACTTCAAAGAGTAAGCTGAAAAAACAACAGAGAAAGTATGCTAACAGGACAAATGGCATAGTCTTTCATAAACTAATCCCAAAGTGACCTCCAACCACTAGCACCCCTCTCTTAGGAACCAAGTCTTCCACGGGGAGAATGATACTAGGGCATGTGTACTGGAAAGCAGGGATTGTGGAGCCGCCTCTGAGTCATCCTGGAACAGGTGCCCAGCGTATTAGTCTTATCTCTCCCTCTTGTTTTTCTTCTCATGTGCAGTGAATGCTCTTGCAGGGCAAAGAAATCAGTATTTTAGGAGGAAAAGGAACCAGAACATGGTCGCCTTTTGTGTTGCTTACACGGCCAGTGATGGGTCGATGGTATGGTTACAAGCGTGAGGCTTTCGTAATACCAAAAGGCATAGTAATATGCATGGTCACGACAGAAGATGCTTCGTGAGGAAGATAGAGCTGAAGGTGGAATCTTTGTTTGATCATGGTGTTGAGTGGGGCTGCAAACTGAGAGCGGATCTGATTGCACTTCAAAAGGCTGCAGATGAGGCTACAGGTATGAAATGAAAGATGGGAGAATGGGAAAAGAAGGCAGAATGCCAAATAGGAAGCAGCCATAGCAAGCAAATCGGTGTGAAAGATCCAAAATGTTTAAAGGTGATTTATGGAAAGTTTTGCTGTGAAAAATTCAATTGAAGTATCTTTTTTTTTTTTTTTTCATTTTTCTGAAGCTGGAAACAGGGAGAGACAGTCAGACAGACTCCCACATGCGCCCGACCGGGATCCACCCGGCACGCCCACCAGGGGCGGTGCTCTGCCCCCCAGGGGGCGATGCTCTGCCCATCCTGGGTGTCGCCATATTGCGACCAGAGCCACTCTAGCGCCTGAGGCAGAGGCCACAGAGCCATGCCCAGCACCCGGGCCATCTTTGCTCCAATGGAGCCTTGGCTGCGGGAGGGGAAGAGAGAGACAGAGAGGAAAGCGCGGCGGAGGGGTGGAGAAGCAAATGGGCGCTTCTCCTATGTGCCCTGGCCGGGAATCGAACCCGGGTCCTCCACACGCTAGGCCGACGCTCTACCGCTGAGCCAACCGGCCAGGGCCTTGAAGTATCTTTTATATAGTCTCATAGAATTTCCTGCAACACTCCCCATTCATGAGACATCATTTGTGGTGAGGGTTCAATGATGAGATGCTGAGAATGGAGTTATGGCAAAAGCAGAACAGGCCTAGCAGATGAGGTCACCTTTCTGTAACAGAGGTCATCAGCAATGTATGTGCATAGGGTATTGTACTACAGTTAGGAAAATACCACCTGAGCTCAAATCCAGACTGCACAACATATTAGCTGTGTAACTTGATCAAATTAAACTCTAACTGATATATCAGATCCCACAAGCTTAGCTTGGTCTCCTCTCTTACTCCCAGTTATGACAACATAATATGTCTTCAGACATTGTCTAGTTCTCCTTGTGGTAGAGAGATTAAGAAATCACCCACAGTTGAGAACCATTGCCCTGGAGGGTTGTTGTATAGGGCAAAACAAGGTATAATATGTGAAAGCACCTAAATGAGTGTGTAAAACAGAATAGGCACTCTACAAACGATGGCTGTCTTTTAAAAACTTGATATTGGAGGGTAGTATCTTACATATAGAGCTAGCTAGATATAAGTTTATTGAAACATAAAAGGCAAATAATATTGTTAATAATAATAATTATAAAATCACTAATTTGAGCCTGGCCAGGTGGTGGCACAGTGGCTGGAGTGTCAGCATGGGCTGTTGACGACCCAGGTTCAAAACCCTGAGGTCACCGGCTTGAGCTCATATGGCTTGAGTGTGGAGTTGCCAGCTTTAGTGTGGGATCATAGACATGACCCCATGGTCACTGTCTTGAGTCCCAAAGTCACTGGCTTGAACTGGGGTCTCTGGCTCTGCTAGAGCCCCCTGGTCAAGGCACAAATCAGAAAGCAATCAATGAACAAGTAAGGTGTTGTAAATATGAGTTGATACTTCTCATCTCTCTCCCTTCCTATATGTCTGTCCCTCTTTCTGTCGCTTTCTCAAAAAAAAAAAAATCACTAATTTAAGAAATATTTGTTGTAAGTATATATAAACGCTGATCTTTAGACCAATCAAGCTTTAATTGCCTCCTCTTCCTGTTAACACTGCGTGACTTGGTGAAGCCATTCAGACTTTCTAAGGGAACTTATCTATAAATGGAGATAATAATGACATGCATATCATGTGTTAGGATGATTCATTCACTCATTCAATTACTGTATACCTGTTGAGCACATATTCTGTTCCAGGGACTATATAGGAAATATCAATACAAGACAGTCTCTGCCCTCCTAGAAGTTTCTCAGTGAAGAATCAAATGATGAACAAATAACTACATAATGTAATTCCAGGATATAACAAATGCTATAAAGATAAGGATAAAAAGTATTTAAAAATAATAGAAGATGCCTTCTTAGAATACTCAAGGAAATTCCCTCTTAGAAGGTGATATTTGAGCAGACTTGAATGAAGAAAGAGAAGCACAGTACAGTCTCATCTGGGGAAAGGGTGTCCCTGGTAGAGGACACAGCAAGAGCAGAGATCTGACAACATTCACATCCTTAGATTGCTCAAGGCACAGAAAGAGACTGAGATTGCTGTATAGTATTATAGCCAAGTTGTACATGGTTAGATTTTTATATTTTTTTCTTTATCACTAAATACCCATTTTTAGGAAACTCAAAAATATATACAATGTAGAAAGTGAGATGAGGTTCTTAGGTGCCATTGTGCTGTATGACGTGTTATTAAAGCACAGGTCCATGGAGGCACCTTTCCAAGAAAATGGAACAGAATTGAAAAAGTTTTGTGAAATTTCAATTGGGGTGGCACTGTTTCGTGACAGGAAGTATAAGAGATGAGAACAGCATGTGAATTCCAAGCAAGCAGCACAGAATAGAAAGTGGATTTACAATGTGTCAGACAGGGTGGCAACATATTGTGGCGTGTGGCTCACATGTCAGTGATGGGAAAGGTCTGTCCTAAGCCTGCTTCTCGCCTGCGGCACACCACGGGGAGAATGAGTCGGTGACCACAGCCAAAATACATCAGCAGCAGTTTCAGTGTATGGCCAGCCATGATCTTCTTTATTTTTTTAAAAATTTGATTCTTTTTAAAATTTATTCTAAAGAGCTGAGAATAAGATAGAAATAAAGTTTGGGGGGGGGGGGAATGACAATGGGTAGCTATGATACTTAATTATCATTTTTAGATTAAGCACACTGCATTTAGATTCCCAATGAATGTGGCAAGCATAATGGAATATTTTTTTCTCCTTTTCTCCCCTTCTTAATGTGCATTTATTTGGTTAATATTTGCTTCATTGAGAATACTGCATAATGTATTTATAATATCAGTATCAATAGCATGAAATTCAGACAGGGAAGGTGGTGAATTCAAAGGAAATGAAATATAGGACAGTTGAAGCAAAAAGAAAAGGCCACATGATCAAGGTTTTAGTGAAGAATAAATATTACCAAAGCTTAAGACTTAAGCAAAAATAAAGATAGAATATAAGAAAAGGAAGAGCAAAGGAAGGTGGTGGTAGAAGATGTGACCATCCAAGACTTGTCACACTTGAAATCCAAGAAAAAAGTAAACTAAGAGTAAATCTTGAGTTTAATCACCAATATCACATCAATTTAGTTTTGTGTATTTGTGCTGTGTATGTAAAGTAAACTGACTTCAGGCAGATTCAACTTGATTAAAGGTGAGTTTAGAGCTTGGACACAGAAAACTTAACTGCTAGCGTTGCAAGGGTAACAATTAGGGTATGACTTTATTGTACTCTCACCTAAGGTCTTATTTTTAGTTAGAAATCATGTAATCAGTGCTGAAACACTCATCAAAATGGATTCAAATAATACTCATGGTCTGGATCAAGAATTAAAATATCATCAAATATGATTGGTACAGGGTACAATTATTTGTATATGATCAAAGTTCATTAGCAGTCAACAAATTAATACAGTACACATAAGAACTTCTCAACATAGGACCTTATCATTTAACCCAGAGTTTATAGGAACATAAAAATTGTATTAAAAAGGGTTAATAATTAGGTTAGGGGAAAAATATGTGAGTATAATGAATCACCTATACTGGCTAAAATAATGCTTGCTATAACATAATAGTGCCTAAAAGGACCAGCAATCATTCCATAACCAAAGTATTGGGATGAGAAATGCCTTCTTACTAGTGAGAGGTAATAATTATAAGTGCTTTAGCAAGAGAGACATCTAATGGAAATTAAGATTGAACAAATGCACTTTTAAACAGTAGTTAAAATAAGTTTTTGCAAGCAAGAATTTGCAGTGATTTTTGCATTTGAAAAGAACTACCCAGGCAAGAGAGTAACGAGGGACAAATACATGGTGGTGGAAAATGACTTGACTTTGGATCCTGGGTATACAACATAAACAGTTTAAATACTATAGAAACGTTTACCTGAAACCTATGTACTCTTACTGATCAATATCATCCTGTTAAATTTAATTTTCTAAATAAAATTACAATAGAAAAGAACTACCCATTTTTACCTATCACCCTAAACTATTAATAATTTATCTAACTCTAGGCTTTTAAAAAGATTAAACAACCTTTCCCCAAGACTTTTTAGATATCATCTTTGCCTTGCTCATGTCTACACTGACCATTTTGCCTGATTTGCCTCACTTTCTGTTTCCCAGTTGCATTCTGAAACCTCTACTTCTCTTTGCTGATCTCTTGTCTATGGCCTCTCCCTACTACCCCTCAGATCTGGTGCTGATACT
Organism: Saccopteryx bilineata; assembly: GCF_036850765.1. Classification (NCBI taxonomy): domain Eukaryota; kingdom Metazoa; phylum Chordata; class Mammalia; order Chiroptera; family Emballonuridae; genus Saccopteryx; species Saccopteryx bilineata. Next base: position 66,454,772 of record NC_089492.1, read on the forward strand.
GACCCTCTGACACTGTCTGCTGAGTTGGTCACATGGACACTTCTTTTTAAAAAATTTATTTATTTTAGAGAGATGGAAGGGAGAGAGAGAAAAATTGTGACACAGGAACATTGATCTGTTCTTATACATGCCTTGCCTGGGTATTGAACCAGCAACCTCTGTGCCTCTAGATGATGCTTTTGCCAACCGAGCTATCTTGGCAGGGCCAGTATTCTCACTTTAATTAGGGTTATAACTTGGGCTTTCAGTTGTACCTACCTGACATGTGCCTACATGCCTAGAATTTCAGTTATTTTTATTGAAAAAGAATTATTCATGACCTCTATCTGTCAAACCATCAGAGGATAACAAAAGTTTTATGAAAAAAGTCCATTTTTGTGGGTATATAATATAATCTCTTGAATCTGTGGTGGGTCATAATGAGGAAAAATAAAGAGGCACTTCGATGCAGAAACCAGACTTTGGGGAGTGTTTCAATTTGAGTTTGCTGGAAGCACTGGTGTTTTCTTCCAGATTGGAAGGAGAAAACCACTCCCAGATGTCTTAATTTTTCTGACTAACAGAGAAGCCTTCACAATTTATATAATGATGGGTTCAATTAGCACAAGTCTTGTGATTCATTTGCAACCTAAGTGAATAAATTCTAGCCTATAAATTATCACAAATGTTTTTGGTCATCATGTGCTTGGCTATTGATGGTCAAAGAAATTAAACAGGAATTGGTAGCTAAAGATACCTCAGGAAGTTTCTTAGCTCCTTTTAGTTAAGGACAGAAGATATAGCATATATATAAACTTAAATTTACATAAACATTTTCTGTAACTTACTGGCCTTACTGGTCTAATCACTTTGTTTATTGCTATTATGTGGTCAAGAAAAGTAAATAATCTGTAACATTCTCTTATGTTATTAAAAAAGAAAACTTCAGCATAGCATTTCAATTCCATAAGACTTTTCTTTTTCCAAATGCAATTCCAGCTTAAAATTTTTTTTAATTGACATTATTTCCTGTTAAATTGTAGCCTAAAGTTTCTGGGATCTACCACTTGGTTCTTAATATTTATGAATTCGATTAAGTTCTATTTTTCTGATGTTCTAAGAAAGAACGCTGAGCTCATTTATATTTGAGGCATGGCTGTAGGAAGAGGGAACTAAGAAGCATGGCCTCAACTTGTTTTTCCAACTTCTCACCAGAATTTGTCCCGGGAAAGTGAATTATGTCTCACTCCCCCTTCTTTCTTTTCCTCTTAGAGAAATATAGCTGTCCCACATACCCAAAAAAGTTTTCATAAATATTTTATTTAAACTTGTCTAATTTTTATATGTTTTCTTAACATTTGTTTTATTTCTAATAATTCACTCAGAATATATAACATCTGCTGCATAAAGTATTTGACCAAATCAACTCTATTGACGTAAATCAACAAACCAATTGCAGTGCAGGGAAAAACTGCCATATAATTCTTGTGTAACCATCACTGAATCACTGTGAAGGGCCTTGTGTTTGGAAAGCTCTTAATTTTTTGTTATAAAGTTCTTAGAAACAGATGTGAAAATTCACTCATATCCCACATTGTCTAGTTCAAGCAGCTGTAAATTATTTCATGGATTATACTTGAATGAAATGCAAGTCCTGGGTTTATTTCATCAAGGCAGCTGTTATTTCCTTAAATTAAATCAAAACAATTCTTTGCTTGATTAATTCTGGGTTATTTGGACAGTATAAAGATAAAGTGCTGACATGTCTTTAGTCATAAATGAGTTCATTTTTCTCAATTAGAGTCCCTGTGACTCGAAAGGTGCATCACAATTTTATAGGCTACTTTCAAAAATAAATTAATGCTCTGGGATTTCTATTGTGGAAGAAAATAAGTAGGATATTCTCTTGTTTTAAATGTAATATTCATATAATGGTACGTTTTACTTGTAAAGGAAGTTAGACATAATTGTCACTGCTTGACTATGACTGCTAGGCCAATAATTGTACCAGCTTTTCTAGCCATCTGGTCTACCGCTCCATTTTACACTCCTTTCCCAGCTCCAGTTTCATCCTTCTAACTGTCTACTGAGTATGCACAAGGCTATCTTGAAGGTAGCTCCATCTCAGCATGTGCGAAAACAAAGGTATTATCTCTGCCTGTATTTCCTAAAGCTAGTAACATGGAGGAACCTGCTAGAATTTTGCCAGTAGTTTGCTGCAACCTACTGACTTTTCCTCTTCAAGTACCTTCCAGTACATTCTTTTTCTCACTGTTCCACCTTTGCTCCAGACCCACAGAGGCTCACCCAGGCAGCGCTGATCTGGGCTTCTTCCTGCCTCACCTCCCTGCTCTCAGTGTGTACTATTCCAAATGGCTATAGGCAAGTACAACTACTTTATTTCTTCAGAAACCAAGTTTCAAAAAGTCAATCCCATTTGAAGATCAATTGGTGAAATAATCAATTAACTAAGATTATCAAAATATACGAGTCTTATAGTCAGTAAATATAAAAAAATGCATACTCTGTGCTGAGCACACTTCAGAGACACCGAGATTATGATAGTAAATGAGGAAGATTTAGTTCCTATCTTGAGGTATCAGAAAAGAAACAAATTTTTAAAAATTAAATTAGTCATTGTAATGCTGTGTGTATATGTATGTGTCTGTATGTATGCATATATGTTTATGTTTAAGTATGTGTGATTGTATATCTATATACCTATATCTATCTATCTGCATACATAATATATTCAGTTAATATGTGCTATGGGATAAAAATAAAACCAAAAGTTAGGATAGCAAGTAATGAAACTAAATATTATTTTGAATAGAAGCAATGAATGTGACTATAGTATTCTTGTACATGTTATTGGTTATATTGAAATATGTTCTTATTTGCATTAATTTAAGAAAATCTTTAGTCTAAAGCTATATAATATAGAATAGTTTAGTTTATTTGAAATATAATTTTATTAAGATATTCATGAAATAAATGTTCTAGAACAATACTGTCCTGTAGTAATATACCATGAGTCACATATTGAAGCAATATGTGCAAATTTAAATGTTCCAGTCAGTTGCATTAAAAAAAGAAAAAAAGAAGTAAGTAAAATTAACTTTAATAATTAAGTTTGTTGTTGCCTGACCAGGCAGTGGCGCAGTAGATAGAGCATCAGACTGGGATGCTGAAGGACCCAGGTTCGAGACCCCAGGCTCATCTGGCTTGAGCAAAAAGCTCACTAGCTTGGACCCAAGGTCACTGGCTTGAGCAAGGGGTTACTCAGTCTGCTGAAGGCCCGCGGTCATGGCACGTGTGAGAGAGCAATCAATGAACAACTAAGGTGTCGTGTCGCAACAAAAAATTGATGATTGATGCTTCTCATCTCTCTCCCTTCCTGTCTGTCTATCCCTGTCTATCCCTCTATCTGACTCTCTCTCTGTCTCTGTAAAAATAAATAAATTTTAAAAATTAAGTTTGTTTAACTCAGTATATCCAAAATATTCTTATTTCAACATGTAGTCAATACAAGAGTTATAAATTTGATATTCTGTGTTTTCATACTATGTCTTCTAAATTCTGTATTTTAATATTACTGCTTATCTCAATTTAAACTAGACACATTAAAAGTGCTCCATAACAACATGTGGCTGGTGACTAATGAATTGGATAATATAGTTCTAGAATGTATTGATTATGTTGACTATATTAAATATATATTTGATATTTAGTCAAATATGTAATTGTATATTCTTAAATAAGAATATATTGATGAGAAATGCGTTTATCGTTACAAATAATATATTTATAACCTCATTCATTGACCATATTAGTTGAATATATTCATTTCAATGATTATTTTATAGATTATATTAGTTACAATACTGACTATGTTTAAAAAGAATACTCCTGCCTGACCAGGCGGTGGCACAGCTGATAGAGCGTCGGACTGGAATGCGGAGGACCCAGGTTTGAGACCGAGTCGCCAGCTTGAGCGCGGGTTCATCTGGTTTGAGCAAAAAGCTCACCAGCTTGGACCCAAGGTTGCTGGCTTGAACAAGGGGTTACTTGGTGCTGAAAGCCCGCGGTCAAGACACATATGAGAAAGCAATCAATGAACAACTAAGGTCTCGCAATGAAAAACTGATGATTGATGCTTCTCATCTCTCTCCGTTCCTGTCTGTCTATCCCTCTCTCTGACTCTCTCTCTGTCTCAAAAAAAAAAAAAAAAAAGAATACTCCTGAAGTTAACTTATAAATTTAGAAAATTGTTTATTTTCATCAGAACACTTATAGTTATCTTTTTAAAACACAGATTTGATCACTTTTTTTCCCCTTTTTCATCTGAGACTAAACTCCTCCATTATTAATTCTGCTATCCCTATATACATCTTGGTGATAGTCATATAAGCTGCGTAACATTTCCCAAGATACTATGTACTTTCAAAGCTCAGTGCTTTTTCATGTTCTTTCATTGCTCTGAAAAGTCTTTCACTACTGGAATTGCCTTGTATAACAGGTGCCTTCTACTCACCTGTTATCCAGTTTATTCACCATACTAATAATTTCTTATCACGTAGGTTTTAGTCATAAAACTAAAACTATTCTACTTAACTAATAGAAAATAGTGCCAAATGCTAATAGACAATGTCTGGCAAGTTTTTTAACCTCAGTTAATTTTTTTTTTTTTAATTTGTTTTCCATAACATTTAAGACATTTATTTTTGGTTTCTTCTGTGATAAAGTGGATCACATTATGTACTAGCTATCTATTTCTTAACTGTACATTAACATTTACTAGTTAGCTTTATTTCAAAGTGTCAATATAGAGAAAGTATATTTTTAAAAATTCCCAAGGCATAATTTTTTACATAATATTTCCATACCATTTTTACTTTAAGAATCATGAGAGTTTCTGGTGAAAAATATTTTTGATTGCTTCAGAGAAAATTCTAGTTGCCCAAAGTCTCTACTTATACTGAAATTGTACCTGCTTACCACCAAAGAAGGAATATATATCTACTCTACGTATAGCACTGGATGTAATATTGTGGGGGAATATAGTGAAAAATATTCTACTTAGGAAAAAGGCCCCAAAATAGAGGGAAGGAAGAACAAAAGAAAGAAAGGGAGAAAAGGAAGTAGGAAGGGAGGAAAAAGAAGATGGAAAGAAAGGGGAGAAGAAAGGAAGGAAAAAAGGAAGGGAGGGAGGGAGGGAGGAAGGAAAGAAGGCTGAAACCATTGAGGATTCTCAGTTTCAGTACTTAAAAACGTTCCTGGGCCTGACCTGTGGTGACGCAGTGGATAAAGCTTCCACCTGGAAATACTGAGGTCACCGGTTCAAAACCGTGGGCTTGCCTGGTCAAGGCACATATGGGAGTTGATGCTTCCAGCTCCTCCCCTCCTTCTTTCTCTCTGTCTTTCCTCTCTCTCTCTCTCTTTCTCTCTCTCTCTCTCTGTCTCTCCCTCTCCTCTCTAAAATGAATAAATTAAAAAAAAATTAAAACAAACAAACAAACAAAAAGTTCCTGGCATTTTCTTCCTTGACATACCCAGCATTAAAAATTCCTTGGACAGGCTCTTACTCAAATTCTTTAATTTGTTTTTCTCCTCTCTTTCAGTCTATGCAAACTTTTTAAATTTTTCTAAGTATAGGCATTTCTGTATTTTTTCTTGCTTATTTAATTCTAGACACCTGCTCCCTTAAGAGTTATTAAGGAAATGGAATTATGAAGACCTGATTTTGTTTTTTTTAATTTTTGTTCTTTGTAAACTAAACATAGATTATTTCATGACTGAACTGGATGCAAGATTTTTTATGGTTGTATCACCCTTTAGAGCTCGGTAAGGAAGCTCACTGGTATTCCTTGAGAGAGTGATACTGGTAAAGAGAAAATGAAGGAATGAAATTTATCTGGGTAAGACCTCTCCTAAGACTGCAGGAGCCAGTTTCACAGCCATTGTCATAGTTGCACCTGACACTTTCAAGGCCATTGCAGTTGCTGAGTTTCAGCTTGCAGCAACCTGAAGTCTCACTGAACAATTAATGGATTCCAGAAGGCTTCTTACTCTGGGATCTTCCCCCACCCCATACTGTGACAGCTATTCTGAGTTGCATAAAAGGAAGTGAGACCCAGCTGGGATGAAGTGGCTAAGCAATCTTCATAAATGCAGTCATACAATTCATGTCTTATTACTTTCTCTGCATATGTCAAGTAACCTACAAACGCTTAGGTAATTATCTGTACCACTCGTCTTATTAGTAGAAAAAGTAGTGCAGAAGCCAGTAGATACTGTGGGTTTAGCCTTGAAGGTAAGGGGTAGCCATCATGTCTACTTCCTAGTGCAGAATAAACCACATAATTTCTTCATGTCAGTATGAAGAATAACTCAGTACCCACTTCATTAATAAATCAGTGTGGGGTGCTTTGCAACTCAAAAAATAAAACCGAGGAAGCAGCTTTTGGTCTAATTCATAGCAATAGGGCCTCCATGAGATTGCTTTATTTAAACAATCTGTTTTTAAACATTCAATTTCCTCTTTTTATATTAGATATGCCGTAAACCCATCATGCAGTTGTAATGAGAAAGTTTGAGAGAAGCTTAGATTTGGACTCAACTAGAGAGATCATGTAGTACAATACTTATGCAAAATTTTAAGTCATCTACCATAAATAATTATCCAACCTCTGCTTTAAACACTTCTGAGATGGGATACTCACTTCTCCCACATAGCCATATACAACAGATCTTTGAACAGCTATAAACGTGAGAAGATTGTTATGTAGGCACCCAGAAATACCCTTCTCTCTTCTTAGACCCATTTCTTTTGTGACGCCACAGTGGGAACTATGAAATCTCTTCCGTATGGCAAAGCTTTATATTTTTGAAGTTGCCCTTAAGGAGATAAATGAAGACCATCTGAATGAGAACAGAGTCTATTTACTCAGAGCTTCTCATAGTAAGGTGGTCAGCCACTATCACTTGCACTTGCCAGGGACCCAAAGGTGGGTAGCAAAGTGGGAAAGCTTTATAACAACAACAACAAAAAAAAGTAAAGGGTGGCTTGAGGTATGTTCTTATTGGAAGTTGACATGGGGAGGCTGGAGGCAGGCTAACTAGAAGCAGACTATCTTACACAAATGACTTGGGGAGCATACTTGGCTTTCTCTGGTTGATTCTGAGTTGGAAATGGGGGTAAAGGAGGGACACTGGCCTATATTAACCAAGTACTAAATGTTTTGGGCAGCTGCTACAGATCTTGTTAATTCCAGCAGAAGTTTTAGGTTACTGTTCAGATATCATATGTGATCTATTTATTGTCTGTTTTTCTCTTCAGTCACTCAGTTCCTTCTTTTGTTTATTCTTTTTCTTGCAGGAAGTTGGTCAAAAGGTTAGACTAGAGATCCAGATCACTGGTATTCTGGAGGAGTATTCACTGATCTCTGTAGTCAATTGTATCACAAGGGCTCCTCAACTTTTTGATATTGTATTATCATGGTGGTCATCTGCCGCGACAGTGTTGTACAGAAGCTTTTAAGACTTGTATCAGCACTAAGATTCACTGTGAACATGATCGCATTCAATGGACTGGCATCACGACCACTATGATAAAAACAAGGACAATTAAAAGTCCATTTAAGATGCTTGAGAACCAAAAATCTGAACTATTCAACTAAGGTTAAGAGAATAATCCCAAAGGTCATAAGGAACAATCTTAGAGAGCCAGGTAGCTTTTTTTCTTAAGATAATATAGAACCTTTTCTACCTTGCCTGTTTTGTTGAACCAAATACAGCAAGCAGTATTACCAATGGCACAGATACTGCCATGAGTAGTGAACATGAATTCTAGATTGTTCATCACTATTCTTGCAAAGGAATTGAGACTGATCTTTTTTTCATCTAGGGTAGAGGTAATATCATGTATAACATCTGTCAGTTAAAATGATACATGTCTTGCAGCCTTTTGTTTGTATGATCCCTATTATTGAAGGCACTGCTTTGATTGTTTACAGAAGCAATGAATCAGTAACTCCTCCAGTTAAAGCGCCTGAATAATCAAGTGTATCCTCATTTGGAGCTCATGTCTGAATTATAATTTCCAGTTTGATGATTTATAGAATTAGAGTGTCTGTATACAGGTTATTTTTGTAATACTATTCCTAAAGTGCATGAGCTCTTAGTATGAGGGAAGCAAACCTATCTATCCTGGCTGCAAAGGGAGCTGTATCAGGTAGGAACACACAGGTACCCAGAAAAAAAGAATTGTTCATGAAGTGAAGGAACCAAGGCTTTAAATTAGCTAGATGATCTGAGATTGGTGTTAGAATGATTATGTTCCAATCTAGCAATTTTATTAGGAACAAAAGAGAAGAGGAAAAAGGACTATCATGTTTGGGCAACAACCAGGATTCTATAGAAAATGAGAATAATGATTAGAAGTAAGCAGAATAAGAAACAAAATAGGAATTAGTAGGGGTTTTGATACAACATCTTGGGCAAAAGCTGTCCACTATCCGAGGTCATCAGATTGTTCTGAAGAATTCTGTTTGGCGTCTCTTGCTATAAGGGGCTTCTTGTTCTGTTGATTCTGGGCTGCTTCTTTAGTTGTGAAATGTGAACTCAAGGATTTACTCCAGGGAATTTCACTCTCTATTTATTGTTAACGGTATTTGATAAAATCTCCTCCATGAGGTTCAAAAGCATTTTTTATCAGATATATTTTCCAACAAACAAAATCTTACAGATGAATATCATGAACAGGCTGTTTAAAGAGACATTTTGAACATGACCCTAACCTCTTGGTGATAGGACTGGGTATTGTACATGGGTCTCTTGCAATATTTTACATGTCTGCATACAGAGGGTAGAGCTCAGTGTCATAGGTAAAATCCTGAAGCACATTGGCCTTCCAGTTCCCAGTTCATAGGGAAGTAAACAATGTATCCCCCACAGAGTGAACCATGCTGCTGACGAAGGGCAAGTGGGTCTACCTTTGCCCAGGGGAGCTCAACTGTTTCTGAAAATTTTGTTAAATTTATTTAAGACTGTCATTGTTTCCACCTTTCCAGAAGTTTGTATGTGGTAAGAGCAGCACGCTTTCTGAGTAAAGAGTTCTTTTATAGTGTTTCTTGTGAAGTGTGTACCTTGGATACTTAATATAAAAGTTTGTATTTCCAAAATTGAAAACAAAAAATTAGGCAGCTTTTTAGCAACTATAAAGACTTTAGCTTTTTTGCCAAAAAGATGTTTCAAACCATCTTGAAAATAGACATATAATAACTAAGACATTAAAATCTTATGGAGTGCGGAAGCTGCATAGAATTCATCTAGTGCTCAAACTGCCCTTAAAGCTTTGGTTCCTGACCATTCTCACCTTATAGTTTTTCTAGAATGATGTTGTTGATAAAGGACACATGACTTAAAAATGACCCCCACTGTCTCTGAAAATTTCCCTAGCCATGTTGATTTCAAACATTTACTAATTTATCTGTACCGCAATAAGTAGTTTTATGGGGAAATTTAGCTACTATCCATTTGAAACCATTGAGTATCACCCAGCAGCTTATTTGAGTTCCTTCAAGGATATATCCTTTAAGAGTTTAGATAGAATGATAATCTTGGTTAAGGCTGCTGTTTTGCCAAATGATCAGCAGAGTATTTCCTTTTTGCTTCATTGTTATTTATTTTTTATGAGCCCCTACTTTTATAATAATGACATGTTTATGTAGTAGGAGTATATCTAAATGTGTCTTAAATAGTTTGTTCACTTTTGATAGGGTTTTCAGCATTTGAGAGCACCTTTGTTTCTATAGCTTCCCAAACTCATATTAAAAAAAAAAAGTTCTTGTGAATATATTTATTTTGTGGTCTTTGGCTAGTTGACAAGCTTAAGTAAGTGCAATAATGCAAAGGATTGTACAATATTCTAAAGGCAGTTTAAGTTGGTGATAACATTTTCCATTCCAGTTTTAGGTATTGATGTATGATCTATCAACAAATAATATTAGGGCAAGTTCTCAATGGGAGTTCTTTTAAAAAAAAAAAGCTGAGTAATTTAGGCAAGTTCTCTAACTGAAGTAAGAAAATCGTGAAGTTCCCTTCATCTGATAGGATTGGGGTGTTGCGGTGGTAAAGAATAATGTGAGAGGGAGAGTTTAACAGATTCTCATGAGAAGTTAATTAGCTAGCCGAAAAGTGCTGTATGTTCTCAGGCAATGGTAATGTCTGTATTGCGTGAATAACCATGAGATCATGAGGGAAACTTATAACCAGTTAAGGAAAATGTTGAAGGAAGTAGCAGCAGTTTCCCCAAAAGAGGGGAATAAGCCTTTGCAACCAGGTCGAGGAGAAGAGTTTTTGATGACTCCCCTGAAGCTGAGTTGAAACCCTGAGGGCTGCCTAGATTGCTCATATAGATGAAAGGATTTTTAGTTGGGAGTTCCTATGGAAGGGTTCTGCTGACAAACCTTCTTCAGATTATAGAAGGACAGGTCATGATTTAGACTGAGAGTTGTCACAATCTCAGGAAAATTTGACACTTGTTGTTTGCAATATCCAGTTAGGTGTAGAAATCCTCTCAGTTGTTTTATGAGAGGTCTAAGATGTTTGAGTAGTCTGTAGCCTTATCAAGGGAGAGTGATTGCCCTCTCTCTATTATAACCTTAATTATAGATTGAGTTTTGGCAAAATCATTATTTATCTTTTGAAACTTTATGTACCTTTTTTGCTAAGTCTGAGAGCAAGTAAATGGAACCCTTTTATAAGATTCCTTGTTGCCCTGGACATTGGTTAGAGTTTCATCCTGAAACACCAACGGTGCAGGTTCGATCCCCAGTCAGGGCAGATATGGGAAGCAACAAATGAATGCACAACTAGGTGAAACAACAAATGAATGCTTCTTTTTCTCTCTCTCTCTCTTCCTCTCTCTCTCTCTTCCTCTCTCTGTCTCTCTAAAATTATCAATACATTAAACATATACAGATTTATAAAATTCTTTGTTCTCTGAATAAAGCAGGAGATCATGTACTATTGTATCAGGACTGAATTACAAGGCAGTCTTAGTTAGATCTTTTAAGTCTTGATTAAGAATCTGGGAAAAATAAGAATGGACTTCGGTGAACAGCTGGGGCATGGCTAGTCTGGTATTCTGTTGTTCTCCCCAGATGCAGACAAAAAGGAAAGGTTTAGAGTGGAAAAAGAGAAAGCTTCAGATATGTTCTGGTTGGAAATTGTTGGATGAGAAAGCAGGGGGCAGATTAATTAGAAGCAAAGGATCTTATGTAATCAGTTTTAGCACATATTTGTCTTTTTTCTGGTTGGTTCCGAGTTGGAAGCAAAGGCAAAAATAGGGAAGCTGGTGGTCATTGACCAAGTGTCGACCATTTTGGGCCAGTTGCTGCAGAGGTTGTGGTTTGGTTTCCTGTAACTCTTCTCATGTAATTTGTCTCCCAACTACATCTAGAAATGATTAAAAAATAATTGATGCATGAAGTAAGATTTCTACACAGCGGAAATGTAATGTTTTACTTTACAAACTACTTGCAGACACCTAAAACATGAACTTTTCTACTTAACACTATTAAAATTAATTTTTCTCTCCATAATTGTTTGTGTTGTTACAGAGGACCTTGATGATTTAAGAATGGAGGGAGTAACTACTCCGGTACCTTCTGGAAGCAAATTTAACCAAGGACGTGCTACTCACCCTGCTGAACCTCAGGCCAAGGTCACACTGAACATCTGTTCAAGGTGTGCCAGGTAAAACAAATCATAGATAGGTATAGTATATATAAATGGGAATTTGATTTTTTAAATCTAAGACTTTGATGCAGAGTGTGTATTATGTGTAAAGAAAATCTTTTCCTTCTGGTTATCTTTGTGCTAACATTGGCAAGGGAGTTCATTGTGCCATTTATCCTTGTGCCCAGTGCCACTCAGACCAACAATGAATCAAAGGGTTTAGACTGTCTTCGCTTCGCAGTTTGAAGTCTTTCTGTTTCTGAATTTCATTTGCTGTCTGCCCTTCTGTTCCCTTTCAAAGGAAGATTCAAGAGACTTTAAAAGTTCAAAGCCACTTTTAAAGCGCAAGTTTGCCCAGGTACAGTCTAAGATCTAATGTTATTGGCCTCTTGACCTGCTCCTTATCCTGTTCACCTCATGGAAAGAATTTAATCAGCTTGACGCTTTTCAGTTTTGGCAGCTGGAAGCAATCTTTGCATATACTGCATGGAGCCAAAGAAGTAGCTTAAGTTACTGCCAAGTCAGCTCCCTGTGCTGGTCTCCCAGAAACTCACCAAACAGCTAGAATTCATTCTTTTGTAGGAACTAAATCTCATTTGCAAAGAGGTTTTTAAGCCTGTTTAAATGATAAAACAAGCCTTCTAACCCTTATGTAAATGGTGCAGATTAGCAAGAACAATGCACTGGCTGGCCAGTTTTATCTCCTTTTATTTATGTCTAGCTATTCTATTGTTCTGTTTGAGAGGGGATTAGCTGCTTGGAAATAGGGAAGGGGGAAGTGCAGGGAAATCAAATCAGATATTTGTAGGTTTCCTCTTTCCCTTTCACTCCTTTGGAGTTTTTATTTTAATTGTGCCATCTCACAGTGAAAACACCAATGGAAATAATTGCTTCAGACAAGAAATATGTGGGTGAATTGAGTTTTTGGTTATGCCTATGGAAAAAACGGGTAATGTTTATGAGATGATAGTTAGGCATCCTCAGTATACAAAGCTATATCTATGAAAGAGTAGTTTGACACTTTAAATAAAACCTTTATTTGTACATTTGTATATTTATAATTTGACTGGAGAGGCATTGTTGCTTGGTCCTTCATGCCATTTGGAGAAGATTGGTTTTTCAAAAGGGAAAGCCTATGGATTTGAATTTAGAAAAGACCACTCACATACACAACCCTAAATGATTTACTATTCATCTTTTCAGTACTACAGTTAGATTGTAAATTGCAAACAATCTGCTTTTAAGGTGAGCCCTTTACTGAGTGTATTGAAGATATAGTCAGTGAGCAATTGGTTATGTTTATTGCATTCTCATTATGTACAGGTACTATTCTAAGCACATTAAATATAAAAATATTTAGTTATCAAATAATGCTAGGTATTAGTTATTATTATCCTCACTTTATAGATAAGGAAACTGAGGCATGAAGTGATTAAATGACTTGTTGAAGGGAACACCGCCAGTAGGTGGCAATAGTTTCAAACCCAAGCAGTATACCTTGACAGTGTTGGCTTAGTCCTTTTCTTTCATTGCTAAGCACCAAGCTATTCTCTGAAGGCAAAGATGGAGGCTATAATAGAAAAAATGAGAAAGAAAGAGATTGAAGTGTTTGAAATGATGGGAGTTCATGATTGTTATTTTTGTTTTGTATTTTTTCAAGTTAGAAGTGGGGAGGCAGTCAGACAGACTCCCGCATGTGCCTAAGCAGGATCCACCCAGCATGCCCACCAGGGGGCGATGCTCTTTCCATCTGGAGTGTTGCTTCCTTGTGCCAGAGCCATTCTAGCGCCTGGAGCAGAGGCCATGGAGCCGTCCTCAACACCCAGGCCAACTTTTGCTCCAGTACAGCCTTAGCTGTGGGAGCTTAAGAGAGAGATAGAGAGGAAGGAGAAGGGGAAGGGTAGAGAAGCACATGGGTGCTTCTCCTGTGTGCCCTGACCGGGAATTGAACCCAGGACTTCCACATGCTGGGCCGATGCTCTACCACTGAGCCAACAGGCCAGGGCCCATGATTGTTTTGATGGAGCATAAAGCAATGTTGTACTTTCAAAAGCAAGATAGAGATATATTGATTCTGGGAAATGTGGTAACCAGCTGTAAGGCCGGTGGCTGTGGCCATGCAGATTTGCATTGAATTTGGGCAGACAGTAAACGAACTGTGGAGCCAGAGGATGCTGGGTCATTTCATTTATTAGAGTCTTGCAATGGCGGATGAGCAAGCAGGCAGGGCAAACTGCTTCTCTCTCTCTCTCAGGACTCACAAACAAAACAGACTGGGGGAGGGGAAACCCCTTCTCTAGCAAACAGTAACAACAATGGCCCCTCCCAATGGCAGCAGGCAATTTACAATCTGCCGCCCTGAAGGCAAGCACCTGCAACTTTACATGGACAATACACACAGAGTGCTGCCCCACACTCATGCACCATTCAGGCCAAGTACAAGCGAGCAAGCCTAACACACTTGTTGCATGCTTGTTTGTCTGTATGGCCAGTAGCCACAGCTGTCATGGCCAGGCATGTGCAGGTTCACATTAGATTCGGTCAGAGGTCAGAAGGTAAAGAAACTTCGGAGCCAAAAACTGGTGGGCCATACCTTTATCCTAGCCTCACAACCAGCCAGCTAGTAAAAACAAATACAGAGGGCACCAAAACCCACTCACATATTCTCCGTTTCCATAACCAGGAGAATCTTTTCTGGTTTTTCCTAGAATCAAAGGCCCCCCACCAGCCTCAGCCCCCTCTGGTTCCCTATCTCCTTCTCTTTGCACAAAGTCTGCAAAACATGGCCTCCTTTTCCTCACAAATTTTTCTGGGCACTAAAACCCCTCCTCCAGCAACATTAGCAAAACAAAGCCCCTTCCCAAACAGGAAGGTAATTAGCAGTTTCACCTGGCAGCACCATTCACGTGGGCAGTGGCCATTTCTAACAAAATTGAGCAAATCCCAAAAATATAAATTTTACAAAATCATTTGTCCAACACTGTCCAAGACTAGCATAGAAGGCAGCAGGCTATTAACTGTAGAGTAGCTGCTCTAGCCAGAGTGTAGAGTAGAAGAAAAATTAGTATCAATTTGCAAGAACTATAAAAGACCTGAGATTTGACCTTATTTGCAACACAATTTATTAATCTGACAATGTTTTATGGAAGCTGGGAGAAGACATGAAACTCCGGGATCAGAAACCAAGCACTTGGTACACACAGCAGTAACAGTTGTCAGAATGTTAGCCTTTTCACTGGATCCGTGAGCCACAGATCTCTCAGGCTGATGCAAATAAGGCAATAGGTTGTAGTATATGAGAGGAACCCTGATTTTAGGAAGTAGGAATTTTTTACAATGAGAAATTAGCGTTGCTCAAAAGATAGACTCTATATCTCTGTTCCAGGGCTGTTTGTTCCTGAACAGAGTCTGAAACAAAGGCTGTCAGTGTCTCTGGTCACAAGATGTGTAGAAACATGAGAGACTCCTGGGAAATCGTCTCCTGATATTACTTAGAGTACATTCCTCGGGTAATGCATTGATGTGGTTATCAGAATTTTCCATAATTAATTCTCAAACATCAATTTGTATTGCTGACTCACCTCCTTTAGTTGGGAGTAAGGCTTTTTAAGTCTGTGAGAATAATACTCTCTAAGCCAGGGCTGAGCAATTATCTGAGGCAGAAGTCCTAAACTGAAGGACTGTGGGTAATGTCCAGGTTTGTGTATTTCTATAACAGTTAAAAATACCACTAGATTAGTTACTAATTTTATAAAGAGAGAGAGAGAGAGAGAGAGAGAGAGAGAGAGAGAGAGAGAAAAGGAGTTTTATCTTCTCTTAAAAATCCAGAAAGGGGACAACATGACCCACATTCTCAAATGGTCACCCACTGGTGGCTTTCTCCACTGGAGCCATAGACCCAGCAGTTATGCTCTAGTGGACTTTCAACTGTCTGTCATTAGGCTTCACTCATTACACTGCCTGTATGGCCTCTGCAGACCCTTGTTTGGCACCTCTGTTCTATAGAAACATTGGAACTCCACAGGTAAACAGTGAATTAGGAGTGGAGGAGTGCAGAGTGAGGAGCCTGGCCAGGCCACTGTGAGAAGGATCTGGTGCAGGCAGATACTGTCTCAGGGTACTAAGTTACAGCAGGGATTATGGTAGCCAGGCTATAGTCTTAGAATGACCAGGCAATCTCTCCAAACTCAGAGTGAGTCAATCAGAAATCCATCTTTGCAATCTAAACCAACATGAAGAAAAGAGTGGCTTCATTTAAAGAACTATGCCCATTCCCACTGCTGCTCTCTGTGGGCACTGGTACCAGCCTGGAAGAGATCTGTGAGAGATGGTGTGGGCTTCATATAGGAAGCTGGACATTAGATTTTGGACCTGGGATGGGTATTTAATTCCAGATCTTACTGAATTGGAGACAGTGTAGGGCTAATGGCTCAGAAAATTCAGCATAATTAATGTCAAGTTGTACTATGTACTTACCAAGACCTTTCCTGGCTTTACACCAAAGGTAGAATACAAAGACACCCTCTTCTGAAGTCTGACCAAGGGATCTAATGTCCATACTCTAAGTACCTAGTGTGTCATCTTGGGAAAATTATGCAAATATTCAGAAAATCTGGTCCCTTTTAGTAAAATGGAGTTCATTTACATGAATTATTCTGGAGATAATTTCTAAAGAGGTTTGAGAGCACTGGGCAGGCCAACGTGTACGATGGCAACTAGCAAAGTGTTCACAGTGCAAGGCTTTCCGGGTTCAAGGGACTTCCTCCTCTCTTCCTCTCATTCACTGGCATAATACCATGTAAATACTTAAGCAGATTCAAATGCTCTGAGCTTTTTTTTTTTTTTAACATCTTTTTGAGAGACCCACATGAAAGTGGTCAGGTATTAAGGAAAAAAAGAACCTCATTTTCCTGACATTCAGGAAGTTTCTCCTGCCTTAGGCTTCTAATTGACTGAGGAGAAAACTATGGTTCACCTTCCAGGATTCCCTGTGTTCAATAGAACAGTGTAAGGTAAAGATATTTTTATTTGTTTGTTTTTTTGTTGTTTCTTAGAGTGTTAAGGTCAAGGAATCATTTTCCCCCTAGAACTCTAGAGGCAAAATGTAGTAAGAGAGCTTATTGGGTGTGTTGTGATCTTGAAATAATACTGTAGCACTGAGGTACTGTCAACAACCTCAATTTAGAGTCAGTGAGATTCAAGTGATGTTCAGAGTTTCTGCAAAAAAATCTGTCAGTGCTCAAGTTGCTGTCAAAAGGTGCAGTCTACTCTTTGGGTTGTCATTTACTTTAATCTCTTTTTCAAATACTGCAACACTCATGAGCTACTTATGGGTCACAGTAGTTCAAAGTGAGTATGCATATGATATGTCCAGAACATTTATGGGATATCAAGCTGAGGGCATACAGCCAAAGGCCACAGAGCAGAGTCCTTCCCATTCATGACCTACTTCTTTAGAAGACATGATCTGTAATGAAGCTGATACAGTCTACTGGAAAAAATTGAGGGATGTAAGATACACGTAACCACTGAGGGGACTTCTACTTTATAAGACATCAGGACAAGAGGAATCCAACCACATTAAATTTCTCTGTAATGTTTTATGTGCAACCAAGGGACTAAAATATCAAGAATGTCAATATTTATTAGTATAGTTATAAGAAATAAGATCACATGGTTTAAAAATGCAGATGGAAGAAACCTTGGGTTTTTAAGCTGAGAAATTATCCAGAATAGTGTTACTTTCACAACTCGTGGTGACTTTAGTCAGATATAGACATTGCTATAAATTTTGTGATTTAATCAAAGAAATGAATCCTCTAGCAAGAGGAAAAATGCATGGCTAACAGATATGTCATCACAAACATGTATTAAAATTTTAACTCAGAGGTCTGACCTGTGGTGATGCAATGGATAAAGTGTTGACCTGGAAAAGGTGAGGTCACCGGTTTGAAACCCTGGGCTTGCCTGGCCAAGGTACATATGGGAGTTGATGCTTCCTGCTCCTCCCCACCTCTTTCTCTCTCTCTCCTTTCTCTCTCTCTCTCTAAAAATGAATAATAATAAAAAAAAATTAACCCGGAATATCTAATGTTTTCCTGTCAGACTATAAGGAAAAGAAGTCATTATAAAACTACACTTTCAAGCAAAGAAAGAATTTTCTGTAGAGGATATAACAGTGCCCTTATAATTGACCATCTTATTCATTACAGATAGGTTTTTAATAATATATATTCATTGAATGTTTTGGCTTGACTTTTAGCAGATTGGCAGATCCCACCAACACAGCTATAGATCCTTGAACAGTATGGGCAAAACAAGTTTCATTTGTTGCCTAAGAGTCACATTGAGTTATATCAATCATAAAATAGTGTCAATAGGGCAGTAATTCAAATAATCAGGAATTGTCAGCAAAACTTTTATGATTTTCACAGTTAAAATAAGTATAACAAACAGGCAAATGCTGATATCAAGGTACCAAATTACTATTTCAGTCATGTTTATAAGCCATTTTTCTGGAAAGACCATCTATTAATTCTTTCTGCTAATGGCCATTCTGAAAAGTTAAATCTTGTTTTTGTGGACTCCTGACAGGGCTCTCCGGGTGTAAGATGATATTTGTTTTCGATGGTGCAAGTGTTTGCATTCATTAATGCTTAATATTAAGAGTGCACAAGAAAAGGAACTGAAAGCCATTTTAAAAGAAATTGGATTATAGAGAACATGTGGTGATATTGGCTCAGAAACTACAGCATGAGAACGCTAGGAGCTATTGATTTCCAAAGAGCCTGCTGATTTTTAACTGAATTGCCTCATGTCATTGTAACAAAAGTTGTTCATCATTCTCCTAAACGTCAGGACATTAAAATGTTGAGTTTAGTTGTGTGTTGACTAGATAAAGCCAAAGCAAATTGTCATTGCTGATGGCATGCTGAAGAAAAGATAAATGTCAAACCTTGTAAATGTGCACTAATTTCAAACCGTCTATCTTAGGACTTACTAGTTGACTTGAGGAAACCCACACAATTAATTACACATTATATTCTGTTTCACTTCCCTATGCATTTTTCTTTTTTTTTCACCTGTTTTTATAAGGGTTGAAATCAGCAAGCTCCCATTGGAAGGAAAAGTAAGCAAAACTGACATGAAGGAAAATGGATAAGAACCAGAAGAGACTACTATCCCTTGTTTAAAGTTAAAAGGTTTTCATAAAATTTTCTTTTGAGTCATGAATGTAATGCAGCACCCGCTGCCATGTATGAAGTGACAAAAATATTTAGTTTTAATTTGAACCAAAATGCATTTATGGAATACACATTCTGTGTCGAGTACTGTGATAAGCACTGAAAATAAAATTTAACACCCCTGTCCTCTAGGAACTTACATTCTAGCTAGAAAAAGACATGTGAACAAATAAGTGCAACCCAAGTATCAGATGTTTATAGTGCTATGGGAAAAATAAAGCATGAGAAGGTGGCTAAGTTATGCACCATCTGATTGATGGTTAGGGTATGGGGGGGCTGTGGCTGTGGGAAAAGTCAACACCCTCGGAAATATTGATATATGACTTTTATTGCTGATTCCAGTTCTACATGAAGGGAGAAATGAGAGCAACAAAATGTAGTTTGAAACTGGGGGCCACTTTTTCTTAGTTTTTAGCAGTAATTTCATAGTTTTTCTTTTATTTATAAATCAATGCAAGATCCTCCCTGTGCCCACTTCTTCTAGTAACTGTTTTGTGATTCTTGAGGGAGAGGGGCCCTTAAATGCACAGGTGTGCACGTGAGCACACATACAATCTAAAAAGCTGCTTTCTCACTATGTGACAAAAAGCTGGGGCTTTAGAGCAAGGGAGGCAAGAGTTGGAATCTCAGTTTGGTCACTGAACAACTTTGGAAAATCACTTAACCTCTCTAAACCTCAATTTCCCCTTTGTCATGGGGGACAAGAAGTTCTGCCTTGGGATTATAGTGGAGTGGATGGCTAGCTCTTTTTTTTAAATTTATTTATTAAATTTAATGCAGTGACATTGATAAATCAGGGTACATATGTTGAAGAAAACATCTCTAGATTATTTTGACATTTGATTGTGCTGTGGACCCCTCCCCCAAAGTTAAATTGTCTTCTGTCACCTTCTATCTGGTTTTCTTGTGCCCCTCCCCTCCCCCAACCCCTCTCTCCTTCTTCACCCCATCCCCCCTTCCCCCAACCCTCACCCCTGTTACCATCACATTCTTGTTCATGTCTGAGTCTCATTTTTATGTCCCTTCTATGTATGGATTCATATAGTTCTTAGTTTTTTCTGATTTACTTATTTCACTCCATATAATGTTATCAAGGTCCATCCATGTTATTGTAAATGATCTGATATCATTATTTCTTATGGCTGAGTAGTATTCCATAGTATATATGTACCAAAGCTTTTTAATCCACTCGTCCTCTGACAGACACTTGGGCTTTTTCCAGATCTTTGCTATTGTGAACAATGCTGCCACAAACATGGGGGTGCATTTCTCCTTTTGGAGCCATTCTATGGTGTCCTTGAGGTATATTCCTAAAAGTGGGATAGCTGGGTCAAAAGGCAGTTCAATTTTCAGTTTTTTGAGAAATCTCCATACAGTTTTCCACAGTGGCTGCACCACTCGGCATTCCCACCAGCAGTGCAGGAGGGTTCCCTTTTCTCCACATACTCGCCAGCACTTATTCTGTGTTGTTTTTTTGATGAGCGTCATTCTGGCTGGTGTGAGGTGATATCTCATTGCGGTTTTAATTTGCATTTCTCTAATGATTGGTGATGTTGAGCATTTTTTCATATGCCTATTGGCCATCTGTATGTCCTCTTTGGAGAAGTGCCTATTCATCTCTTTTGCCCATTTTTGGATTGGATTGTTTGTCTTCCTGGTGTTGAGATTTACAAGTTCTTTATAAATTTTGGTTATTAACCCCTTATCAGACATATTGTCAAATATGTTTTCCCATTGTGTAGTTAGTCTTTTTATTCTGTTCTTGTTGTCTTTAGCTGTGCAAAAGCTTTTTAGTTTGATATAGTCCCACTTGTTTATCCTGTCTTTTATTTCACTTCCCTGTGGAGATAAATCAGCAAATATATTGCTCCAAGAGATCTCGGAGAGCTTACTGCCTATGTTTTCTTCTAAGATGCTTATGGTTTCACGGCCTACATTTAAGTCTTTTATCCATTTTGAGTTTATTTTTGTGAGTGGTGTAAGCTGGTGATCTAGTTTCATTTTTTTGCAGGTAGCTGTCCAATTTTCTCAACACCATTTGTTAAAGAGGCTGTCTTTACTCCATTGTATTTCCTTACATCCTTTGTCAAATATCAGTTGTCCATAGAACTGTGGGTTTATTTCTGGGTTCTCTGTTCTGTTCCATTGATCTATATGCCTGTTCTTATGCCAGTACCAGGCTGTTTTGAGTACAGTGGCCTTGTAGTATAACCTGATAATCAGGAAGTGTGATACCTCCCACTTTATTCTTCTATTTTAAGATTGCTGAGACTATTCGTGTTCTCTTTTGGTTCCATATAAATTTTTGGAATATGTGGTCTATATCTTTGAAGTATGTCATTGGTATTTTAATTGGTATTGCATTGAATTTATATATTGCTTTGGGTAAAATAAACATTTTAATGATGTTTATTCTTCCTAACCATGAGCATGGTATATGCTTCCACTTGTTTGTATCTTCCTTGATTTCTTTTATCAATGCTTTGTAATTTTCCGAGTACAAGTCTTTAGTCTCCTTGGCTAAGTTTACTCCTAGGTACTTTATTTTTTTGGTTGAAATTGTGAGGGGATTGTTTACTTAATTTCTCTTTCTGACTGTTCATTTTTGGTGTATAAAAATGCCTCTGATTTCTGAGTATTGATTTTATATCCTGCCACTTTGCTGAATTCATTTATCAGGTCCAGTAGCTTTTTGACTGAGACTTTAGGGTTTTCTATATACGATATCATATCATCTGCAAATAATGATAGTTTTACTTCTTTTCCAACTTGAATGCCTTTTATTTCTTCTTCTTGTCTGATTGCTGTGGCTAGGACTTCCAGGACTATGTTAAATAAGAGTGGTGAAAGGGGGCACCCCTGCCTTGTTCCTGATCTTAAGGGGATTGCTTTTAATTTTTTCCCATTGAGTATGATGTTGGCTGTGGGTTTCTCATAGATGGCTTTTATCATGTTGAGGTATGTTCCCTGTATTCCCACTTTGCTGAGAGTTTTGATCATGAATGGGTGCTGGATTTTATCAAATGCTTTTTCTGCATCTATTGAAATTATCATATGGTTTTTCTCCTTCTTTTTGTTTATGTGATGAATCACATTGATTGATTTATGAATATTGTACCAACCTTGCCTCCCCAGAAAAAATCCCACTTGATCATGGTGTATGATTTTTTCCATATATTGTTGGATCCGGTTTGCTAATATTTTGTTGAGGATTTTAGCATCTATATTCATCAGAGATATTGGCCTATACTTTTCTTTCTTTGTGTTGTCTTTGCCTGGTTTTGGAATCAGAATTATGCTCGCCTCATAAAAGGAGCTTGGAAGTCTTCCTTCCTCTTGAATTTTTTGAAATAGTTTGAGAAGGATAGGAGTTAGTTTTTCTTTGAATATTTGGTAGAATTCCGTTGTGAAGCCATCGGGCCCCGGAATTTTCTTTGTTGGGAGTTTTTTGATAACTGTTTCAATCTCATTTGTTGTAATTGGTCTGTTTAGGTTTTCTGATTCTTCCAAATTGAGTTTTGGAAGATTGTATGTTTCAAGGAATTTGTCCATTTCATCTAGGCTGTCTAGTTTTTTGGCATACAGTTCTTCATAGTATTTTCTTACAATATTTTGTATTTCTGTTGTGTCAGTTGTTATTTCTCCTCTCTCATTTCTAATTTTATTTATTTGAGTCCTCTCTCTCTTTTTCTTGGTGAGTCTACTTAAAGGTTCATCAATCTTGTTTACCTTTTCAAAGAACCAGCTCCTAGTTTCATTGATCCTCTGTATTGTTTCTTTAGCCTCTATGTCATTTATTTCTGCTCTGATCTTTATTATTTCCTTCCTTCTACTACATTTGGGCTTTACTTGCTGTTCTTTTTCTAATTCTTTTAGATGCAGGGTTAAGTTGTTTATTTGAGCTTTTTCTAGCTTCTGAAAGTGTTCCTGTAGTGCTATGAACTTCCCTCTCAGTACTGCTTTTGCTGTGTCCCATAAATTTTGAGTTGTTGTATGCTCATTGTCATTCGTTTCTAGGAATTTTTTTATTTCTTCTTTGATCTCATTCTTAATCCATTCATTATTTAACAACCTGCTATTTAGTTTCCATGAGTTTGAGAATTTTTGAGCTTTTCTGTTGTGGTTCATTTCTAGTTTCATGGCATTGTGATTGGAGAAAGTGCTTGATATGATTTCAGTCTTCTTAAATTTGTTGAGAGCACTTTTGTGCCCTAACATGTGGTCTATCCTAGAGAACATACCATGAGCACTTGAAAAGAATGTATATTCTGTTGCTTTAGGGTGAAAGGTTCTGAAAATATATATTAAATCGAGTTGATCTAGTGTTTCCAATAAGTCTGCTGTATCTTTGTTAATTTTCTTTCTTGAGGATCTATCTAGTGATGTTAGCGGGGTATTGAAATCCCCTACTATTATAGTATTGCTGTTGATCTCGCCCTTTAAATCCATCAAAGTCTGCTTTATATATTTGGGTGCTCCTATATTCGGTGCATAGATATTTATAATAGTTATATCTTCCTGTTGGATTACTCCCTTTATCATTATGTAGTGGCCTTCTTTATCTCTTACTATATCCTTTGTTTTAAAGTCCAATTTGTCTGATATAAGTATTGCTACCCCAGCTTTTTTTTCATTTCCGTTTGCATGAAATGTTTTTTTCCATCCTTTTACCTTCAATCTATGTGTATCTTTTGTTCTAAGGTGTGTCTCTTGTAGACAGCATATGCATGGGTCCTGTTTTCTTATCCACGCAGCTACTCTATGCCTTTTGATTGGATCATTTAATCCATTTACGTTTAAGGTTATTATTGATATCAAGTTGTTTATTGCCATTTTCTTCTTTAAAGGTGTATTCCTTTGTTTGCTATATTCTTTTCCCACTTTGATCTGTTTATAACAGGCTCCTTAACATTTCCTGCAGCATTGGTTTGGTTGTATTGAATTCCTTGAGTTGTTTTTCATCTGGGAAGCTTTTTATTTCTCCTTTGATTTTAAACAATAGCCTTGCTGGATAAAGTAGTCTTGGTTGTAGGTTCTTGTTCTGCATTACTTTGAATATTTCTTGCCATTCCCTTCTGGCCTCAAGTGTTTCTGTTGAGAAGTCGGATGTCATCCTTATGAGGGCTTCTTTGTAGGTGATAACTTTTTTTTCTCTTGCAGCTTTTAATATTTTCTCTTTATCGCTTCGCTTTGGTATTTTAATTATGATGTGTCTTGGTGTAGGGTTCTTTGGGTTTCTCTTTAATGGAATCCTCTGTGCTTCTTGGACTTGTGAGAGTTTCTCTTGCATTAATTTAGGGAAGTTTTCAGCTATGATATGATTGAACAAAGTCTTTATCCCTTGTTCTTTTTCTTCTTCTTCAGGAACCCCTATGATGAAGATATTATTTCTCTTCATGTTGTCACAGAGCTCTCTAAGATTTTCCTCTGACTTTTTGAGTCTCTTTTCTCTTTTCTTCTCTGCTTTCATGCCTTCATTCAAGTTGTCCTCCAACTCGCTGATTCGATCCTCAGCTCTATCTATCCTGTTTTTAATTCCTTCCATTGTGGTCTTTATTTCTGATATTTTATTTGTCATCTCCGACTGATTCTTTTTTATACTTGCTATTTCTTTATTTAGGTGTTCATAATGACCATCCATTGTTGTTCTAAGATCCCTAAGCATCCTTCCAATCATTATTTTGAACTCCACATCTGGAAGTTTGATTATTTCCATATCACTCAGTTCATCTTTTGAAGGTATCTCTTGTGGTTTCATTTGGATTGCACTTCTTTGTCTTCTCATTGTCTGTTTTTGGGTTTTTTATTTGTAGAGTTGGTTGAGTCTAGGCTTGGTGTTGTCTGCCTCCAGTTTTCAGTTATTTCTAGGTCTTCTTGAGTTGGTATGAGCTGTTATCTGTAATCCACTTTCGGATTTGGGCAGCTTTGAAGTCTTGATTTGTTTGTTTTCTTAACAGGTGATAGTCTTGTTTACTGATCTCAGCAGGGGTCTTCCTTGAAACTGTATCCAGGAATGCGGTGGGTGTAACCTGAGACTCTGAAGGTCTCTTTAGCCAATTAATCTCTCTGGGGGTAGGGTGTTTTCTCAGCTTCAGTAGGGAGAGGTGTATCTCAGATCTCCATGGAGACCTGAGTTACTGCCCTTCCTCCCCACTTCTTGTTTTCAACTGTGTAATTTTGACTTTTACGTCTTAAGAATTACATTTTGTGAGTCTATAGCTACCATAGATAGTGGTATCTTTTATTAATCTGGGCAAAGTTAATTGAGAATCTTCTGAGAAATGTTCACCATTCTTGATGCATTTAAGAACATTCATCGTTCAAGAAAGAGGTCAAAATATCAACATTCACAGGAGTTTGAGAGAAGTTTATTCCCCCCCTCGTGGATGCCTTTGAGAGTCTCAAGACTTCAGTGGAGGAAAGTAACTGTAGATGTGGTGAAAATACTAAGAGAACTTGAACTGGAAGTGGATCTTGAAGATGTGACTGAATTGCTCCACTCTTGTGATCAAACAGTAACAAATGAGGAGTTTCTTCTAAAGGATGAGCAAAGAAAGAGACATTTTGAGATGGAATCAATTTCTGGTAAAGATTGTGGGCTTCCAATAAAGAATTTAGAACATTACTTGAACTTAGTTAATAAAACAGCAACATTTTGGCATTTTAGGACAGATATGTACTTTATTAAAAATATATTGATGTTTACAAACTATAACAGTATAGCATTCTTATTTAAATTTATAGTTCTGTAACTGATACTTTCTTTTAAACTGAAAATTTTTATTTCTAATGCAATATACCATTATTTATTTGCTGTACTGACAACTCAAGAAAATAAATCACAGAAAAAATAGAGTGTTCCAAAATTCTTAGTGTAATTTTACATTAGTAAAGCTTAAAACTGCAGCAAGACCTTTGAGATACCTTTTATAAAGTTATGCAATGATAAAACTATTGAATTTTTTTTAGAGAGAGATAGGGGGTGGGACAGACAAGAACAGACAGAAAGGGAGAGAGATGAGAAGCATCAACTCATAGTTGCAGCACCTTAGTTGTTCATTGATTGCTTTCTCATATGTGCCTTGACTGGCGGACTGCAGCCAAGCCAGTGACCTCTTGTTCAAACAAGTGACCTTGGGCTTCGAGCCAGCAACCTTCAGGCTCAAGCCAGAAACCATGAGGTCATGTCTATGATTCCCTACTCAAGCCAGCGACCCCACGCTCAAGCCTGATGAACTCTCGCTCAAGCCAGTAACCTTGGGTTTTCAAACCTTGGTCCTCAGTGGCCCAGGTCGATACTCTATCCACTGCACCACCACCTAGTCAGACTAAAACTACTCAATTTTAAAAATTCTATGTGGTTCCTTTTGCTTTGAGATTCTGTTGATTACATCAAAGATTTTCAGTGGTGTTACCTGTGTTAGAGTCTGTAGACTCACTCATTATATCATACTCTGTATGGTAATGCATAGTTGGGGGATAGTTGGATCCACTGTTACAGTTCACTTTTAATTTAATACCATTGCTAGATATGTTAACATCCTAAAAGGCTTCTGCTTTTACCTGCTTATCTTTTCTTGGTGAAGATGGTCAACTACTTCAAGAAAGAACAGTTCATCTTTAAATAGGAATGTGGAAATAACACTTTAAAATTATGTAACAAGTTTTATTTCACCCTCATCTAGAGTATCCACAATACTTTAATATATATCTATATATACAAGATTCATATATAAAATATTTTTTGCCTCAATGAGATGGTTTTGTTTAAAATTACTATTTAATTTTTAATAATTTGAAATTATTATGCCTTCATTCATTCAATATAGTTTTTAACTTTACTAAACCCTGATAGTATTTATATTTACAATTTACAATATTTATAATTTTACTTTTTTATCTACATGTACATCTGCTATTAAAATCAAACATGTAGTTTATATTTATAACACTGGGGAACAAAATTTTTGTTGCATCCACAAAAGCACTTGTTCTTACCTAATTTGAGTGTGCTGATCTCAAATATGACATTAGTTTTTCTCTGTAAGCTACAGTTTTTTTTGCAATTCAAGATTTTAAGTTTTCATCTTATTGTAAAATTTTCAACATTTAGTTTAATATAATGAAGTAGAACGTCTTCTTGGGCATCATCTTTGTGAAAATATAATAACTTATATAATGCAGTAAATACAGTAATACACTAAAAGATATGATTACATCAAAATTTGTCTACAATTTCAAAATAGAGCATATTAAAACACTTATTTTAATCATAAAATTTGCACAAAACTTATTTAAATTCTATTCAGGCAAAAATTTGCATTTGTAGCCCTTGCGTTTGTGTACTGGTTGAGGACAATCTTGTTTGATGCTCCAGCAGTAGTCTGATCATCACTAACAGCTCCAAGATTTTCGGGAAACTTATCAAGGTGACTGTTCAGGAAGTGAATCTTAACACTCATGTTACATCCAATGTTGTGGAAAGCCAACAGCATCTTTTGAACCAGAAGTTCATAGTTTTCTGCTTTTTTGTTGCCAAGAAAGTTCTTTGTAACTGCCACAAAAGACTGCCATGCTGCTTTCTCCTCCTTATTCATCTTCCTGGCAAATTCTTCACATATGAGGGTTTGAATTTGAAGTCCATCGAATACACCTGCTTTTATCTTCTCAAAAGACAAGGCAGGAAAAGCAGAAATAGTATGTTGAAAGCATCCACTTTCTCTATTTAAAGCTTGAACAAACTGCTTCATTAAGCCAAGTTTGATGTGAAGTGGGGGGAAAATGATCCTGTCTTGATTACCTACAGGATCATTCACAATATTTTGCATCCCTACTTCCAGAGCTTCACGTTTTGGCCACTCCTTCTGTGTCCAGTATTTCTTTCGAGCTTGGCTGTCCCACAAACACAGAAAGCAAGGATACTTCATGAAACCTCTCTGTTGTCCTAGCAGGAAATTTACCATTTTAAGATCCACACAAATGATCCAGTTATGCTCCTTATACTTCAGAAAGTCAAGGACAATTTTTATGTCATTCTTACTAAGTCATTCAATTCGAATTGGCTAAACTGCTGAGGGGTTAATGACTGCTTGACATCAGAAGAAGACTCTTCAGATTCTACAACCATTTCCTCATGCATCTTATCAAAATACACTTGATCACCATGTTCACTTTCTTCATCCTTAGAAGAAATAAAACCATTGAAAACTGGAACCGGGAGTGTCTCAGAGTGTGGGATACGTCGTATTGCTAAAAGAATATTAGGATATGAGATCATATATCGTTTTTTCTTGCCGATGCCCTTTGTATGGATCAGACAGAAATAACAGTCACTGCTGTGGTCCTTAGGTTTACACCAAACCATGGGAATACCAAAAGGCATTCTTTTGCATTTTCCTTTTGTCCAGTCACGAAGCATTTCCTCACAATTATGACACACAATTTGAGGAGCCCAATTCTTGTCTTGATCACCAAGGGGAACTTGAAAACAGGTAATATATGCTCATGTCACAAGTGATGAAATATTGTGCCTTTGAAGTGTGTAACAGCCTCATATATAACAGAAGGTGTCAGGACTATTCTTACATTTACGCCTACTCAAAGAAGCCATGATTCAATCTTAAAACAAAATAAGAGAGTGTTTTTTATCAGATAATAATTTTTACATTTAAAAACCACTACAATTATGTAAAAGTGATGTTTGTAAAATATTAATTGCCTTGTGGTTAAATTCAATCCAAGAGTTTTTGCCCTTTAACTCCAATTTATTATAAAAACCAGTGCATGCCATTATCTGTAACAAAAAGAAATTAAAATTGCATAAAAACTAGAGTGTGCACCCTGGCCGGTTGGCTCGGTGGTAGAGTGTTGGCCTGGCATGCAGAAGTCCCGGGTTCAATTCCCAACCAGGGCACACAAGAGAAGCACCCATCTGCTTCTCCACCCCTCCCCTCTCCTTCCTCTCTGTCTCTCTCTTCCCCTCCCGCAGCCAAGGCTCCATTGGAGCAAAGATGACCCGGGCGCTGGGGATGGCTCCTTGGCCACTGCGCCAGGTGCTAGAGTGGCTCTGGTTGCAACAGAGCGACGCCCCAGAGGGGCAGATTATTGCCCCCTAGTGGGCAGAGCATTGCCCCCTGGTGGGTGTGCTGGATGGATCCCAGTAGGGCGCATGCGGGAGTCTGTCTGACTGTTTCTCCCCATTTCCAGCTTCAGAAAAATACAAAAAAAAAAAAACAAAAAAAAAAACACAAAAAACTAGAGTGTGCACCAAAAAACGGATTTCAGATTTGGAATCAGCGATGCAGAAATATATAGAAACAGTTCTAAAACCTCATGAGACAGAAATTGAAAAAAAAAATTGTTCCCCAGTGTAATATAAAAATCCTGTAATTCTTCCAGTTTTTTTTTCTTAGTATACATTGAAGTCCCCAATTTTTATTCCACCCGAAAGTGTGTTTTTTTATTTCATTGAGTTTTATACTATATGATTTCTAGATTTTTATATGAGTAGCAGGGAACAATATAAGTAAATAAATGTGTTGAAGTACTTGAAGTTTTGCATAAAATTCTCTTGACTCATGGTTAAAATCTATAATTTACTTTGTAATAAATACAAATGTAAGCATTAATGCTAATTAAGAATGTTATATAATGTCATATAAGTAGAATATATAAACTAGAATACAATTAGATTTTTAAAAGGTAGCTATGTTACCTGTGAACCATACCTCAAAGTTTTTCATAACAAATTTTCTAAATATTTAATATCCAAACTGTCTGGATAATCTAGAATCATTTATAAAATACAGTGGTATTTGCATTTGTTATACATTTCAGTTGTAATACATTTCCAAAAAAGTCTCATGTTTATATCATATTTACATAAAGCTTTAGCTATATAAATTTTAGCTGTATAAATCTAAACTTTTATAGGGACTTGAATGATAGTCCCAAAATTTTCAGTACTACATTCAGCTGTAACTATACTAATTGGTACAAAGTAAAACACATAATTGTTTTCTTAAAATTAAGATAAGCCAATAAATTACCCAGTTTCATTACAAAATTAATTCTTTTGGCCTTGGCCAGTTGGCTTCATGGATAGAATGTCAGCCTGGTGTGCAGACATCCAGGACTCAATCCCACCCAGTCAGGGCGTGCATGAGAAGCAACCAGCTGCTTCTTTTGTCTTCCCTCTCCCCCTTCTCTTCCTCTTTCCTGTCCATAGTCAGTGGCTCAATTGGTTCAATCATCAGCTTCAGGAACTAGAAATAGCTTGATTGAGTCAAGCATCGACCCCAGATGGGGGTTGCCAGGTAGATCCTGGTCAGGGTGCAAACAGGATTCTGTCTATCTTCCCTCCTCTCAGTTAAAAAAAAAGAAATGATTTCTTTTAATTGCAAATTAAAAGGCATTTAATACAAATGCCTTGATTTTGAGTATGGGATTGGGGAGCCACTCTACAACATGAAGATTTAAAACTAGTGTTTATCTGATAAGAGGGAAGAAGGTGTACATTCTACCCTTATTTTCTGCAATCTGGACATTGGGAAATTAGGCCTTTAAATTTTAGAATCAAGCTGCTTTTTAATTTCTTTGCCTATGACTTTTTCTATCTAGTTTACCTAAAATTAAATTGTTCTTCCTGAGCTTAAAATAGCTACAGGGAAAACAGAATTATTGGTTTGAAAAATTTAACTCAGACAGGGCTGTGTTGAAGGGTCCTGTGCCTACTGTCTCCAGAGCTTCCTTGGAATCCCAGTCGCTGCTGCCCAGAACCACCCCCACATTAGATGTTTAAGGGGGTTTCTCCATAGTCCCCACACATCTGCTCTGACTGATGGTTTCTATGAATCTACAAAGACTGTGGCCATTGGTGAGGGCAGCTGGAGAACTGTGAGTGCAACTTACAGAAATCCACGTTGGCCACACTCTATAAAGGAGCCCCTTCACTGGAAATAGCACCTAAGAAAAGTGCATAAAAGCAAAACACTCTTATGGACCTACTTCTTCCCACTCTCCACATCTTGATGTCTGAAGTGTGTAGAATTTGATTGTGTGTAGGAACTGAGGAGGGTGAAAAGAAGGAAAGGACTCTAGGGACTTAAAACATCTGATAGCGTTCTCTAAAAAGTATCCAGAAAAAATAAATTTAAGATTGTTGTTAGCCTGTTAGCATTTTAGCAAGACCAATTTCTCAAAATGTTGGGAGCGACACTAATTGTCAAATGATTTCACCTGGTCTTGATGAGTTTACAGATGTTCCTGTTGCTGTTCAGTTGTTTATTCATGGGGTCAGTGCCAGGTTTGAAGTGACTGAAGAATTAGCCTTTATTCCTTTATGTAAGGACATTGTGGAAAACATTTGAATATATGTTTTTGCAGCAGTAGCATCAGTGATGAATTTCACTTGCTTTTGTGGACTTACCATCATCATCAATTCCATGAATTTGTGTAGAAATAGAAACTGAGTATTCTGATTTGCCCTACCACACAGCAGTTTGATGGGTTATTAGTGGTAAAGTTCTCTTGCAATTTTTAAAAAATTTATTTTTGTTTTTATTTTATTTATTAATTTTAGAAAGGAGAGAGAGAAAGAGAGAGAGAGAGAGGAGAGAGAGAGGCAGAGATAGAGAAGGGGGGAGGAGTAGGAAGCATCAACTCCATATGTGCCTTGACCAGGCGAGCCCAGGGTTTCGAACCGGCAACCTCAGCATTTCCAGGTCGATGCTTTATCCACTGCGCCACCACAGGTCAGGCTCTTGCAATTTTTTTGAGCTAAGATCTGAGATTGAGATTTTTCTAAATTAAAAGACTTGCCCTCAACCACTGTTAAAACATTGAATGGCATTGGAAATTAGCTTTTGCTTCATATTTCCTAATGAATTCAACCTAAAATTATAAGACAAAGCATCGCTTATATAAAAACCTTATTATATTGGGTAAAGTTATTTTGTTGACATTTAATATATGTAGTTTGAATGAGATCATGTCAAGCTGCTTTATATGCTTGTGAAAGAATATTATCATTGAATAGTACCTATCTGTGTGAAAATATATTTTAAAGATGGAATACATAAGATCTCATGACAGAATCTACATTAACAGATGAAAATTTGCTTTCAATTTAAGTGAAAGGGAACCTCAATTTTGAAAAATGTCCTCTTCCACCCCAAATTTATTGTTATTAGACTTGCATTACAAAAGATTGTAATCAATTATTATATTTTAAATTTAACCACCAAAAACTTGTAGAAAAATTAATTCAAGTCATTTTTATTTACAAACACAGATATTTATTGTCTGTGACCAAAAATAAAAAAACTGTATTCAAACATATTATGTAAATTCAATTCACCAGATTTTGTGGTTATTACTATATATACCGGTATATATTTTTTGTTTCTTTCTTTCTTTCTTTGAGGGCAACTTTTCAAACACATAATCCTTAAAACCCTAAGATTCCACAACTGATTTTAGTAAAACAGCCTTATAATTAATTTGTAATATAGGTATTCGTCCCTCTAAAGTATGAGGGTGGTCTTTTCTCTTAGGTGTGTTTTAGAATTTCCTGAGAGAAATTTTATGTTGCTTCCATCTTGAAGTCCTCAGTGAGTTTCTGTGACCTCTACTGGGTTTGCTGACAGAGGCAGTTAGAGTTTTGTTTTTCTTTTTAAAGCTTTTTCTTCCTACACTTGCCATGATTCCAGCTGTCTGTGATAGGAGCTGAATATTTCAGGACATCCTGGTACTGAATTAAACCAAGGAAATCAAATACATTAAGGACCAATGAAGGAAAAGAAAGAGGAGGACTGAAATACCCTTTGACCCTAGAATTGAGGAATGCACCTAGAAAGAAACCTTTAGCCTAGGGACAAAAATAGATGATTCCTGTTATTTATTTGCTTGTTTTGTTTCTTGGATTCTTCTTATTTTCTTATTTGTTTTTCTCTGGTAATAGAAATACCACAGGTCATAGCCAAAAATACACACAGGCTCAGTTTATGGTTCATACCTGAAACAACAAAGCTTCTGATCTGAAAAGTGCTCAAGTATGAATCATAGCCCACTATTCCCTGGAAGTGAAGGAAAATAAGGAAATAAGCATAAAAATAAAACTTGTCCGTGTCCTGTAGGCTGCCTCTGCTATTCTTAGGGTCTGCATTACTCAAATTTGACCTAGGTTATGTGATGTTTGATGTACTAAAAAAACAAAATGTTATTATTTCAAGACTCAGAGTCTTGAAATATGGTTTATGTCATTTCATGATGATGTGCAGGCAGGAAGAACTGAGGAGAGGTACTCACCCAGACACTGTTGTGAAGATCTTGAAAAAATAACAAGACGTGTGTCTAAATTTCCTAGTCTTAGAACAGCAGTAAGGATGGCGAGAAATTATTAGATTTAGACATCTTTTGAAGAGGAAGGTGACAGGATTTGCTCCTAGACTTAAGAGTAGTATGTGAGATAAAGAGATGAATCACAGATGATGTCAAGGTATTTGCAGATGTAACTGGATTGTGGTGTACCATTTGGTAAGACAGAGAAGACTGGGAGGAGTATAGAGAATGATGAGGACTCAGGCGATTTTGCACATGTTAAATTTGTAAAGCCTATTGGATATAAGTGGTCAGAATCTTTCCCTCAGCAACAGAACTGACAGTCAGTAGAGTGAGAGGTTGTATTCCTCTCACGGTAGGAAAAATGGAAAAAAGTGTGTCACGTCTTCCCAGAACAGGTTTTGTGATTGATTATCACTAGCATTTGTGCCCCAGCTACATTTATCAGAAATTACCTCATGTCTCATAACTCTTCCCCTCTCCCAGCATGCTTAGCTCAAGAGCTACCATAATGTCCTTGACTTGAATGTCTTCTTTAAATCGCTTATCATCTCTTTACTCTCATTAAAATATTAACCCTTTGAGAGCAGGAACAAGTCTGTCTTGGATCACCTATACATCCTCAGTACCTTAAATAATTCCTGACTCACATGAGATAGTCATTAAATACTTGGATGAAAGAAATGTTGGAGGAATATAAACTGGCTCTTTCTCTGTTTCTCTTTCTGTCTATTGGCCTCTCCAACTCTATCTCCAGACTAGACTTTCTCTCTCTCTCTCTCTCTCTCTCTCTCTTTCTCTCTCTCTCTCTTAGTCTCTATTTTTACCTTCAGTTTTGATTTTCTTTGGGGCTGCTCCATGTGGTAAAAAAGATGACCCTGGCACCTGCTGACTCCAAGTTTATCGTATCCTTAGATCTTGGGCCCTTTCTCTCCCAGAGTTCATATGATACTCTTTAAAAGGGGGCTGCTAACTTCTCCCCAAGTAGCATGCTACCAGAAATCAGGCAGTGCACTGAGGTGATGAAAAATCTCATTAACCTTTGGTCAGGGATTTACCCCTGTTAGGAGAAGAGGCAGCCGTCACTTTAGTAAGGTGCTCAGTTAGTCTCTTTGAATACTTATCTTCTGTTCCATCTTTTATCTCTTACAAGCACCTATCTTGGATATGTGTTATAGCCTCTCAATTTATTTTCTATGTCATCATAGGTCTCTTTCATATTTGTCAGTTTTCTTATTGTTCTTAGCTTAGTTCTCTTTTAATTTCTGGTCTTACTTTCAAGAAACAAAATTATTTCTTTATTTTCAATTTTACTTAAATATTTCTATGTTCTAAAATCATGTAATCTCAGTTTCCCCATGTTTTATAGTGTCTTTGTGTTTCTCCTTCTTTAAGATTGTTAATGTATTCATTTACAGTCTTCTTTTTATTTTTTCTTTTAATTTTTTTTGTGAAAGAGACAAAGAGGGACAGATAGGGACAGACAGAAAGGGAGAGAGATAAGAAGCATCAATTCTTTGTTGCAGCATTTGAGTTGTTCATTGATTCCTTTCTCATATGTGCCTTGACCAGGAGGCTACAGCAGAGCAAGTGACCCCTTGCTCAAGCCAGTGATCTTTTTTTTTTTTTTTGTATTTTTCTGAAGCTGGAAACGGGGAGAGACAGTCAGACAGACTCCCACATGCGCCTGACCAGGATCCACCCGGCAAGCCCACCAGGGGCGACGCTCCACCCACCAGGGGGCGATGCTCTGCCCCTCCGGGGTGTTGCTCTGCCGGGACCAGAGCCACTCTAGCGCCTGGGGCAGAGGTCAAGGAGCCATCCCCAGCGCCCGGGCCATCTTTGCTCCAATGGAGCCTTGGCTGCGGGAGGGGAAGAGAGAGACAGAGAGGAAGGAGGGGGGGTGGAGAAGCAAATGGGCGCTTCTCCTATGTGCCCTGGCCGGGAATCAAACCCGGGTCCCCCGCACGCCAGGCCGGCGCTCTACTGCTGAGCCAACCGGCCAGGGCCCAAGCCAGTGATCTTGAGTTTAAGCTAGCTACCTTGGGTTTCAAGCCAGTGACTTTTGGGCTCAAGCCAGTGACCATTGGGTCATGTTTATGATCTCACGCTCAAGCTGGCGACCTCGGAGTTTTGAACCTAGGTCCTCTGCTTCTCAGTTCAATGTTCTATCCACTGCACCACCATCTGGTCAGGCTAAAGTCTTTTGTGTTTAAGCTAATGTAGTCTTTCCATTTTATTTTCAATTAGTTGGCAATATCATGGCAGATGTTATTTTCATGTACTTTAAAGGTTTGTAAAATCATCTGGAGGGGAAATCCTTTCCTCCTCCTCTCTCTCTGCACTCCTATCTATTTGCTGGCTTTTCTATTTATTTCACCCACCCCTCTCTGGGGTATCTAGTATATTATAGGTTCAGTTTAATATTATATCTTATATTGGAGTCTCAGCCAGCTGGTAGCTTGGTTGAGTTTCTTATTGATGGCTGTTTCTACTTCCTTGAGTCATTCTTTGGCCTACAGACATGGTGGTTTGGTCATTTCCAGCCTTTGTTCACCAGCGGGTCACCTTATTCAACATCATCTCACACAGTAAGCCTGGTTTCAAGAATCTGAGATTGTGCACCCCTCTCCAGCCTTCTGTATCTTTCTGGTGCTGGTAGCTCAATAGGCGATGGGGATTTTAGCCTCTTGTTTGCAAATCTATTTTGTTTTTATTTTAGTCCATGATAATATTTTATCTTGTATGGTTCTATCTTTTAAAATATGCTTTAAAATGTATTTTTTCCTCTTAACACTCTGTGTGTGTGTCTGTGTATGCAGACAGCAGGTTTTTATATGAATTACTCTATCATCTTGACTTGAAGTTATCCCATTGACTAGATACTTTCATACACACAGGTAATCATGATGATGAACAGAGTCATTATCATGCTGAAAATCAAACCTAAGCTTTTCTGGAAGGAAACATTTGTAGGTATAGGAGAGAAATAACTCAGGGTATTTTTAATATGACAATGTATGTAATTACTTTCCTATTATGTTTTTAGGAAAATATTTTATAAGCTATCCTAGTCATTCACCCTCATGTTATAAGAATCAGAACTTCAGGCCCTGGCCGGTTGGCTCAGTGGTAGAGTGTCGGCCTGGCATGCGGAAGTCCTGGGTTTGATTCCCGGCCAAGGCACACAGGAGAGGCTCCCATATGCTTCTCCACCCCTCCCCCTCTCCTTTTTCTCTGTCTCTCTCTTCCCCTCCCGCAGCCAAGGCTCCATTGGAGCAAAAGATGGCCCGGGCGCTGGGGATGGCTCCTTGGCCTCTGCCCCAGGCACTAGAGTGGCTCTGGTCACAACAGAGCGACGCCCCAGATGGGCAGAGCATCACCCCCTGGTGGGCGTGCCGGGTGGATCCCGGTTGGGCGCATGCGGGAGTCTGTCTGACTGCCTCCCCATTTCCAGCTTCAGAAAAATACAAAAAACAAACAAACAAACAAACAAAAAACAAGAATCAGAACTTCAGTGGAATTCAACATAGCTAATGCAGGTTGAAGATCAAGACGATGTCAGGAAATAACAGAATAGTTCAGTTTCTCTGACATCTGGAATGTTGCTCATGACAAGTTAGGAAACTCCAGCTTCTCCCATAGCCCAGCAACAGTGATGGGACCCACAGGATGCCACGACCCTCTGCTGGCTCCTGCTAATCTGATTTTTCTCAAGGTACTCTGACAATGAATAGTCACTTTCAATTTTTTTGCCATTGCTTACTCCTATATTTTAATGCCTCATGGCATCTGTGTATGGTGTTCTCCTTGTACTTCCCTGTTTCTACTATTATAGACTGAATATTTGTGTTCCCAAATTCATATGGTAAATCCTTAATCCTCCAATGTGATGATATGTGGAGAAGGGGCCTGTGGAAGGTAATTGGGTTTGGATAAGGTCATGAGAGTTAGACCTTCATGATGGAGTGATTGCCCTTATATGG
This sequence comes from Saccopteryx bilineata, assembly GCF_036850765.1. Classification (NCBI taxonomy): domain Eukaryota; kingdom Metazoa; phylum Chordata; class Mammalia; order Chiroptera; family Emballonuridae; genus Saccopteryx; species Saccopteryx bilineata. The sequence goes on from NC_089492.1 coordinate 66,492,063, forward strand.
AGGGAGAGACAAGCAGTCTTCCTCTCTATATATAACTAACAGATAGGTCATGTGAGCACACAAAGAAGTGGTGGCCATCTGTGATTACGAAGGGAACACTCACCAAGAACTGAATCTGCTGGCACATTTGATCTTGGACTTCTTACCTTGCAGAACTGTGAGAAATAACTGTCTGTTGCTTAAACCACTCAGTCTACAGTATTCTGATGCAGCAGCCTGAGTTAAGACATCAGCATTTACAATCATGTCTTTCACTAAATCTTATCTACAAATTCCCAGAGAGAGAATCTAATGGACCTCCACCAGTTAGCATTCATTATTGCATCTGAACTTGAGAAGTGGAGTTCTTATTCTCTACCTTCTTAATATCAGTGCCTCAGCATTGAGCAGTTCCTGGTAAGAGAGTCCAGAACGAGAGGATTAGGGCCACTTTATGAAAAATGAGAGAACTTATGGTTTTAGTAGTTTTATGAGCTTCTTGTTCTGAATAGGTGCTGAGAGTTTTAAATTTAGTTATCTAGAGTTGTTAGACTTTTTGTTCAACAGAAATAAAAGTTTTACATTACTATCTGTTAATAATCAGCCATTCTTTTGCAACAAGATTAACCAGATACCCTTTTCTTCTTCCTTAAGCTTGAATGCACCAGGATGCCCTGGTTCATCCTCAGAGAAAGCACCAGGGAATCCCATCGCATTTCCCATGCACCCATGAGGGGATTCACTGGTTAGCAGAGGAGTTGCTAACCTAGGGGATTCATGTTTCAGGACAATTAACCATGCCCATTAGCCATAAAACTATTCTATGAAGGGATACCATTTAGATCTTAAATCATGCATAGTTAGAATTAGAAACTTTCTGATATAGATCTTAGGATATCCCCCTATGTTTTTTACACTGGAGAGAATACCTAGAACTTAGATTTATAAAAATATCATACAATAAAATGATACTCAAGGAATAGGCTGGGTTGTAAAAGTTAATTCTCTATTGCTAGGGATTCAGCTAGGAAAATGTGGGTTCAATTTAGTGATGTCATAAGGTTAGAAGAAAAAAAATCTACTGCCAAGATGAAATTCACATTGGTGTAATGAGTAGTCTATTCCTTCAAGTGAGTTAATATCAAGATATTTATGGCATGTCTTAGTAGATCAATTTTTTATTTAAAATACAGATGGAAATAAGGAAGACAACTTTAAATTATACCTGTGGAGGTGATATGTGGCAGTAAGTGTGTCCAGTTATCTGGACATTTTAGGAAGGTACCAATTATGGGGGAGAGGGAGGATTGTCCTTTAGATCTAATCATCCCATTTTATTACCTTCCCTAAAAGGAATTAATGAGATAATCACTTGACACTCTAGCTTTCCCAGAATAAGGCAAGTGTGTACAATATCCCTTTCCCAGCAACGACCTCACCCCCAGCTGCAGTCTTCCTTTATTGCTGCATAAAGGCAGCTGGGTCCTGTGTGTTACAGCCAAGGCCTCCTTCCTGTTTTTCCAAAAACACTGAATCCTGTGTACGTGTACATAAGGTGCTGGTGCTTCCTGTCTTCTTCTCTTAGATCATTTGAATCATTCTTCCCTTGTCCCCAACTAGCAATCACAGTGGTTTTCTGGCTCTTCTAATAGGTCAAGTGCATTCCCGTCTTGCTCATCTTTGGCAGTTGCTGTTTCCCCCGATAGGTGTGGCTACATCCAGATTGCTGCAGGATCTAATCCTTCATTTCAAATGTCATCTCATCAGACAGTACTTTTTGATCCCAACTTCATCTCTTTCTCTCTCTCTCCTTGTCCAACTTTTTTCTCTTAGTTCCAGTTCCATGACATTATTTTTCTCTTAGTTGCAGTTCCATGACTTATTATTTATTCACTATGTGCTCTCTCTGTCTCACCCTGATCCAGTATCAGCTGCATGAAGTCAGGGATTGTGTCTATTTTGTTCACTGCTGTTACTCCAGCACCAATAACAATGCTTATAATGCATAAAATCATTAAAGGGTTAAATAAATTAATGGCAAATGCATAAGGCACATTATTTAGTAAAATTTGGAGTAATAGCTAATATTTACTGAGTGTTTTGTGTCAGGTATTTTTCTAAGCACTCTATCTATCTATCATCTATCATCTATATCTGTCATCTACCTGTCTATATTAATTCATTAAATATTGGGAACACCAGAGAGGTTGGGTAATTTATCCAATGTTATATAGCTCATAAGCAGCAGTGCAGGGAATATAACCAGTTCCAGCTCCAGAGTAGACCCTCTTTACTTTTCTGCTGCCAATAATAATAATGGGAAGAAAGTAGGTATTAGTGGAGGGTAATTAATTAAATTTTCCATAATAAATTATGCCATGACTTCCTCATCAGCATGATGAAAAATCAGTGGGAATGAATTTGCCAATGCTGCTTTGTCTGTCTTGGTACTTGACCTCTTGAGGTGTCCAATCTAAATGGATATTGCTGTTTAAGTAAAATTAAGTACTCAGAATTATCAAAAGTGCTTTTACCCAAGTAACTTCACTGTAATTGCTTAATATAATTTATCAGATTAACAGACTTATAAGAAAAATCACATGATCATATCAATATCAATAAATGCAGAAAAGCATTTGACAGAATTCAGCAGCCACTCATGATAAAAACTCTTTCTAGTAAACTAGAAAGAGGGATGAACTTCCTCAACTTGAGAAAGAATATCTACAAAAACCCTGCAGCTAAATATCATACTTAATGGTGGGAAACATGAGCTTTCTCAATAAGATGAGGTGTAAGGCAAGAATATTCTCTTATCATCAGTCCTTTTCAACATCGTACTTTAAAACTTCTAGCTCGTACAATAGATAAGAAAATAAAATATATTTAGATTTGGAATGAGGAAACGGAACTGTTTTTGTTTATAGATGACATGATCATTTATGTAGACTATGTGAAACAATTGACAAAAAAATCCTGGAACTAATAAACAATTATAGCAAGGTTGCTAGACATGGGGTACTATGTAAATGTCAACTGTTTTCCTAAATACCAGCAATGAACAAGTGGAATTTGAAATAAAAAACACAAAGCCATTTACATTAGCATTCCCAAAAATGACATACTTAAGTATAAACTTAGCAAAATATATATAATAGCCATATTAAAAAAACTTCAAAATTCTCATTAATGAAATGAATAAAAACTAAATAAATGGAGAGGTATTCCATGGTCATGGATAGGAACATTCAATATTATAAGATGTCATTTTTCCTCAACTTAATCCATAGATTCAATGCAAAACTAACCAAAATCCCAGCAGTTATTTTGTGGATATTGCCAAACTGAATCTAAGTATGTGGAGAAGCAGGAGACCCAGAATAGCCAATGCAACATTGAAAAAGAAGAACAAAGTTGGAGAACTGACACTAAATGACTTCAATACTTACTATGAAACTAGGAAATCAATACAGTGTGGTATTAGTGAAAGAATAGACAAATAGATCAATAAAACTCTTCAAAATGACGTGGATAAATATTGTAAACTGATCTTTGACAGAAGATCAAAGGCAGTACAATAGAGAAAAGATAATCTTTTCAACAAATTATTCTGACACAACTAGACATTCAAATGCAGAAATATAAATCTAGACACTGACCTTTGACAAAATTAACTCAAAATAGATCACAGAAATAAAAGAAAAATGCAAAACTATAAAACTTCCAAAGATGACATAGAAGAAAACCTAGATCGCCTTGAATACACCAACACACTTTTAGATATAACACCAAAAACATGATTCATGAAAGAAATAACTGATAAATTGGAGTTCATTAATCAAAAGCTTCTGCTCTAAAAAGACAATGTCAACAGAATGAGAAGACAAGCCACAGACTGGGAGAAAATATTGTAAAGGCACATCCAACAAAGGATTGTTATCCAAACTGCTCAAAGAACTCTTAAATCTCAACCATAAAAACAACAACCAAAAAAACCTTAATAAATGGGCCAAAAACAATAGATACTTCACCAAAGAATATACACAGATAACAAATAGCATATGAAAAGAAAGGCCATCCATGTGTCATCAGGGAAACGAAAATTAAAACAAAATAAGATACCACTACACACCTATTAGAATGGCTAAAATCCTGAACACTGACAACACCGAATGACAGTGAGCATGAAGAGTAAAAAAAACTTACTCATTTCTCAGAGGAAAGCTGTATTGTGGATCCACTTTGAAAGACATTTAGTACTTTCCTACAAAACTAAATAAGACTCCTACTGTAAGATCCAGCATGACCCTTGGTATTTAACTAAATGACTTAAAAACTTAATGTTCACTCATAAACCTGCACGTGGGTTTATTCATAGCAGCTTTATTCATAATTACCAAAATTTGTAAGCAATCAAGATGCCCTTCAGCAAGTCAACAGATAAATAAATTGTGGTATACATCTAAACAATGGAATATTATTCAGTGTGTAAAAGATATGAGTTATCAAGCTGTAAAAAGGCATAGAGGAACCATAAATATATATCACTACGTGAAAGTAGGAATTCTGAAAAGGCTACACACTGTATGATTCCAACTGTATGAAATTCTGGAAAAGACAAAACTATGGCCGCAATGAAAAGAACAATGGTTGCCCGAAGTGAGGTGGGCTAGAAATTGTGAATAGGTAAAGCACAGAGGATGTTAATGCCAAACAAATACTCTATGTGATACCATAATGGTGAATACATATCATTACACATTTATCCAAACCCCAAGAGTGAGCCCTAATGTAGACTATGGCCTTTAGGTGATTATGACTTGCCAATGCTGGTACATCATTAGTCAAAAATGTACCACTCTGGTTGGGACTGTTGATAACAGGGGAGGTTCCACAGTCGTGGGGGCAAGGAGAAAATGGGAAATCTCTGGACCTTCTTGTAAATCTTTCTATAAACCTTAAACTGTTATAAAAAGATAAAGTTTTAATAAAATTTTATAAAATAAGAAAAACCAAAATCTATTTATTTTTTTATTGGATGAGTTACTGTAGCACTGTAATTTATGTTAATGTATTGCTTATTCATTTAAAGATTTACTTTTGCATGTAGAAAGAATAATTCTTTTTTGTTTTTCTTTTTTTTTAGCGAGAGAGAGAGAGACAGACAGACAGACTGGAAGGGAGAGAGATGAGAAGCATCAATTCTTCATTGTAACACCTTAGTTGTTCATTGACTGCTTTCTTATATGTGCCTTGATGGGGGGCTCCAGTTGAGCCAGTGACCCCTAGCTCAAGCCAGAGACCTAGGGCTCAAGCCAGTGACCATGGTATCGTGTCCATGATCCCACGCTCAAGTTAGTGACATCGTGCGCTCAAGCTGGGGAGCCCGCGCTCAAACCGGATGAGCCCATGCTCAAGCAAGAGACCCTAGGGCAGTGGTTCTCAAAATTTTGAAGTCAGGGTGCATTTAAAATCCTAAAAATAATTGTAGGCGTACTATATATAAATTTCTGAGAAATATGTTATAATAAGTCAAATATTAAAGAAAAAGATATAAAGTCCAGGCATGCTTTTATGGTAATTAAATGAAATAAATATGACAAAATTAAATTTATTCTGACATTAAAAACATTTTTATGTTATATTTTTTGTTATGCTTTTTAGAATTCATAAAAAAGAGGGGTTAAAAATGACAAAAAGTTATCTTTTTATATATATTGATACATTCTTAGTAAGATTTAGTAAATTCGGCAGGTCCTGGCATGAATGTGTTCAGTTTTTTCATTTTTGTGTTTTTGAGAAACACGAGCCTGATGTATCCTAGCAATTTCTTCAATGTTTGGGCATATATTTGAAAGGCAAACTCTCATTTCCTCATCAATACATTGAAGAATTCCTCTCTTTTTACTCTTAATTGTGTTGAGGGTAGAAAATCCTAATTCACATAAATAGGATATTGAAAATTGTAGTAAAATGTTCAAAGCTTTTTTAGATATTGCCACATATTCTTCTTTTATAGAAATCCAAAAAGCTTCAAGAGACAATTCCTTATGTTTAATCATCAATCCAAAACTCCCACCATACATATCATCTTAACTTTACACCAAACAAAGGATAGAAGAAACTTGCCTCCAGTCTCTCTGGGGAACATGGTGGGGGGGGTAGTGTAAACAATCCAGCACCACAGCTTAACAGCCCCTTGCAACCTAATCAGGTAAGTGAGGTGGGGAGTTGGGCAGACTCAGTTTACAGCCAATTCCCCACACCTCTGTCCCCCAAAAATCTAAACTCCAAAAACCCTGTTGGTTTTTTGGTACCCAACGGGCACATATTTCTCTAGAATACCATAGGGCGCACCTGGACATCTTCTAGGGCGCACCAGTGCGCCCTGGTGCACACTTTGAGAAACACTGTCGTAAAGTTTTGAACCTGGTTCCTCTGCATCCCAGGCCAATGCTCTATCCAATGCACCACTACCTGGTCAGTCTAGAAAGAATAATTCTAACTGTGAAAGAAGAGAACTCATGAAACTTGTAGTGATAGTTATCACAGGAGCAAACAAGCCTTTCAAAGTCAAAATATCATCGTCTTTTTTTTAAAAAAATGCTTATCTTCGGCCCTGGCCGGTTGGCTCAGCGGTAGAGCGTCGGCCTGGTGTGCGGGGGACCCAGGTTGGATTCCCGGCCAGGGCACACAGGAGAAGCGCCCATTTGCTTCTCCACCCCCCACCCCCTCCTTCCTCTCTGTCTCTCTCTTCCCCTCCCGCAGCCAAGGCTCCGTTGGAGCAAAGATGGCCCGGGCGCTGGGGTGGCTCCTTGGCCTCTGCCCCAGGTGCTAGAGTGGCTCTGGTCGCCGCAGAGCGACGCCCAGGATGGGCAGAGCATCGCCCCCTGGGGGGCAGAGCACCGCCCCTGGTGGGCGTGCCGGGTGGATCCCGGTCGGGCGCATGCGGGAGTCTGTCTGACTGTCTCTCCCCGTTTCCAGCTTCAGAAGAAAAAAAAAAATATTTATCTTCTTTAGAGAGAGGAAAGTAGAGAGCAAGACATGGGCAGGAACATCTGTATGTGCCCTGACCAGGGACCGAACGGGCAACCTCTGTGCTTCAGGATAATGCTCTATCCAACTGAGTTATCCAGCTAGGGCAAAATATCATTTTCTTTGCAAATAAAAAAAATGAATGAATACCTCCCTATTTGTTTAGAGCCTTTTTGGTGTAGTTAGGTATATGTATAATAAAACAACCCATAAACTCATATAGCCTTTTGGTCCACCAGAATAGTCTTTACTGTTTACCAAATAGTTTTATTCTTTAAACGTGAAAACAATTTCAAGGAGATGTTTTTTACTTTCTCTTTTTAAAACAAGTCAAATCAAGTAAGTTAATTCTAGATAGTTTCATCCCTAATATTGAAACCCTTACTTTTGGTTGTTGAAAATGACTTGTTAAGCAGAAGATTAGTGTCAACATTTCAACATTTTAGTTATTATCCCAGTGGTTACAGATTCTTTTTGTCTTCTCTACCAGATTTTTCCTGTTAAGTCCAGCTGTGGTTACAGCACCTTGGTTAAATTCAATCAATATACTTTTGAATGTCCACCTTCTACAAGGAACCATGGTACTAACTCAAGAACAAAATAAGACCTCATTCAGTCTGCAGTCTCATAGTTTGGATGTGATAAATACTTCAATGACTATGATTCAAAACCTGATGTAATGTTCAGTGTTATGGATCCATTTCAACTCATTTTTATTGTGAATGAAAAAAATTAAACATCAATATTTCAATCATTTATCCTAGCAGTTGAATAGGAGCTTATGTTTCAGCCAATTTTTAGTCATTGAAGAATTAATATGTGACTAAAAGAAAACTGCCCAGAGTAAATGTTTCTGTGTACATAAAGGAACCTAAATTCTGTGTTGAAACTGATCAGCACACACTATGAAAAAGACTTTGTAAAGATGAAATTGAATCACTTGCTGACAGCTTTAATTCTGCAAACTAAAACCAGCAGAGAAAATGAAATGCCCTTTTGAAAGAGTTAATAATACAAAGAAGAAATTTTAGGTGGGAGTTCTCTAGTGATTTAGAAATAATTGAGAGCTCTGAAAATTTAGAAAATAATACTATGGATATTAAAGAAATAAAAAAACTCTTTTATATTTTAATTTAAATTATAAATTTATATAAAAGACATTTATTTGTTCTATATGTCAAGAGACAGCCTCAATATTTAGTCTTAAAGGTGCATTTTGAAAAAATTTTGAACCTCCATTTGAAGTTACCTTTGGGTCTAAAACACAAGTTGTCCAAGACAGGAGAAATAGAAATTTTTCCTCAGCTCAATGGTTCAAGAAAATAGGAGGATTTCAGGAGTTTATACTGGAAGAGAATAAATAGAGCTGTGCATACTTAAAGGGCACTCCCATGGAAGAAAAAATATACTTATGTTTGTTGCTCCAAAAAGCATTACTGGCACTAACCGAAAGGACACACAGGCTTTGCTTGAACTTAAGAAAGAACAGTGGGACAACTGGAGGAATGAAAGAAAAAGGAAAGGCTTGACTCCCAGCAAGGCGAGTGCTCTATTCCTTGAAATATCTAAGCATATGTAGAGGGTCAGTGTGGAGTAAGAGATCAGGGAAGCTGACCTGGTGGGCAGACTCTCTAGTACTATGATTAATAAATTTATAAGCCACCCAGCCTGTGGGATTTTGGTACAGCAGCCTGAATGACTAAGACAATATTCTCTCCTTCTTCTTGAGCCTTGAATAAAGCTCTGAGTTGAATCTGAATTCATACATCTCTCCCTCATGGAGCCAGTTTTTCCAGCCCAACCAGGTGAGCTCCCTGGTGTATCCATGAGGTCTTCTAGAGTTCCCAGGAAGAGATGCAGACAGTTGCTCCTACAAGGTCAGTTACCATCTCAGGGCACTCTCATTTCAAGACCCCTCTTCTAAACCCAGGATGGGTTTCTGGTTTTTCAAAGAATTGAGAAATATGCTTTTCATTGTTGAGGACAAGTAGCATGAGTTCAGTAACCTTCCCACCTGTGTTCACCCAGAAGTCATGCCTTCCAGAGACAGGGTTGGAGCTGACTGCTCCGGCACCATGGGTGGCGATGGAACCTCCGCAGGGAGACGAAGCTGCTCTCCTCCCTGGTCAGCAGCTTCCCTTTTGTCTTCACAGTTTCCTGACTAGGTTAGGTCATCTGATGATAGAGGGCCACTTGGCACTAAGACTACTTATAGCACTCTAAAAATGGTGAGAAGTCAATTATACAATTTATCTGATTCTTCTCCTCTTTATAGAGACTGGGCTCCATGTAAAAAGTAGACTGGGTCTCAAGTGCTCTCTCTTTTATCCTCTGTATCTAACATAGCATAATGCACATACTATGTGCTCAGTAATGTTTTGAATAGCTAAGTATTTAATTGCACCAACACTTTCCAAAGGTGAATTACTGTGTCTAGTGTCACAACAAATGCCACTTCTAAAATCATGAGTGGTAATGAGTTAAGGGGGAAATGTGATAACCTTTGATATATTTTTTATTTTTTTTAAGAATTTTTTATTTTTATTTTTTTATTTTATTTATTCATTTTAGAGAGGAGAGAGAGAGACAGAGAGAGAGAGAGAGAGAGAGAGAGATAGAGAGAGAGAGGAGGGAGGAGCTGGAAGCATCAACTCCCATATGTGCCTTGACCAGGCAAGCCCAGGGTTTCAAACCGACGACCTCAGTATTTCCAGGTCAACGCTGTATCCACTGCGCCACCACAGGTCAGGCAACCTTTGATATTTATGGACTAATCCAGGGTCTTTCAAACTAAATTTTATTGTTTGGATCCATACATTTATTAAAGAACCAAAACATTTTGTCTTTTCATTTTAAAGCTGAATTAAAACTATGGGCATATTCTGGATCGTAAGGTTGACTATCGGGTTGCTGAGAACTATCACTTGAGTCCTATGTTCATGAGTGTTAAGATTAAGCTGGTGCCATAGTTTCCAGTCATAGACGAGAGAGAGAAACAGTTGTACCTAATACCTCAATGACATGTTAGACCTAAGTAAAGGTCAAACAGAAGTCACGGTTCACTTTAAGATCTAAGTTTCTCACTAGTTAAATGGAGAATAGTAGCAGAGGGACATTTGAGGACACACATACTAGCCTAGGCATGCTGAGTCCAGAAGAGTTCATACTGTACTTGTCAGCACCACATTTACATTCACAGTTTAGTTGAGCCAGTCATATTTGTAATTGTGTTAAATCGTTGTTTAATATTCAAGTTTGTATTGTTTTATATGATAATTTAAATTTTTTGTAGTTGAGTAAAATTTGTCTAAGGAGTTTAGTATGCATTGAGTTTAATAGTGCATTAATTAGTGCTCAGGACACTTGAAGTACTTCACAAGCAGTTGTTGAATTAAATCTATTTGCACTAGTGTGTTAATTTGAAAATATAAAAAAAAATTGTTTTAGAGCATATCAATAGTCACAGTATTTTCTGGCTAAGAAAATTTTTTAATAGTTTCATAAAACTCTTGCAAATCTAGTTTATATTTTCCAAATGAAGAGGCAAACCATTATATTTCTATTGGGTTTTTAGGAGGAAAACATAATTTGTGTAGCTATACTTGGAAAGATGACATTCCTAGTGATGCTACATGTTACAGACTTACTAGAGCTGAGTGCCAACAAGGCAGACTGAACGTCAAGCACTGCTTTGGAGGTTTCGCACTGATTTTGGACCCAAAGAAGCTTTTCAGTGCAGTCATACTAGACAGAAAGAAATGGATGACTTACAGTTAAGTTAGACGATAGTGAGAACTGTGCACTCCCAGACCTCTGGATTACGGGCACACTTTGTTGACTTTTGTCAAATAATTTTACGTAAATCATATGGAATATTGTTTAGGGAACTCAGATTTTGGCTTTCAAGGTTATTTAGAAGATTTAGACAAAATTATGGCTTAGAATTGATTTGTGAGTATCACTCTTGTTCACTCTTTAAGTGTTAGAAATGGAACTATAGTCAGGCACCATTAGATGGTAAGAAGCTTAAAATTGATTCCTGTGAAGAGGAACAAAGACCCCATCAAGACTTGAGTGGGGAGTATTGATCGGTTTCTCTACTAAATGCCTATTTCTCAAGTGCTTGGAAGAAGAGTGCAGTGAAGAGACTGGAACTCTATTTCGTTTTGTCCCTCTTGATACCAAACAGAAAGAGAAACAAACAAGCAAAGAACTGTGATACATACAAGTTTAAAACATGGGTAGAAATCAAAATGACTAATAGGATTATTCTAAAATTAGGTCTTCATTTCAGAGGGAAAATATATAGCCCAACTGTTTTAAAATATTTATTATAGTGGAAAAGCAGAATCTAGTTATATGCAATTTTCCCAATAATTACAAGAAAGAATAAATAATAGACAACAATAAAAAAAGATGTTACATTTATTAGTTTTTTGATACCTGGCTTGGGGGAAGTTTTTCATACTCAAATTATGAAAATAATCATAAGAGTTAGAAGTGAGCAAACCCACTTGTATAAACCAGCATCCACCAGACTGTCTCTATCCTCCCGTAGCTCCCAGACCATGTGGGAGACAAGGAGGGGCACTGAGCTTACCTCCAGAACTGTTTTAAAGATTGGCTAATGTTTTTAAATTGACTTTCAAAATGAAAAACTTATAAAAACAGTAAGAATTATATGTAACATTCAAAGAAGGGTCAGTTTGCTTATTTCTCTTTCTTTTTCTTTCACCTCCTTTATTTCATTTGTTCCACTTCCCTTTTCTTTCACCAGCTGAACAAAGTCCCATGTGACCAACCAAACCATGTTTATTTTAAAATGTTCAGTGAGCTCACAAAAATACAGAGTGTGATGGGGCTTTCTTTCAACACTCAGTGTGTGACACTCTTGGCCCGGGATATGTCTGCTTCATGGCAAATATAAAGCACAAGATCACCAATCCAGAAAAGAAAGAAAATTGAAGAGAGCCTAAATACCTTTTATATAAGGTAACTTCACATCACAGAAAGTAAATCTTTAATAGGCATAAAGTATGAAGATTTAGAAGCAGGTGTGGGTAGATACTGGGATCACGCGCGCGCACGCGCACGCACACACACACACAAAACGCATTAGGATTGTAAGAAATATTTATAAATTCTGTAAAAGAGTATATTGCTCTGAATAAGAGACAAGCCATTTCAATAACTAGCCATTTTTTCTCGAGTCATAAATTGTTATTCCATCTTTCTAAATTTGACTAAGTTTAGACTAGAACATGTTTAACCTATTTCTGACTGCCTAAATTTAGTTTCTGACATTATGTGATTTCAAAGAATGATTTAAAAATTAGCATAATACTTAACTTTCAATGTTCTATAACCAACAGTTATCAGAATACTGCTAGTAAACAGGAAAATCAAGTCAATTTTTTTAAAACACTCATCTAATATTGTGAAACTTTCAAAAAGAATTTTAGAAAAAAATTTCTGTAATAATTTAAAATTTTGTATGATGAAAGGAAAAACAGTGTTAACGTTGAATTTAGTAAAATAAATGATAAGAATTTAGAATATTGTTTCTGTAATGTTTATTATATTAATTATATGCTATTAACATAGAATGGATGAGAATATAATTTACATAAATTATTACACAATTTTCAAATATTCTAGTTTAGTAAGTCTCAAAAATCAGAAATTTGTACCAGTTGTTTCATCATTATAACACTTTGAGATTAAGGAACTGTAGAAGCAACATAGTGAACACTGTTATGGAAGACAGTAATCTATGATACTGGAACTGGTGAGAGAGTCCATACTCAACCACCATGCATGTTTAATGTGTGAACTCATTGTTGTATGAAACTTTTCTTATTATCACTTTCTCAGAGTATCAGAAAGAATGCAGATTAAATTCAACAGCCTGTTAAATGCTCAGAGTGAAATGGTCAGAAAAAAATGGTGGGAGAGGGAGGTAAAGGATGTGGCAATTTCGAGCCAGAGTTGACATTTACTGAATAACTAAGGCTCAAAAACCTGCCAAGTGCTAAAACTGATGATGAATTCAGTTAAAACTCCCAGTGAATGAATTCATCCAAATTGATCAATTCAATGGCCTCATGTAATATTGAAACAAACATGTACATTGAGGCATGGTTTTATATATTTCTTTAAAAAGCACATTTTTAGGCCCTGGCCGGTTGGCTCAGCGGTAGAGCGTCGGTCTGGCGTGCGGGGGACCCCGGTTCGATTCCCGGCCAGGGCACATAGGAGAAGTGCCCATCTGCTTCTCCACCCCCACCCCTTCCTTCCTCTCTGTCTCTCTCTTCCCCTCCCACAGCCAAGGCTCCGTTGGAGCAAAGATGGCCCGGGCGCTGGGGATGGCTCCTTGGCCTCTGCCCCAGGCGCTAGAGTGGCTCTGGTGGCGGCAGAGCAACGCCCTGGAGGGGCAGAGCATCGCCCCCTGGTGGGCAGAGCGTGGCCCCTGGTGGGCGTGCCGGGTGAATCCCGGTCGGGCGCATGCGGGAGTCTGTCTGACTGTCTCTTCCCGTTTCCAGCTTCAGAAAATTCCAAAAAAAAAAAGCACATTTTTAAAGAAATGTGTGTCTTCAATGCTCCTTGGCATTTTGACACCAGCACCTGCCGTGTGTACCAACCACCATATTAGATTTTTAGAAACAGTATCCCTAATCTTCACAATAATTCTTCCTAGTCAGTGCTTTCAGCTTTATTTTGCAAATGGGAAATGAAGTTCAAGAAACCAGGTAAACTGATTAAGGTCAAAGGCTGGTAAGTAGAACAGGTAGAAGTTGAACCCTGTTCCATCTGACTTAAAAATCCAATTCTTGCTACTATACAGTGCTGCCCCTGGTTTTAAAGCAATTAGATTATTGGTCCTATTTTAGAATTAAACACATTTTTCAAAACTTAATCCATTTTGGAGATAAAAGGCTAGAGTTAAGTTAGGTATGCTTTTTATAAAAAAATTTAAAAACCAATTTGTCTAGCTATAAAAGTTCAAATAAAGCCAATAGGTAATTTTTTTTTTTTTTGCCTGCCTTATTGGGATAAAGTAATTATCCCTATTTTATAGGCTATGAATTTAGTGGTTTATATACAACACTGGAAATTTGGAGCTGATAGTAGTAATAAATAACTTAAGATTGAGTTGATTATTTGCCCTTTTTCTAGCTATGTTTTATGATAAAATTATTTTTATTTATTATTTATATATATATGTGTATGTATGTATGTATGTATGTATGTATATATGTATGTATTTAATAAGTGAGAGGCTGGGAGGCAGAGACAGACTCCCACATGTGCCCCAACTGGGATCCACCTGACAAGTCCCTTTCAGGGTGGTGCTCTGCCCATCTGGGGCAACTGCTTTGTTACTTGGCAACTGAGCTATTTCAGCACCTGAGGTGAGGCCATGGAGCCATCCTCAGCCCCTTGGGGCCAACTTGCTTAGACCATTTGAGCCATGACTATGGGAAGAGAAGAAAGAGAGAGAGAGAGAGAGAGAGAGAGAGAGAAGCAGGAGGGGGAAGGGTAGAGAAGTAGGTAGTCACTTCTCCTGTGTGCCCTGACCGGGGATCAAACCTGGGACTTCCACATGCCAGGATGATGCTCTACTGCTGAGCCAACCGGCCAGGGCTAAGATAAAATTATTTAATTGCTATTGTGAATGGAAACACCACAAGTGTTATGTATTTTATAGGTAGTTATTACTGTGTTTCATATAAGGGAGATAAAGCTGTGTTTCTAATTCTTAGTCGGTTTATTTAAAGTTCAAATTTTATTCAGGCTTCATCTCATGAATATTTGTTTGTCAAAGGAATATTTAGGTGCTGTAGCTGAATGTTTGTGTCTCTCCATCAAATTCATATGTTGAAATCTCAGCCTCCAATGTGATGGTATTAACACATGGGGTCATTGAGAAGTGAGTGATTAGGTCATGAGGGTGTGCCCTTACTTTCAGATTGAGTTGTTGTGATTTGGTAATTGATCCTATAAAAATGATGTTTTTATCTTACCAGTTGTTCAAGATTAAGACCTTGAACTTTAGTGCCTAACAGTGTCCCAGTTTCTCCTAGCTGAGCATCTTTGGGCAAGTTAATTAAATCCTTAGTGACTGGCACATAGTAAGCACTGCACATGCTGCAGCTCGCATGATGTTGTAGTTGACTTTTCATTCATTTAAGGTGGTGTAAATCTGGAAGGGGCTCCACAAGAAGGGAGAAGTATGACAATATACAAGCTGATTGTTATTGTTCAGATGAATAATCTCCCTCAAAACAAGCATTATTTCCAAACATCTACTGATTTGCCACTTAGATACCCCTGAAATTCCAATTTTTATAAGCCTTTTTCTTTTAGTGCCTCTAATTAAAAAAAGAGTTTTTAAGTGAAAGGAGAGGAGATAGAGTGACAGACTCACGCATGCACCCTAGGGGTTGATGCTCAATAAACCTAGCTATCCTCAGCACCTGATGCTGATACTCAGACCAACTGAGCCCCTGGCTGTGAGAATGGGAGAGAAACGGAAAGGGGAGAGAAAAGGGGAGGGGGAAAGAGGCAGATGGTCTCTTCTCATGTGTGCCCTAACTGGGGATAGAACCTGGGATGCCTGCCAGGTCGATGCTCTATTTACTGAGCCAACCTGGCAGGACCCAATTAAAAAGTTGTTATGAATGTTTTCTAAGGGCTACAATTTTGGAGATATGAGGGCAATTGTCCCATAAGCAAAATAATTATCCAGGAAAAGAAAGTGCCTTCAAAAACCTTAGGAAAATAAGAATAGGCATTAAGTACATTTGGTTCTTTTTTTTTTTTTCCTTTGGGAATGTTAAAACAAGCAGTTAGACAGAATGACACCCAGTAAAAACATGCTATTTAAGTGATTTGGGAAATAATTACAATTCAGTTAAGGAAGGATTTGCACTTTATGGTATTTCTGTGAATAAAATAATCACAGATATTGCCATGACTGAAAATCATGAGCTCCTCAATTTTATGTATATATCTATTATCAAGATTATCAGTGTGATATAAAAATAATAATTTTTGAAAATATCCTAATATCTATTCTTGTTTAAATACCCTTTCTTTTTTATTATTTTTATTTTTAATTTTTTTTTATTTAGTGAGTGGAGGGAAGGCAGAGACCAACCACAGCACGCTCCCCTACCAGGATCAACCCAGCAAGCTCACTAGGGAGTGATGCTCTGCCCATCTGGAATGTTGCTCCATTGCTCAGCAACTGAGCTCTTCTTAGCACCTGAGGTAGAGGCCATGGAGCCATTCTCAGCAAGTTGGCCATGGAGCCAACTTGCTCCAATTGAGCCATGGCTACAGGAAGGGAAGAGAGAGAGAGAGAGAGAGAGAGAGAGAGAGAGGGAGGGAGGGAGAGAAGGGGGAGAGGTGGAGAAGCAGATGGCGCTTCTCCTGTGTGCCTTAACCAGGAATCAAACCCAGGAAATCCACATGCCGGGCCAACACTCTACCTCTGAGCCAATTGGCCAGGGTCTAAATACCCTTTGTCATAATGTAGTAGCAAGAGCACTATTGGACTTAATTTTGTTGTCATAATATGGGAAGATTAATTTTTTTTAAATTTAAATATAATTAGTATACAGTATTATATTAGCTATATTAGTTTCTGACTTATAATAGTGATTTGGCATTTCTGTACCTTACAATGTGATCACCCCACTAATTGTAGTAATCATCTGTCACCATGCAACCCTATCAGAATATTATCAATTATATACCCCTTTACCTTTTTCACCCACCCCCTCAATTCTATTCTTCCCTTGGTGTAACCATCCCTTTGATCTTGCGTTTCAATAAGTTTTTTATTTTATTTTGTTTGCTCATTTGATTTTTTTTTAAGATTCCACATATATGTGAAGCCGTACTATATTTGTATTTCTCTGCTTGACTTACTTCACTTAGCATATTACTTTCTAGATCTATCCAAGTTGTCACAAATGGCAAGGATTCATTGTTTTTTATTGCTGCGGAATATTCCATCGTGTGTGTGTGTGTGTGTGTGTGTGTGTGTGTGTATGTATACACTTACCATATCTTATTTATTTATTTGCCTATTAGTGAACACCTAGGTTGCTTTAATATTTCTGTATTATAAAATAATGCTACCATGAACATAAGGCTGCATATATTTTTTAAATTAGTGTGTTTGGTTTCTTTGGATAAATACCCAGAAGTGCAATTGCTGGGTCTTATGGTATATCTAATTTTAGTTTTCTGAAGAATCTCCATACTGTTTTCCATAAGGACTGCACCAGTTTGCAGTTCCACTGACAGTACAGAAGAGTTCCCTTTTCTCCACATCCCACCAGCACATGTATTTGTTGACTTTTTGATACGAGCCATTCTGACTGGTTTGAGGTGGTATCTCATTGTGGTTTTGATTTTCATTTCCCTGAGTATTACTGTTGTTGAGCATCTGTTGGACATCTGTATGTCTTCTTTAGAGAAATGTCTTTTTATGTCGTCTGCCCTTTCTTTGATTTGGTATTTTTGTTGTTATTATTATTGAGTTGTGTGATTTTCTTATGTATTTTGGATAACAACCTTTTATTGGATATGTCATTTGTGAATATATTCTCTCATTTGGTAGGTTTTCTTTTTGTTTTGTTTTCTTTACTGTGCAGAAGCTTTTTAGTTTGATAAAGTCCCATTTGTTTATTTTTGCTACTATTTCCCTTGCTCAAAGGTACATATTCTAAAAGATACTATTCTGACTAATGTCAAATAGTTTAATAGGGAAAATTAATTTAAATGACCATTCCTATTGTTTTCTATTTTTATTTCTCTACTGACATAATATGAGGCATATTATATGAGAAATAGGAAAAAATAGTGAAAAATTAAATTTCACTTTTTTATTCATATCTGGACACACCTTATTTATTCACTTGCTTGACATTCTGGACCTCCCTGGTACACATTGTAGTAAAATTGGAATTGCAGTTTCTTTCAATTGCTTGTTATAGCAATTGCCCTTATAATTAGATAATAATTCTTGAATGGCTTGCACAAGTCATATCAAATGTATAATTATATTTATTTTATCTCTATTCATGTCTTCTATTAATTATCTTTATAACCACTGACCAGTTAACTACTCTCAGTAATATAAAAGATATATTTTAGAATCACACCCGGCAGGATACATCATTACAATTCAAACAAAAAATACTAAGTATCATTAAATTTTGAATTTTCTTGTGACATTTCAGAAGAAGAATCAAAATTTAAAGAGTATGTATTTATTTTAAATTACAAATGTTAGTGCTCAAAATATAGTATGAAATACCTAAAAGGAAAAGCAGATAAGTTTGATATTAATGCCATCATGCATTATATTTCTGTAAGTCTGTATTTTTAGGAAAGGCCATTTGAGTTTTTTGTTACTACTTTCCTTCAGAATTTTAAATATAACAATCTATTTTTGCCCTGGCTGGTTAGCTCAGTGGTAGAGCATCGGCCTGGCGCATGGGAGTCCTGGGTTCGATTCCTGGCCAGGGCACACAGGAGAAGCGCCCATCTGTTTCTCCACTCCTCCCCCTCTCCTTTCTCTCTGTCTCTCTCTTCCCCTCCCGCAGCCAAGGCTCCATTGGAGCAAAGTTTGCCTGGGCGCTGAGGATGGCTCTGTGGCCTCTGCCTCAGGCACTAGAATGGCTCTGATTGCAGCAGAGCGACACCCCAGATGGGCAAAGCATCACCCCCTGGTGGGCGTGCCGGGTGGATCTCGGTCGGGCGCATGCGGGAGTCTGTCTGACTGCCTCCCCGTTTCCAGCTTCAGAAAGATACAAAAAAAATCTATTTTCACTTAAAACTAGCAATTCTATAACATCTAAAATATGCTCTATAGAAGTAAAAATAAATAAATAAATGAAATCTGTGAATAAATAGCATGACTTGAAATATGATATTTATATAACAATGACTTAAATTAAAAATTAATTAAGACTTCTTGGAAAATATTTTTTTACATATATTTACCAATGCAAACCATGCTTAATTTTCCAAAGCAGGAAGCAGAAAGAAAAATTGATCATTTCAAAAGGTCAATTGATTTGCACGTCAGAAAAATAAATTTAAGGTTAACATAGTTTAAAAAAATTCATGAAAAAGTATTTATATTCCCTGATAAGTCATTGAATATATTTCTTCTTCAGGTCAAAAAGCATTTTAACATCTTTATGCCTTTTATTGGCTTTTTTGATTATGTAGACATTTGTATTCAGTGATGTCCTTTTTAAGAATTTTAAAAGCATTGTTAAAGGAATATAAGGTCTTTGTCTTTTCTACGATGATTTCTTCAAGGACTCCATGTACTTATTTCCTAAACCAACCTTGTTTTCCAGATCATCAACTTGCTCATCAGCAAATTTCAGTATGCTGTCCAAATACCAAAACACAAAGCAATTTAATATCTAATTATTCAAAAACCATTTGTTAGCCAAGTTTGTATTTGCTACACTGGGTTCTGTTAAAAACAAACAAACAAGCCAAGCTTCCTGCCCCAACAACATTAAACCTAGAAAATATATCATTCTAGGAAGTAATACTGAAGTAGAACATTCAGATTGCAGTTGTATATTGCCTGTTTTGTGTACATCGGTGCTACATTAAAGCACTATAGGAAAGCATTAAAAGAAAGAGAGACCAAATTATTTTGTATGCTTAAATGCCTTGCATTCGACTGTGTTCTACTGGAATATAGAGTGTTACCTTTATGGAGAAGTCGAGTCATAAAATCTCCACTTGGGAATTCCCCACATGTGTTGGATATGGAAGCGTGCTAGTTCACCTTCCTTAGGCTGCAAGCACAAAATACAGTTGTTTCATATTTCTAAGGAAATCTCAGATTTTTATATCCTCTACCCCTGCCCCCCATTTCTTCTAATTAGATGGAACTTGGTGGGGTTTCTTTACTACTCACAAAAATATACAACTTTATGAAGAAGGATTACTAGGTGGCTGCCTATGGTTGATTCCTTCATGCTGTTTCCATATCTAGTAGCAATTTCTCAGAATTTGTGGTACTCATATTGCTGACAACATTCTCTTCATTGCCATCTGTGGGCAGACAGAACCCTGCTAAAATCTTACCCCTCTCAGGTACCAAGTAATATTACCTGTAATTTGAGAATTTCAGTATGCCTCACAATTTTACTGGCTATCACAACTTAATTCCAAATTTTCCAAATTTTATGCAATAGAAAAAGGCAAAGAAATGAACGTAAAACATCTGAGTAAGGCAGCATGACTTATTGTCAAGCCCAGTGCAATAGCATAAAAAAGTCTGACAGTGCTGAGTGTGCTTTTAACACCAGAGAAAGGGAGAGAGATTGGCTACATACAAAAGAAGTCAGCCATATGACAGATGCTTCCAGGGGACAGACAGAAGAGGGGGTGGTGTTCTGTCAACTACATGTGTGAGGCAGCCTTCGGTCTCAGTACCATTGAGTCAGGGGTCTCTGATTAAACGAAGGAATGGCTAAGGAAGGAACAAAGTTTTGGCAGTGTTTCAAAGGCTCTTTGGCTCCCACACAATCCCATATTTCAACGTGTTAGAAATCAGAGCTTAAAAAAAAACTCTTTACAGCTGCTGCTGAGCCACATATCTGCTGACCAAGCCATTCTTTGAGTTACACCAAGTCCAACACACATGGAGTCTGACTCTGAGATGGTTAATCTCAGTAAGATGGAACCATACCTGTTTAGAAATAAAACTTAGTGTTCAGCTAGAAGTCAATACCCAGCAAGTCAGAGAAAGAAATATGTCAACCTCCTCTGGTAGAGTCTTTTCTATTTATGGTATTTGAGGCATGGTGCAATACTGCTAACACAGTGAGGATGGATAGGAGGTCCCTGTCCTTCCTTAGCTGTCAAGAGGAGGCACTATTGAGAGCTGTCCTTCAGAACCACCTGGAGACTGGGTAGAAACACGAATTCTGGAGTGATCCTCCAGATCTTCTGAATCAGAAACTCTATGGGTGGAGCCCAGCAATCCATGTTCTAAGAAGTCTTGTGATTCCAGTGCACCCTAAACATTGAAGAACCACTTTTCTACAGTGTCAAATAAAGACCCAACTGCCTATTTCTAGTTAGATAGACTTAGAAAAGGTTCTCTTGAGCCATGATGGCAGGCCAAAAGCAAGATCATTTTATGCCCATGAAGTCTAGATAAAAACGCAGGTGAAGGGAGCGCTGGGACTCCGGGGCCCAGGGCTGCCTCTAGCTCATTTCTCAACCACTGGGTACTTTCTTTCAGAGATTCCTTAGCTCCAGAGCAGGCTGACAATTTGAATTGAATCCTTCCTCCTGGCTGCCTCAGCCTTTAGAAATGTAATGTTCCTAAGCTATTCATCTGTGTGCATAATAATCTGACCAAGCTGTGTGAGTCAGTGGCCCATGTTCCAGTCGTATCTGCCTGGCAGATCTGCAGCCCCCCAAGAACCAGTCCTCCGTGCCTGATCTGCTCTCTCTCAATGAGAGTGACATTGGACATCGGAGTTGAGGTAAAGCAGAAAAGACTGAAAAGAAAACATATCTATTCTCCATGTGTGCTTTCTTTAGATTTGGTTTTAAAATTCTTAAGCCTCTGCCAGGAGGGTAATTAGCAGCGGAGATAAGAGGCCACCTCTGGCAGCCCCATGTCTGCAGTGGGGCTCGCAGGAGGGGCTGTGCATTTCATTAGAGACCTCCACAGAGTTTGCTGGTCTATGCATCTCACTTGCAGGAGATGGGAAGTTAAAAGGGAAATTCAGCAGGAAAGAGCATGGTTTTTATCTCTGTGTCACCATCAATCATGATATTTTAGAGGAGAATGTTCAGAGATGCTCATGACTAGAGAGAGAATTTGAAAGGCAGAGTATAAAGAAAGCCCTCTGTTGAAGGAGACTATTATTCTGATCCACTTGCTCTCAGGAACAAGGTGCTTCATCTTGATGTATTGTTACTTATCGCGTGATGTCAACAGAAAGTTCAGAATCTTTGAGAGTGCCTACAGATGAATGCTAGGAGGAAGACTTTTAAATCAATGTAGTACTATAATAAGACAGGAAATCTAGGTACTGTTAGGAGATGGGTGGGGATGAGGTATTTGCTGGAGGTTCTAGAAGGGGGAACTGTGCCTGGGGCACACAGAATGCTTTGAGGGGACCAGGGTGACAGTGTCGTCAAAGGGCCAGAATCAAAGTGATTAGACCACCCATCCAAGGGTCAAGCTGAAATGGCTGGGGTTAAGAAAGAATGCCTGGGTAGAGGCAGGGGTTGGGAAAAGGAGTGAGAGAAAGAAGGTCCAGGTAATTGATTCTGTGAAGAGCTGGGCCAAGGGCCAAGGGCCAAGAGCAACAGCTCCATTGTGAGACAGTGACATTTTCTGAGGTAGAAGAGAACCTATGACAAGAGTTTCGAGACTTCAGATTGATGCTGTTTAAATTAGTTATTTTGGGGGTATAGATATAAATTATTGTGTCAAGCCCTGTTGGTATGGAGGATGTCAGGCCCGGTTGCTAACTTCAAGGAGTTTGCAGTATTAATTGACTAGGTCATGCCAATGCCCGCAGGCTTCGTGCCAGATTGCGGGTTCATTCTTTACCGGAGGTCTTTGCCTCCAAGATCCCCATCCAGTTTTGATGTGGATGACAATTTTGGCTATTTTACGTCTTCAAAAGTGACAATAAATTGTTATAATTTTCCTCAAATAATTCTGGAGATATATAATAGAATTGTACAATGGAAAATGAACATTTAGAAAGACAGAGAGAACTCAATGACTAATGTTATGAAAGAGACTTTGTGAATTAAAGCAGACTTTGGAGCGAGAAGATGAGTTAATTTTCTCACTCTTTAAATAAAATGGTTTAAAAAAAAAAAATAAAATAAATAAATAAAATGGTTTAAAATATCTTAAAACCAAAACTGTTTATTGTGGTTCCACTGACTAATCAATATATTTTATGATATATAATTTATTTTCCAGTGGAAAAAAATATTGTATTCTTCAAGATAGCCAAGTATAGAGTCACATACTATATTCCAAAGTTCATTGCAGAGATTTAGGAACCCAGAAAGGGCAAGCCTGACCCCACAATCCAGTCTGTTCAACATCTCCCCGTGGCTATCCAACTGCATCCTGACACCTCCCCCAACATGCCTAAAATGCCTTTTAAACTTACCATATACCTAATTCAATTCTACTTAATTCATACCAAAAATTTTTCCCCTCAGTTTCCTTATCCTCATAATTTCTCAGGACAGAAAAATGCTGATATTATTTTTCCTTTTATCTCACATCTCCAAGCCCAGTTTATCAGATGTCTGTTGGCTCCAGCTACAGAATTTATCCAGAATAAGCCTACTCCTTACTGCCTTTGCCACTGCCACCCTTGGGCAAGCCATGCTCATCTCTCAACAAGATTGCTGGAATAACCCCCTAAGGATTTCTTTGCTTTTATTCTTGTTCTCCAACAGTCTGTTCTCAGTACTGCTGGCAGAGTGATGTTTCTTGAAGAGAAGTCTGATCATGTCACTGTTCTGTTCAGAATTCTCCACTTGCTTCCCATTTTCATCAAGGAAGAAGATTAGATATTTCAGCATTAGATTTTGAATGTCCTACTTGATCTAGCCCAAGCCAGCAAAATTTGAACCGCTATTTGGACTGCTGCTATAGCTACCAGTCTCCCGAATGAGCTTTGACCTGTTTTCTCTTGACTGGTTCATCTTCCTTAAGGCTCTTTTTAAGATCCAGGGATGTTTCAGCAATGTGCCTGGTTCTCTGGTTGGCTCTCTAGTAAGCATTACAATAGTCTCAATAGTCTTTCATTGGCTTATTCACTATTAAGACTGAGTCAGCCCTGGCCATGAGTTAGAATGATGTCCCTATATGCAAAGGTTGCTGGTTTGATCCCCAGTCATGTCACATACAGAAATAGATAGATGTTTTTGTCTTTCTCCTTTCCTCTTTAAAATCAGTAAATTAAAAACAACAACAACAGCAACAAAAAGAGTCAATGGAATGTGTTTTTTGACTCATAAACTTGGAGAGAGAATTTAACAATATTTATAACACCATTTCCTCTAGCCAGATCTCACTGGTCAATATAAAATTGAATCTGAATCATTTAATGTAAACTCAAACACGTTCACTATCTTTATCATCCCCACTTTGAACCCCAGTTGAAATACCTGATTGGCTGCTGGTTCTGCACATGCTTCTGGCAACCAGCTTTGTGCAGGTGCAACCTGCAGCATCTCACTTATGCTGGCATCTTTTACATCTCATGCCCTGTCTTGGAATCACCAATGATAATCACTCAAGTTGAGGGATATCAGTGCTCAAGGACCAATCTTGACCGGGAGCCTCTGGATAAATGCTTTACCCTTTCATCCTTTAAGTTGAGAGATTTCACAAATATCCTCAGAATTCTTGTGAGACTGAGCAGCAGCCACCTGTGCAGAGGACTACTCAGTAACCCATCCTCGTGTGGGATTTCTCCCCTTTCATGTTTGCCTCCCATGTCCCTCACACCCGTCCCCTAGATCATATAACCACTCACACATGAACCGCTGTCTCACATTCTGCATTAGGGTGAACCAGGCTAAAAACTGCTTAACTCTAAATATATGCACGATTATTTTTACCTCTTTTCAAGGGACTATAATTATAACTATATTATAGTATTCTGTAGAAAATTCCTCAAACATAGGTTGGGTCCCATTTTTCTCTCTTATCTTCAGAGTCAATTAATCATTAAAATATGTTAAGAAATCTTTTTTAAAGCTTACACCATACTAAGGTCAATCTAAGCTAGGCTTTAGGGACATAAAAATATGAAAAATAAAATTCTTGTGTTTAAGATACTTGGAGTATGTTGACATAGAGACATCTAAACAAACAGTTAAAATATAGTAAAATAAGGATTCAAGTAAAGAATTGCATAGATATCAAGACTTCTGGAAGAAAAGTTTCTTAAAAGAGTAGAATATAGAATGAAAAACTAGGATTAAGCCAAATAGTAAAAACGGTGAAAGTAAATTCTGCTATAGATAATTATATAATGATCCAGAAGCCTAGTAACAAAATATGTATATACACCAGAAATGAAAGCAGTTTGGAGTTTATGGAGAACAGCCCATAGTAGAATACCCAGGAAGATGAATTTGCAGAGATAGGCAAGGGTCATGCAATAGAGAGATTTAAATGACTTGGTAAGGAAACCATAACTCATCTTGAGAAGCCAGTAAGCATGGTAGTTCTTATATTCTTTTGAGGCAAGGATTATTTGGGGAATCTGTTTGAAGTTATTGTCTCCCTGTCCAAAAAAGAGCATATCAGCCAAAAGCTTTTGATTTCATATATTGTGAATTATTGTGATTCCTCTAAAACCTCTCTATGGACCCTCTAAGAATACTCATGTTAAGATTTCTTGCACTAAATTATTCAAAGCATGAGAGTAATATAGTTGGATTTGTTTTGAACATTCTGGTAGCCATATGGAAAATGGATTTTTGGAAGGCAAGTTACTAAGTATGAATATCAGTAAGGAAACTGTAATAATCCAGGAAAATCAAAATAAGCAGCAAAATGATAATAGTAGCACAAAGAAAAAAGTTATAGATTTGAGAAATCTCTTTAGGAAGTATAATTAGCAAGACTGGGAGTGATTAGCCACATGTGATGCAAAGCAGGGTGATGATGGAGATGAGCTTGCTTTAGGACACGTGGCCTTTGAGATATTTGTGGTGCATGCAAATAAAGTGACCTGCAATATATTATTTTGACACTCCAATCTTGAGCTGAGCACTCAAGAAAGAGACTTGAAAAATCCTCGCCTGACCAGGTGGTGGCACAGTGGATAGAGTGTCAATCTGAGATGCTGAGGACCCAGATTCAAAACCCTGACATAGCTGGCTTGAGTGTGGGCTCACCAGCTTGAATGTGGCATCATAGACATGACCCATGGTCGCTGGATTGAACCCAAGGTTCCTGGCTTGAACAAGGGGTCACTGCCTGAGCTAGAGCTTCCTCATCAAGGCACATATGAGAAAACAATCAGTGAACAACTGACGTGTCTCAATAATGAGTTGATTCTTCTCATTTCTTTTCCTTCCTGTCTGTCTGTCTATCTCTCTTGCTAAAAAAAAAATTTGAAAATTCTCAACCTATAATGGTAAGAAACGTGGAAGCAGAGGTTTTGAATGTAGAATATTTGGGAGTTTGGCTCAAGGAAGACTGAGCAAGAGGAAGCAACAGCTAGATGTTTTGGATAATTATCGGAGGGATTTGGTTTATGTCTTTTTTTGATATTGTTTGAAAGCTGAACAAAAAGTGAGTTTGTTTTTTTTTTGTATTCCTCTGAAGCTGGAAACGGGGAGAGATAGACAGACTC
Organism: Saccopteryx bilineata; assembly: GCF_036850765.1. Lineage (NCBI taxonomy): Eukaryota > Metazoa > Chordata > Mammalia > Chiroptera > Emballonuridae > Saccopteryx > Saccopteryx bilineata. Next base: position 66,518,498 of record NC_089492.1, read on the forward strand.
CTGCATGCGCCCGACCGGGATCCACCCGGCATGCCCACCAGGGGGCGATGCTCTGCCTCTCGGGGGTGGGGGGGGTGGGGAGGGTCGCTTTGTCGCGACCAGAGCCACTCTAGCGCCTGGGGCAGAGGCCAAGGAGCCATCCCCAGCACCCGGGCCATCTTTGCTCCAATGGAGCCTCGCTGCAGGAGGGGAAGAGAGAAACAGAAAGGAAGGAGAGGGGGAGGGGTGGAGAAGCAAATGGGCATTCTCCTGTGTGCCCTGGCCGGGAATCGAACCCGGGAATCTTCTGCACGCCAGGCCGACGCTCTACCACTGAGCCAACCGGCCAGGGCCAAAGTGAGCTTGTTTTAATGCTGTAAAAAACCAGCAGTGGAGATAAATAGAATGACCAGTGGCAGATAAAAAAAAAAAAAAAAAAAAAAGGTCCAAGAGGGATGGATAAGGGATTGTTAGGATTTAAATCACCAACCTAATGATGGCCTATCCTATTTACATAGGAAAGAGGACTTGTCACCCTCTGTGAGAAGTAAATATAGGTCCAGGTGAAGATAAATTCGTAGGTGCTGTGTGAGGGTAGGTAGAGGGTCTTTATTTCAGATTACATAATTTTTCTGTATGACCTGGGAAGTAATATTTTTGAAAAGACTTTGAAAGGAGTGGAGGAAAGACAACCAAGAAGCTCAAGTTTAAAGTTAGAGACCATGGTTTTATACTCACCAATCCAAGAGTGTCATGATTTTCTCCAGCATTGTGTAGCTGCACATGTGCAAGGAAATGATGCACTGATGCAAGGTTAAGGTCTGGCTGGGCAGTAATGACAGGAGGACATGGGAGTACGGGAACTGAGGAGACAACAGGTTCAGCTGCGTAGGGCAGGAAGGGAATCTGGAAGGGCCATACACTCAGGAGAAAATGGAGATCTGTATTTAATCGAAGAGAAAGTGTTAAGAATAGTAAATTTGTGAAAAGGCTTAAAGGGGGTGAGTTTGTTATCAGAGAACTGAACGTTGGATTTAACAATTTCTGACAGGACAATCCTGAGTTTCCTGCCCTGGGGTTAGGGAAAGTGAAGTGGAGGGGAAGATACTCAGATCTGAGGTCAAGGGACGTGGAAATTAGTGGATGTGAAAAATCATTCAAGATAGTAAATACACTGGAGTTAAAGAAGAAAAAATTAAGCCTGGGCAAAGCCTTCACAGGCAGAAAGATGACAGGTTTATATTTTATAATCCCTCGTTTTCTGAGGTGGAGGGTTTAGGCAGCCTCCCTTGGAGATGAGGTACTGTACTATTAGAGGAAAAAAGGGATGTAATATTCTTAGAAGAGAAAAAGGTTTCAGTTATGACAAGGAGAAGCAAGGCACATTTTGTTGAGGGTCTAAGAATATAGAAGAGTGTTTAACATAAAAGAGGAGTTTTAAAAAGCAAAGAAAAAAGTTCACGAGTATGAGGAAAACTCTTGTAGGGGAAAAAAAAAGGTTTAACTTTTATTAAGACTGTATTTCCCAGACCTGCCCACACAAACCTTGTTTGTATAGCACCTATTAACCTCTTACAGAGGTAGTGCTGTGTGGATTACAGCTTGGGAAACATTGGCAAAGCACTCCAGGATGGCAGGCTGTGGAGCATTCCGCAGTGGAATTGGTGCCAAGTCACGGTTAACTCAACTCTTAAGGTATCAGGAGGGCACTGCCTGGAAAAGGATGAGCCAGATTCAGGGCCACCCAATTTGTTGGTTGTTTTCAAGGCTATTTGTCTTGCCAATTCAGCTAAGTTGAGACGACTCTGTGAAATCAGGGGCAGTTGTAATTTCTTTATATCTCTACTATATTTGGCCTATTGAGCATATTAATGAATGCTAAATAAATATTTCTTTTTACTGAAGCTTGCAGTGAACAAAAAAATCGCAACTTAGTTATTTCTTGCTTCTTTCTGCCCTTGTTGGAGATTTATTTTCCATTTGGATTTTTAATCAAATGTTAAATACCCAAATGTGTTGGAACTCATTGTCAATTTTTAATAATTTTGTTTTATATCTGTTAATATCTCATGTACATACATATATTCTATCTTTGATAATTTTGATGAAGTTGGCCTAGAAAGAAACTAAAAAACATATTTGTTTTTGCTAATTAGTAATGTACTTATCCAAATTATTAGAAGTAAAAAAGATAAAGAAGAAATAGTTGGGCAGAGTTGAGATATAGCTAAATCATTCATTTAAAAGTTGTGGGTTTTTTTTCAAGTAAAATTTTAAAAATCATAATTTTTTGAGGACCTTCCACATTGTTTTCTGCAGTGGCTCCCAGTCTGCATTCCCATCAACAGTACACTAGGGTTCCCTTTTCTCCACATTCTCACCAACACTTTTTTTTTTCTTCATTTTTCCAAAGCTGGAAACGGGGAGGCAGTCAGACAGACTCCCACATGCGCCCGACCGGGATTCACCGGGCATGCCCACCAGGGGGCGATGTTCTGCCCCTCTGGGGCATCGCTCTGTTGCATCCAGAGCCATTCTAGCGCCTGAGGCAGAGGCCACAGAGCCATCCCCAGCACCCGGGCCATCTTTGCTCCAATGGAGCCTCAGCTGCGGGAGGGGAAGAGAGAGACAGAGAGGAAGGAGAGGGGGAGGGGTGGAGAAGCAAATGGGTGCTTCTCCTGTGTGCCCTGGCCGGGAATCGAACCCGGGACTCCTGCACGCCAGGCCGACGCTCTACCACTGAACCAACCGGCCAGGGCCTCACCAACACATTTTGTTTGTTGATTTATTGAAGGTAGCCATTCTGACAGATGTGAGAGATGATACCTCCTTGTGGTTTTACTTTATATTTTTCTGATGATTAGTGATGTTCAGCAACATTTCATGTTTGTTGGCCAACTGGAAATATATCTGAAGAAACCCGAAACACTAATTTGAAAGAATACATGCATCCCTATTAAACATTATTTACAATAGCCAAGATTTGGAAGCAACCCCTCTGCCCATCAGTAGATGCGTGGATAAAAAAAAAGCTGTGGTGCATTTACACAGTGGAGTACAATTCAGCCATTAGAAGAAAAGGAAATCTTACTTTTGCGACAGCATGGATAGACCTAGAGGATATTATACTAAGTGAAATAAGCCAGTCAGAGAAAAGTATGTACCATATGATTTCACTTGTATATGGAATCTAATGAACAAAATAAACAAACAAACAAAATAGAAACAGACTCATATATATAGAAAACAAACTGGCAGCTGTCAGAGGGGAGGGGCTTTGTGGGACTAGGTAGAAAAGGTGAAGGAATTAAGCAATACAAATCGGTGGTTGCAGAATAGCCATAGAAATGCAGATTACAGCATAGGGAGTATAGTCAATAATAATGAGAAAAATAGGTATGGGGCCAGGTGGCTACAATTCTGTAAAGTACATTATTTTCTAACCACTTTGCTGTATGTATGAAATTAATACAGAAATAACATTGAATGTAAACTCAAAATGAAAAAATTTTTTTAATATAAAATATACATATTTGACTAAAATGTGTTAAAAACTACTAGGAAGTTACTCTTGATAATTCTTTAATTAGACTATATAATATAGTAAATATGGTTTTTTATAAAAGGTAATATGTAAATGTATAATATATACAGAAACATGGAGCATTTAATATTATATGAATGCAAATGCAATATAATATTTATAATAACACAAAAGGTTAAGAGAGACATGCATATATGGTTGAATATGTAGAAGTCAAATGCAAATTATTATGTAATTCCACTGGTGTATAGAAAAGCAAATATATAAAATAGGTGAAAATTTTAACTTTTGAGCATGGTACAATTATAAATTGTCCTTGATTTTTAAAACTGTTAATGCTCTGTATTATACATTTATTAAAATTCTTTGATGAGGATGCTTTCCATTAGCTAAATGCAAGAAAAAAGTAAGGGAACTTATTAAAGCTATAGTCTTTGGATTGTTTAAGTAATGTCCTCCAACATTAGAGTAGCTTACTCTGCTGTTCTTAAGACAAAGTTTCAACATTTATTGATGAGCTCTACCACTTTTGATAGGGTAGTTTCAGAGTTCACTGTGTAATATATAAACCCAGACTGTCTGAATTGAGTTTTGCTAGTCTATTTTTCTCACTGTAGCGATGTGGATACAGAGGCTCAGAAATATACTGTCATGAAAGTACCTATACATCCTTTCTTTCCCGAGGAAGAGCTGGTGTCTCTGGGAACCCAGGAAGTCACCCATATAAGGAATCTTTACTTGCACTATTGAGACTTATCTTGATTCCCAGATGTTAATGCTTAGGTTTAGTTGATTTGGAGAATTGTGTTTGGTAAACCTCTGTGTAGAATATAAACTTTCTCATGCCTCTGAACCCAGAAATCAGATGAACGTGCAGTGTTATCTTCTTGTTTTACTTTCACTCACTTCCTTGTTGTAGTAGCAGAGAAAACATCTGTGGCACTGGCAGGTTGGCTCTGTGGTAGAGCATCTGTCCTGTGTGTGGAAGTCCCAGCTTTGTTTCCTGGTCAGGGCACACAGGATAAGCAACGATCTCTTTCTCCACCTGTCCCTCCCCCTTTCTTCTCCTCCCACAGCCATGGCTCAAATGGTTCAAGCAAAGTTGGCCCCACACGCGGAGGATGGCTCCATGACCTCACCTCAGGTGCTAAAATAGTTTGGTTGCTGAGCAATGGAGCAGTGGCCCAGATGGGCAGAGCATTGTCTGATAGGGAGCTTGTTGAGTGGATCCCAGTTGGGGTGCATGTGGGAGTTTGTCTCTCTGCCTCCTACCTCTCACTTACTAAACAAACAAACAAACAAACAAACAACAACAAATAAAACATTTGCTTACAAACTTTCCTCCAGTCAGGCTAAGAAGAAAAGCAGTTTCTATGTAGATTAACCTTCCAATATGTACAGGGGAAAAAAATGCAAAGACTTTTCTAGATTAGAAAAACAAAAACAGCATATTACAAAAGTGTTGATACAGTTTGACTTCTACTTTGAAGAAGCATGTCTGATTTTAGGGTCTAGAAATTGATAGTCATATCTCCCATAGTGTGTATAGTTCACTTTTTAAATTATTTCTCATTTTTTATTTACTTAGACTTCAAGGAGACAACCTGGTGGAAAGAACAGAAGAGACATCACAAATACTTCATTCTCCAGACAAAATAATTCCGGATTCTTTGAGTAAGTTTTAAATCCAACAATATCAACATAGCTGCCTGTCATATATCCACTGTTCCATGGGCAGTGTATCAGGAGTGAAGGGCAAATGAGTGTGGACTCTGAGTAGCAGCTTCTTAATCTCTGTGCCTGTTTAAGGTATAAGCAGGTCAATTACCTGTTGGCTATTCCCCAAATTTTATTAATATTTCCAGTTTGTTTTTGAAAGTTTATATTGCCTACTCCCTTCCTCACATCATAGATCCCTTTTCTCTTCCCACGCAGATGTGTCAATATTATACTTGATTTTGCTCCTTTGTCCTTATATTAAATTGTTCTAAAATCATGTTGGTGTCACATCAGAATTTCCTCTCCCAGCCAGGCCTCCTCTTCATTTTCCCTGATATGCCGGTCTGTGTGTTTGTCCTTTCTCTGGCTAGTGTAACAGCTCTGAACATTGTCTCTCTGTACTATCTCACCCCTCTTTCATTCATTTCTTTATAAAAACAAAGCTGCTTCTTTTACCTCCCTTTTTTATAGGACAAAATTCAAACTCCTTAACTTAGCATATTAAGTTCATGGGAGGGCACTTCAAAATGTTTGCTGAATAAATAAAGTACAGGAAATGCCACTTCAATGGTATCAAAGGTATGTCATGACTTCATCATTTGGTGTTCTAAGAGGAAGCAATCAGACACCCAGCTGGGATAATTAAAGAGAAAGTATAAGAAAATATATATATATATATATTTTATATCTGGATAGAAGAGGACATCTTATATAAGATGGAAAAATTCCTAACTATATGAAAGAAAAAAATTCAACTATAGAAAGTTAAGAACTACTGTTCTTTAAAGGATGCCATACAAAGTGAATAGGTAGGCCACAAAATAAGTAACTATATTTGAAATATATTTGTCACTGATCAAATATTAATATTTAGAATATATAAACAGCATCTACAATTTAATAAAGAAAAGGTCAACAAACCAATAGAAAAATAAGCAACAGGTATGAATTGACATTTCACAGAAGAGGAAACACAATTGGCCAATAAGCATTTGAAAGATGTTTAACTATTCTGGTAATCAAGGAAAAGCAATTTAAGACCACAGAGAGATATTATTTTACAACCTTTTGTTTGCTGTTGATTAAGAAATTTGGCAAAACCAAGTAGTGGTGAAGACATAAGTTAAAGGAAAGTCATACAGTATAGGTGGAAAATAAACAATTTGGGGAACATTTCTGTTATGTTAAAATCTTATGCATTCACATAATCTAAAACTCAGACACTCCACTTCTCAGAAAATATCTTAGAGAAACAAGTCATGTGTGATGAAATGTGAACAATCCTTTGCATGCTCCTAAGGTCAAGAAGATGGATACATCGTGGAATCGTTACATTGTAGGAAACGAAATGCATTCCAACTATATGAGATGGAAGAAACCAGTGGAGTTCTAATAAATATTAACAACTGTTACTTTGACAAGAGAAAGCACTGATTTGTAGATATTGATTATTTGTATGATGTAAATACTCCCTCCTGCTAAAATTGAATTCAAGTAACCACTCTGAAATGGCAGTTGGGTCTCTTGTGAGAAGGTTGCAGTTCACAACTGAAGAAATCTTACCACCATAACATAGATTGAACAAAAGCAAATCATAGAATGACAGTTTTATAAAGCTTAAAACTAGCAGATCTAAGTAATATGTTCTTAAAGAAGACATGCATAAGTAATAAAACTACACTTAAAGAAAGGAATGAAAATCTCAGAATGGCAGCTATTGTCAGCAGGTAAGGGAGGCAACAGATGAGATAAGAAAGTTGCTCACAGGAATATGAAGATAATTGGAAAGTTTAAGTTGGGTGGAGGTTTGAGATGTTTATTTTTATTATGTTTTGTAATATAAATATACTATGCATTATGCATAAATATATTTTGTATATTCTTTTTATATGTTAAATATTACCTAATGAACATTTAAAAATATAGAGGGAACAGAAACCAATGCCAATGTAGCACAACTTAAAGAGATAACATAGTTTACATGTACTCAAATCACTTATGGTACTAATGACATAAAAAAGTCTAGACCCTTAACACTGACAGCAAAAGTTGGGCAATGTGTCAGCAGCAAAATGGTGGCCCCAGGCCAGGCATGTGTTGACACAAGACAGATATTATTTAACTGCTAGCCCATTATTTTTTAAAATTCTTTTAAAACCACTCTAATATACCAATCTACAAATCTGTATCTTCAGCAATCATATTTATAATAACTGAGAATTATAGGGATTTACAGTTTTTGGAAAATTCAACAATGCTTCAGTAATCTTTTTTTTTTATTTTTTTTATTTTTTATTTTTTAGATTTTATTTATTCATTATAGAGAGGAGAGAGAGAGAGAGAGAAGGGGGGAGGAGCAGGAAGCATCAACTCCCATATGCACCTTGACCAGGCAAGCCCAGGGTTTTGAACCGGCAACCTCAGTGTTTCCAGGTTGACGCTTTATCCACTGCGCCACCACAGGTCAGGCTTCAGTAATCTTTTGATTATATTTACTTACATCCACTGGTGGAAAAAATGTATTCATTAAGTTTAAGCTCCTTTCTTAAATTGCTCCTATTCCGCATTCTTCACATTCAAATATCAGTAAACTTAATTAACAAATTTGAAGGTTTGCATTTCTGATTGAATACATTCTTTTCCACTTAAGTTAGCCAAATATCTAGATCCAGTAACTCAATATTATTGCTATTATTCAAAAGGGTAACATGATTTTTATGTTGGCTGTGCATTCACATTGTTTGGATCAATAAATATTTCTATGAATAGGTGTAATTTTGTGCATAAAAGCCCATTGTGGGCCCTGGCCGGTTGGCTCAGTGGTAGAGTGTCGGCCTGGCGTGCAGGAGTCTCAGGTTCAATTCCCGGCCAGGGCACACAGGAGAAGCACCCATCTGCTTCTCCACCCCTCCCCCTCTCCTTCCTCTCTGTCTCTCTCTTCCCCTCCCGCAGTCAAGGCTCCATTGGAGCAAAGTTGGCCCGGGCGCTGAGAATGGCTCTATGGCCTCTGCCTCAGGCACTAGAATGGCTCTGGTCACAACAGAGCAATGCCCCAGATGGGCAGAGCATCGCCCGCTGGTGGGCGTGCTGGGTGGATCCCGGTCGGGCGCATGCGGGAGTCTGTCTGATGCCTCCCTGTTTTCAGCTTCAGAAAAATAACAAAAACAAACAAACAAAAAAAGCCCATTGTGACATGAACAGCAAAAGTAAAACTAATGGCAGGAAACCAGTGCATAAAGCTATGTACCTTATAATAAACTCTACAGGTTTAAATGTTTCTAGAAGCAGAGGCAAGTGTCTAGTTCAAGTGTGGCTAGACACTTAGATTTGGACAAAATCACTTTATCTTTTTATGCTGCTGCTTTTCTAAAATGAAGAGTTAGCTTGGTTGGTTATCATCATCCTGAAGCACAGAGGTTGCCGGCTCTATCCCTGGTCAGGGCACATACAGGAGCAGATTGATGTTTCTGTCTTTCACTCTCTCCTTTCTTTTCTCACTAAAATCAATCAATAAAAAACAAAATGAAGAGACAAGATAAACTGTAATATTTAATCTATTTAGACACTCATTTCCCCCTCAATGTGATTTTTAAAAAACACTCAAAGAATTCATTGCCTGTATTTTGAAAATCATATAGACTTATAAAAGAGTAACTAAACAGGGCAAATTATTTACACACAGCACCCACCAATTCTTGTTCATCAGCAACATACTAAAATACTTTAAAAAATGGAAGTCCAAGCACTAAACTGAGGTTTTATTTTTTTTATGGTATCTATTGTCCCAGCTAGCATATTTGATTGATATTCCACAGATTTGAATTTTTTAGTAGAGTCCTTTCAACTAACAACTTTAGTGTGATCAGATATGTAAATTCAGAAGTGGTCTGGCAGGACCCCACTGTACTATACTGCACTGAATGGAACTCATCATATTTTTGATCCCACTAGATATTGTACCAATAATCAGGGAGACTTCAACCAAAACAAGAATGGAACAAAAAGAAAGTCATAAAAAATTATTTTGTTCAACTTGCTATGAAAGCACCTAGTAGAGTGTCTGACATAGAGTATTTGTTGAATAGATGAATATACAAATACACAGATAAATGGATGAATGAATTGATTAACACATACATGCATTAAAATATCAAGCAGAATGACAATACCTCTTGAAAAACATGAACTACTCACTGAGAAGAACTTAAAGACTCAGTTACAGTATAGTATTACTAACCTTAAAAAATTAGCAAATCCGGCCCTGGCCGGTTGGCTCAGTGATAGAGCGCTGGCCTGGCGTGCAGGAGTACTGGGTTCAATTCCCAGCCAGGGCACACAGGAGAAGCGCCCATCTGCTTCTCCACCCCTCCCCCTCTCCTTCCTCTCTGTCTCTCTCTTCCCCTCCCACAGCCAAGGCTCCATTGGAGCAAAGTTGGCCTGGGCGCTGAAGATGGCTCCGTGGCCTCTACCTCAGGTGCTAGAATGGCTCTGGTTGCAACAGAGCGACGCCCCAGATGGGCAGAGCATCACCCCCTGGTGGGCGTGCCAGGTGGATCCCGGTCAGTCGCATGCGGGAGTCTGTCTGACTGCGTCCCCATTTCCAACTTCAGAAAAAAAAAATTAGCAAATCCAATAGAGAGTGGGTTTTCTTCTGCTCTACATAAAGTAATTTGCTTTGTAATGTAGAGTAGAACATTTTAATATTATTTATTTAGTCAATATTCTACTGAAATAAGAATTTCAACATACAAATAAAATGAGAAAAACAGTGAATACTAAAATTATACTAGTATATACTCATAGTTTAGTAGAATATATTTTAGTCTTACAGGACTTCAATTATTGTAATTTATACTTCTTAATTTAAAGATCCTATTTATTGTTACCCTTACCACCTGAGTTTTCATAAAGAAGGATTCAAGCAGTCTTTGTAACTGCATTAATATTTTGAATTTGGTGTAATTCTCATCATCTATTTTGATTTTTTCAACAAAAATTTGCTGCTTCTTAATGTCTACATTCTGTTTGGAAGAGTGGCCAATAAAATTTTTAAATTTCTTTACAAATTGAGAATGTACAGATGCTCCCAAAGTTAGTTTTATAGTGGAATGAATTCCTGTTTTAAAACAAAATCTGTATTTACATCTAGATAAACTGTGTGCCCTGGGATTCTTGAACATAACATTCTGAATTATCAGAGACAGAGGGAGCTCCTCAATTCAAAGTATGATTATGGATTGCTGCTAAGCTTTCCATTGTCTTCCTGGCCTTGGGTGGCCATTCAGGGCTTGAAAGAGTTTGACTGTCATCTCCCCCACCCCCACTGAACATTTGCAACAGAAAAATATGTCTCCATACTTACTACAAATTTCCTTGGATCTAAAGGAAATTTTTAGGGATTCATGTAGCTTTTTCTAGTATTAACAATTATAATAAATAAATTTTAGAAGTTTCCAATGGTTTAAAATGTCTTCCTCTTATCTGATTTTATTTTGCTTGAAAATAATGTATTAAAACGCAGACTATTTTTAGGTGCTCTATATCACTGTCCCTATTGCAGAATTCTTTATAATGTATATCAATCCATATTGTTAAATTAAGTTAACTCAGCAGACATATGGAAAGGGTTGCCATTATTTAATTCATGTATTTGAAAATCACTACTCATTCACTTCTCAAGCTATTCAAGGTAAGTAGTCACAAATTCTTGCTTGATACATCAAAATGGAAAATTTGCTGTCATTGAATAATATGCACTCTTCTCCAATCTTTTCAGAATTTCCTAACACATTTAAAAGAAAACACAAAATGGTCCTCAAATTGTGTGGCCAGGAAAGAAACCAGAAGATAGTTGTGTAAAACAACTAAATATAACATTACAGATGAGAAAAACGAATGTTAAATATAAGTTCCAACAATTCGCTGAATAATATGCTAAAAGAAAATATGCATTCTCCCAGATACAGCAGCTCTTGCACATTCCTAAGTCATTGTGTCCTTCTAAATTAGAAATTCTTAACATTTTTCATAGGTTGTCTTTAATCTGAATAAATAACATTTTACACTCTATTTTAACTCACACACACTGTGATTTTTTTACAATTATTTCAGTCACTTTAATATCCTTCTCATAACAGGCATATATATCAGAATTAAGCAATATGTGACTGTAATTTATTTATTCTTTTGGTAAAAAATAGATTCTTTACCTGCGACTAAAGAAGTACTAATGGAGGAGTGTGGAGAATTTGAGAAAGCATCTAAATTAACAGGATCTGTAAGTATATTCACTTACTTATTTTTTAACCTCTAAGTCTAATTTATCTCACTAATAGGAAAACCTCATGGAAATAGTAATAGGAAACAATATTCATTCTTTAAATTAAAGAATGTTTTAAATGTGCACCCAATATTTACCTCATAGTCACACAGAGTGCTTGTGTCAGCAGGCAGCCAGCCTGATTACAGGTGTACAGCAAGGCTGTGCTAAACTCCTCCAGCAGTTAGGGAAGAAGATTCAAATGGAGTGGGAAAAACTAAATTCTGGTATGAATAGCTGTTTGCTTTTGCACATGAACATTCTAAAATATTATGAGTTACCATCTTAAACTTTAATAAGCTTATATCTATCTTGATAGAAAAAGCAATGTTTTTTATATCCTGAAAGTTTACATCAAACATAAGCATGCTATTATTAGTTGTGAAGTCTTTGTGATATTTTTGTTAAACCATATCTCTTTGATAGAATATATTGAGAGGAAACCAGTAGGTTTGAGATTTTCAATGCAATAGAATGTTAAAAGAATATATACAGAAAAACTGAAATCTACATATAAATTTTAAATATAAAGTTTTATAAAGTTTGTAAAAAGATTCTGAGTTGTTAGTAGAAAACGACTATGCAACCTTACATTATCCTAAACTTAAATTTACACTGGGTTGATATACTATAATATACTCTGTATTAGTCTGCTGGGTTGCCATAACAAAGCACCACCGACTGAGTCGCTGAAACTACAGAAATTTATTGACTCACAATTCTAGAGGCAGAAGTCTGAGATCTAAGTGTTAGCAGGGTTGGTTTCTTCTAAGGCCTCTTGGCTTACAGGTGGTTGTCTTCCTCCTGTGTCTTCATGTTGCCATCTCTGTGTCTGTGTCCTGATCTCCTCTTTTAAGAACACTAGTGGTATTGTATTAAAACCCATCCTCATGATCTCCTTTAACTTAATTATCTGTTTGGAAACCTTGTCTCTAAATACAGTCATCATTCTGAAGAATGGAAGGTTAAGATGTTAACATATGAGTTTTAAAGGGACATAATTCAGCCCATGACACTCTCTGATGAGATTACAGTATTTGGAACATTACTTGGAGCACAAGATTTGGTTGAGGGCACCACATTTACCAATGGATTTCGTAATAAAATTAATTTAAAATTACTAATGAAATTTATGTATTTTTATTTTTATATGTCTCTTTCTCATTGAAGCTTCCCAAACCCTATTTATAACTTCAAATTTGTTATCTTTTTTCCTCTATACTACTTACTGCTTTCCTTTTTTTTTTTTTTTGTGACAGAGATAACGAGAAACAGAGAGAGTGACAGATAGGGACAGACAGGAAGGGAGAGAGATGAGAAGCATCAGTTCTTCATTGCAGCACCTTAGTTGTTCATTGATTGCTTTTTTATATGTGCCTTGATGTGGGGAGCTACAGCAGACCAAGTAACCCCTTGCTCAAGCCAGCAACCTTGGGTTCAAGCTGGTAAACCTCACTTAAACCAGATGAACCCATGCTTAAGCCGGTGACCTCAGGGTTTCAAACCTGGGTCCTCCAAGTCCTCCATACCCTAGTCCTAAGCTCTATCCACTGCACCACCACCTGGCCAAGCAGTACTTACTACTTTCTTTCTAATATACTATGTAATACGCTTACTTTTTCATGACCCGTCTACATAATATAAGGTCTATGAAGGCAAGAGTTATTGTGCACTTATTTCACTTCTGTATCTCCAGAAAAGTGCTTACACATAGTAGACACACAATACATATATGTAAATTGAATAAATAAAATTTTTTATCAATAATTTCTCATCATGAGATGAAAAATATATTTCCCTTTACTATAAAATGGTAGATAGAGCCTTAGAAACAGAAAGAACCATGGCAGCCATCTAGTTCAGCCTTTCTTTTCCTTACTTCAGCATTCTGAGCTGCTCACCCACTTTCATCCAAGGTAAGGATGGCCATTCTATAGATGAGGAAACAGAAAGTCAGAGAAACTTGGCAACAGGGCTAAGGTCCCGAAGCTAAAAGAGTGGTGAGGTCAGGAGTTGAGTGCTAGTCAATTTCCCTTCTACTGTACACCGCTGATATTTCTAGTGCTTTCCTGTTTTTCTCTTTAGAAGGAGTTTCTTTCTATTTGCTAGACATTTTTTTATATTCCTCATAACCACTTGCAACCATTGGTCTTAGTTCTATTCCTTGGGTAAAAGCCTGAGTCCAATCCTTCCTCTTAACTAATCTCTACATACTAGAAGCAGATAGCATGTTCTATTTGAGACTTTCTTTTTCAGTCAAAACACAATCTGTTCTTTCAACCAATTCTTACACTGTGTAGTTTGCAAAGACTTCAGCACTTTTGCTTCTTTCCCTGAACATATTCATATTCTTGTTTGCCAAGTGCCCTGTAATGTGAGGTTCATGCCACAGCCAACCTCAGTGTTCCAAATACTGTTCCCACATCAGAGAGTACAGTGGGATATGTACTTGTAACAAATATTATCTTTGGGGTATGACCTGGGGTTTTTAAAAGAAATTTTCTGACATTCATAAACTTCAGTATGTCTTCATAATCTCATGATAATAAAAACATGTCATCGTTCAGGCCGTAATAATCTGTCATTCATCACTTTTTACAAAGATTTGTTCCATCATCTGTGAATTCCACCAAAGCCCATAGATCTCCCTCATATCTAAAAGGATACAGTTAGGTTGTTTTTCTTAATCACTTTCTAAAGTCCAGATATAGTCTCTTTATAGTATTTGTTTTACTTAATAATATCTAACAATCTGAAGGGGGGAAAAAGAGAAGCTTGTTTTGTTTTTTTTGGTCAAACTTCTAGAGTTCCTACAAATGGTCTCTTAAAGATTTTACTTTCTTTTTACGTTGTTCACATAATGCTTTTTCATGCAGAAATTTTTCTGTCAATTTTACTTGGTCTCTCTTATCAATGGTTAGATTTTATATTCTTGAGAATTCTACAATTCTATCTACTGTCAAATTAAACCTTTAATTCTTTTTTGGAAATACGTAGAATATAAACAATACATGGATAAATTAGTATCAGGATCCTGAACGTAATTGCTAGGTTAGTAGCTGCTTTTATTACAAAGAAAACATGGATTTTTAAAAACTTTATGTCGGCTTGATCATATATCAGATGCAAATCCTCCACAACATACTTCTCTAATATTTCTTAGGATTGTGTTTTTGGTAACTCAAGAAGAAAATTGTGGCTTTATCTAGATGTGAATGGAGAATTGGAATAAATAGAACTTTTTATTTATTACTGTAAGAAATGCAAAATATTCCAAAGCAAATTTTGAGTCATATACTGCAAAAATATAAACTTACCACAAATGTTAAAATATATTTAGAGTAATTTCAACTCATGCTGTCTGTACTTGCCAACTTTCCACATTCGGTATTGGGTATGCATAAGTGGGTGCAGAATCTTGGAAACTTTTCTCCCAGTGGCTTCACCTGTGTTGAAATATTTTGTGAATATTTGAATGAGGTAAAGGCAACATTTAGATTTAGATTTTTATCGTACCCCTAATGAGCAAGTCATTCTTTTGGAATTTCCCTCTTCTCTTCCTCCTTCTGTTCTGGAATGTCTCTTAACATATCCACAGCTGTGATGATTAAAGCTGGATTTGTCAAATATATTTATTTGTTAAAAATGAACAAAAGAAATATCTTGGGTAGAAAATACCAAACACCCAATACTGATGATATTCTTTTAATTCATAAATGAAGTACATATCTTTTCTAGATCAATAATCCATAAAGACATATCAATGACATTTTAATTTCACAATTCTTACGGCATTCTTAACATTTAAAATTCTATATTGTTGGCCCTGGCCGGTTGGTTCAGTGGTAGAGCATCGGCCTGGCGTGCAGAAGTCCCAGGTTCGATTCCCGGCCAGGGCACACAGGAGAAACGCCCATCTGCTTCTCCACCCCTCCCCCTCTCCTTTTTCTCTGTCTCTCTCTTCCCCTCCCGCAGCCGAGGCTTCATTGGAGCAAAGATGGCCCGGGCGCTGGGGATGGCTTCTTGGCCTCTGCCCCAGGCGCTAGAGTGGCTCTGGTGGCAACACAGCGATGCCCCGGAGGGGCAGAGCACCGCCCCCTGGTGGGCAGAGCGTAGCCCCTGGTGGGCGTGCCGGGTGGTCGGGCGCATGCGGGAGTCTGTCTCTCCCCGTTTCCAACTTCAGAAAAATACAAAAAAAAAAAATTCTATATTGTTTTCTATTAAACAAACATATGAGCATAATGAGAAAATGAAAAGATAATTAGAAAAGACATTTGGCATTCAATATCTTACTGACTTTTTACTTTGTAAGTTTCCTATTTATTTTATTTATTGTCCAGTTCTGATCAGCTCATCATAAACTGCCTCTTCTAAGACTTTATGTAAATGATCATCATTAATTAAAGTAAAAGAAAAATTAAAATGACTCCTTTAGGGAAAGATTTTCTAAAATGCCTGGAGTTACAAAGATTATATTTTTAGCACATTTTCCTTCTGAAAAGTTTTATCTATTTGTTGAGACATAAGGAAAATTTAGCAATCTGCTGAAATCATATGACTTTTCATAATATGCAGAATCACAGTGCCTTTTATTTCTCTATTCTGGAAATCTCTGCAGTCTTTCAAGCCAAATAGTGTGTGTCTGCTTGGGGATTAATACCTTTTATTCCGTTGCTTCTTTCCCAGATCTTTACCTCTTCTAAGTCATGCTGAAAAAGACCTAAACATTTAGAAGATATAAAATTATAAAATTATAACCTAGGTTTGACAAAAAGCATAAAAAGAATTGTACCCATAGATTTTCCATATAAAATCAGGTATGTAATTTAATAGACCTTTAGACAACTTCTTTGTTTCATGAATTTCAATAACCCTGCTTTCTACCTTGTTTCTTACTAATATTGTTCCCCCCTACACATAATCTTCCCCTTATGAAAATTGTGACTGTTTCATCATCCTTACATGTTAAATGTTTCCATTAAAACATCTTTGATACTCTTTTTCATACCCAAGTATAATTTTATGGTAAGTAAATTGCTGCTGATATTTTAGAGGATTTATAATTCTATGTAAATTGACTTAAGTAGCTGGTCAATGGAAGTAAAGTTGAATTAATGGGTTAATGAACAAGTTGCAATTTTCTTGCATTATCTATTCAGTGTGAAAAATAGACACAGAGGTAGCATTTATGAAATTGAGACAAAATGTATTTTAACTAGCCTTCTTGTGAAGTGAAAATGAAAAGAAATTAATGTTCATTATCATCTCATCAAATATAAGTAATAAATTATGGGGAATTTTGTCTCTTAAACGATAATTACTGGCAACTTGAAGTATGAATTGCAACAATGAATTGTCTGCTAGCAAACAACAATTACTACATATTTTTCTCAACCCGAAAGATTTTTACCATTTCTTTTTCCTTCTAGCATGTGGAATTTTCTTGGCTTTTAACACTCAACAGATCACAGATGCCAATAAAACTGCATAAAACCAAGTGCTATAGTAGGCAAGTTATCTAACCAAATTTTGGGAGCTAGTGGGATTTTTCCTTTTGACATTTTAGTTCTTTTGATATCCAACATATTGAGGATGGAAATATTTGCCCAAACCTATGCAAATATCATTTTTTATAAACCTCTGTAAATTTATAAAATGTAACTTTAAATGTCACATTTGCATAGAAAAAAGTGGCTTGAGATGATAGTGACATAATAAATGTCACATTTTATTAATCAATTTTTTCACATAAATTAATTCTTTCATCATTAGTAAAAGTATAACAATATTTCTTTGGATCAGTTAAATTCTGCATTTTATTTTTAAGACAATTGGAAGGAAAATTGGCCTAACATGCACTGTTCTAGAACAAGGACACAGAGTTTCTAAACAAATAATACCCAAGAAGATATAGGACAGCACACTATTAATGCCCTGATATCACAATTCATGACATCTTATGAATATGTTAAGCTTAAGAGAAAGTATGTTTTGATATTTTCAGTACTTTGAAATCACTGCTAATTTTTATTAAAGTAATTGTCAACTACTGCAAATTTAATTTGGTATATAAAGAGACCAAAGAAGAAGAAAAACAGTGTAGATGATGTGTATGTACTAAGGTAGAAACTACTACTCAGATTATGAACTGTGCTGAATGTGTGCTAGAATGGCTTGTGTGTGACACATTAATATTCAGTCCCTTAATGGGGATGGAAAAACATTAAGATCCCCACAAACAGGTTTTCTCTTATGCGTTCTTCAGCTAAGAAAACTATATAGAGTACTTTCAAATAATTGGATACAAAGTACTTTCCTATAGAGGCTTAATCATTTGTGGGCTTCCTTTCCCTCTCAACCATATTAATCTAATCAAGATCATATTTATGTATAATATAAGTAGTGGCCGCATATATAGAGTCTGATTCTCAGGAATGTACTGACTCAAACTGAAATAACATGTATTTCTGTTATTATGTTAACCTAACATAATGTATATTAAAAGAGCATTATGGAGAAAATTATTTTAGGAGCTAGATTTGAAGGATGTAGCCCTGGTTGGGTAGCTCAGTTGGTTGGAGCATAGTTCTGGTACGCCAAAGTTGCAGGTTCAATCCCCGATCTACGCACATACAAGAATCAATGATGGCCTGACCAGGCGGTGGCGCAGTGGATAGAGCGTCGGACTGGGATGCGGAAGTACCCAGGTTCGAGACCCCAGAGGTCGCGCGCAGGCTCATCTGGCTTGAGCAAAGAGCTCGCCAGCTTGGACCCAAGGTCGCTGGCTCCAGCAGGGGGTTACTCGGTCTGCTGAAGGCCCGCGGTCAGGGCACGTGTGAGAAAGCAATCAATGAACAACTAAGAAGTCGCAACGCGCAACGAGAAACTGATGATTGATGCTTCTCATCTCTCTCTGTTCCTGTCTGTCTGTCCCTGTCTATCTCTGCCTCTGTAAAAAAAAAAAAAAAGAATCAATGATGAACGCATAAATATATCGAGCAATAAATCATTCTTTCTCTTTCTCTCTCTCCCTTCCCCTCTCTCTAGAATCAATCAATAAATAACATTATTTTAAAAAAGGATGTTGACTGGTGGGTCATACTGAATGACTATCTTTTTTCAAGATACTGAGCTTTCTTTTTCGATTTCCATGCATCATAAGAAGGATTTTTAGAGATTTCCAAATATTAATGAAATATAAACACCAATATCAATATTAAATTTGCAAAATATTTAAACTGCAATTTCTTGTAACTTTTTATTATCTTTGTTACAGTTTTCTTTACTCTGATAGTTTTTCCAGTTTTATTTTTCCAGTATTTTTATGCACCTATGTCTATAAATATGCCATATTGTAATTTAAATTTTGGATTTGTAGTTCATAAACAGTTTTACATTCTTATTTCCTTTACTTTAAATTCCATAATAACAGTAGTTTCACATAAAATTCTTTGTAAACCTAATTTTAATATCTACATATTATTACTGCTCTGTTTTAGTATCTATTAGACCAAATATCTTCTCTTCTGTTTTTAAACTTTAAAACTTCAATGTTAGTGTCAAAACATAATACAGAGTTTTCAAATTTGAATTAATATTAGGTTTTTAGGTTGGATATTCCCAAATAGTTTGTCCCAGGCTACTCGTGGTCATGAATTGTTGACAGATGTTTTAGGATCCAGGCATTCCAACACTCAGGATACTGGTTTGGGTCTCATTCTGGTGCAAACAGCCTGTTTCTGGCCCCAATGTGTGTTGTCCAAATATTATTATTTTCTGGTTTTTTTTTATTTGTTTCTTTTAAGTGAAAAGGACTGGGAAATACTGCTTGAGGTTGCTTCTAAGATTTAGGACTTAGAAGAAATGCTTTGGAGAGAACTATACACAAACTCACCATCAGTGTCTCCGTGATCTCCTAGGCTCAATTCCTAAAAGGGTCCAAGAGTCTGAACTATTTTAGTTCTTAATACATACCAGAGAAAGTTCATTTGCCACTTTAGCCAGGAATCTTCTAAAATCTTACCAGAATTAAGTATGCTCAAAAATGTATAAATGAATAAAAAACAAAAAAATCATAAAATTATTTTATCATTCTGATAACTGTTAGTTAAATGGACTATTTTTGGTCCTTAAAGTTAGATTTTATTGTTCACCTGTAAGATTTTTGGATTACTAATAAACAATTTTTACATATATTTAATAGACTCACATATTTCTATTTTTATGCATTGTTTTTGCTTTGCTACCTTTTGGGGTTCTTCTTTCCCTATTGACTTGTTAGTATTCATTATGCATCAAAATAATGACATTTCATTTCATATTTTTGCCAAATATCTTTACTGTTATTTTTTCATATTAATGTTCTTTATGATAGATTTTTTATTATACTGATATTATACTTTATCTGACTTTTTCCTTTTCTTGTAGATATGGCTTCCTCCCCAATATTAGAGAAATATTTGTCTAAAAAGCTCTTTACATTTTCCCCTTAAATTATTTAATTAATTTTTAGTTTATTTTGGAAGTTATTTTCAATCAAGGATCTAACTTATTATGTTCTCAGTGAAATTTGTTATTGTCATTTGTTTTTGAGAACTTATCCCTTCCATATTAGTTTGATTTTTATTTCTTTTTATCTTAATTTACTAGGAGTGATAATGTCACAACTAATATTTATTTAGTATTAGTTTTGCCAGGTTTTTCACAAATATTAGCCCTTAATCTTTACCAAAAGGTCATTATTATGCAATTTATAGATGGAAGATTAAGATTTAGGGAGATGTAATAGCTTGCCTTGGGTCCCTCAATTTTCAAAACAAGGAGTTAGGATTGTACACACACCTGGTGGCTCAAATTCAGGGTCTGCTCACTTAGCCAGTCTCCCAGCTGGGCAGTGGAGAATTGGCCCCCTGGACTTGTGTACTTTTTTGGTTTTAGTATTGTAGGTTTACATGTTTTAATATAAAGTAGTTAAAGCTCTCCCTATCATTTTTCTTTTGCAAAATCAAACTATTTAACCATCATACTATACTTAGCTGTTCTTTATCACAGCTCTGGAAATATATCTTCTTGTATGATTTTTAAAATAAGTTTAGGATTTGAACTTTTGAGAGAAGGTTGGTATATCATTTGCCAAAATATAGGATCCTATTCATTGGTTTCTGCAGTTTATTTAGTTTGCTTATAGTGATTTTTACAGAGTTTCCAAAACAAAGCTTAATATTCACATGAATCTTATAAATTAGAGACAGAATTGATATCTCAATTTTCAGTCATTTTGTTTAGTGTATTGGGACATGTTGATTCAGAGCTAACAAGCTTGTTGGGTAAAGGAGAAGCTGAGCAATTTGTAAGTAAATATATCTCTATAGCATCACAACTACAAAAAATTATTTGTACTTTTTAAGAATCGTGAATCAGTTGCCTGTATTCATTTAAATCTGAATTTATGCAATTTTTCATCTCCCTTTTAAGTTTCATTGATGGTTTTTAATGTTTACTAAGAAAGAATTTTCATTTTAACAGTAAGAAAACAAGCAAATTTTAAAAGGGGATTTCTGGAATGATTCTTAAATCAAAGAAATATAAAGGATATACTGTCTAAAGAAAAAGTAATCAAGAATTAATCTATATTTTTACTTCAAGACCACAAAACTTGAGAAATATCTAGGAGGGGACAAAAATATTCAATAGTGGAGGACCTACAGACCCAAGACAATAAAATGAGAGAAAACAGTATTCAGACCTTAGATGTGCAAGTCATTTTCTCTGCCAGGGACACAGTTTTCTTCTGCATCACTTCTTGTGGTTCAACCACTTAAGACCATGTTAGTGATCAACTTGAGGAGAAATCAATGCTTTCGTGGATTTGTCTCACTAGATTGTGTTTCTGGTGGATCATAAGATGATTGAACATTCTCTGACTAATTTTTCTCACAGTTCTTTCCATGCCCAACATAGCTTCCACTCCCAAATCTTCTTCTTTCCTCTCTTCCTTCTGCCCAATCACCCCAGCACTCATCCAAAACTTCTTCCTATAGAATACCACCAGTTTCTCTGAGATACTAATCTAGGAGTCTGAGGACCATCCTACATTTATTCGTCTTCTTCAACCCTGGATCAGGGCAGTCAAACTCACAATCTTAACATCTCTGCACTGCTTTGTTTGAACTTATTTGTCCACATGACCATCAAGCCTAGGAGTTTTCATCTGGCAGACTATGTGGTACAAACCCTGCAAAGGATCCTGTTTGAGGTCACTGCTATAGATATTAATGGATGCTAAGAATGTTTAGAATGGTTAGCAGTTTTAGACTGTATTTCCTTGGAGAGAAGATATACTGGCTATAACCAGGGTAGGCTTTACCTACATTAACTAATTTAAAATTGTATAACCCCTTTTGTGAGATAAGTTTATCTCCATGTTTAGGTGTGGAAATGAAGTCTTAGAGAAGATAAGAAACTACAACTAATGGTGAAAGTGTAATTGGAACCTACTATAAGCTGAATGTTTGTGTCCCCTCAAAATTTATATGTTGAAATCTATTCTTCCAGTCTCCAATGTAATGGTATTTGGAGGTGGGGTCTTTGGGAGATGATTGGGTCATTACAGTGGGGCTCTCATGAATGAGATTAGTGCCCTTGTAAAAGAGACCCCAGACTGACTGATAGTGGTGTAGTGGATAGAGCATTGACCTAGGATGCTGAGGTCTCCTGAGGTTGCCTGCTTTAGCATAGGCTTATCTGGCTTGAGCACAGTCTCACCAGCTTGAGTGTGGGGTCAGTGACTTGAGTGTGGGATAATCAACATGATCCCAAGGTTGCTGGATTAAACACAAAGGTCACTGGTTTGAAGCCCAAGGTCCTGGCTTGAGCCCAAGTTTTCTGAATTGATCAAGGCATCACTAACTCAGCTTGAGCACATATGAGAAGCAATCAATAAACAACTACAATGATACAACTATGAGATGATGCTTCTCATCTCTCTCCCTTCCTGTCTCTCTCTCTCAAAAAAATATAAATAAATAAATTAAATAAATAAGTAAAAGACCCCAATGTGTTTTCTTGTCCCTTCTACAATGTGAGGACACAAGAAGAAGACAGTTGTCAATGAATCAGGAAGTAGGCCCTCACTAGACAGTACACAAAGTCGAAGGTGCCTTGATCTTGGGCTTACCAGCCTCTAATGCTGTGAGAAATAGAATTTCGTGGATTTTTTATTGTTGTTGTTGTTGTTTATTTTTGACAGAGACAGAGAAAGAGTCATAAAGAGGAACAGATAAGGACAAACAGGAAGGGAGAGAAATGAGAAGAATCAATTCTTTGTTGCAGCTCTTTAGTTGTTCATTGATTGTTTTCTCATAAGTGCCTTGACTGGGGGATGAAAGGGAGTCTACAGCAGATTGAGTGACACCTTGCTTGAGCCAGCAACCTTGGGCTCAAGCCAGTGACTTTGGGCTTCAAGCCAGTGACCTTGGGCTCAAGCCAGCAACTCTGGGATTTCACACCTGGGTTGTCCACATCTCAGTCTGATGTTCTATCCACTGTGCCACTGCCTGGTCAGGCTCGAATTTTGTTTTTTAAAAGCCACTCAATCTATGATATTTTGTTAATGCATCCTGAACAAATTAACACAGAGCCAAGGTCAGTCATACTTCAAGGCCACAGTCATTCACTCTATGGCATTGCTAGGCTCAAAGTCATCACTCTTCCACCTGCTTTGGAGACCAAGGAGCATGCAGTTGTGCTTCAAGGAGCACTGTGCCAGCCCTGGGCCCCTTCAGCCAAGGCAGCTCCAGTGTTATCTGTCCTATACATAAGGTTTGGGTGTAAGATTTGATTTTAAAATAAGAACTGTTCTGCTATAAACAAACATTGAATATGACTGTTTAGATTATTCAGGACCTTAAGTAGTCTATTTTTTTATAGCTCACTAACATTAATATGTAGCTCTTTGTTTCTTTTGCATCATGTGGATTTTTTTTTATTAAACATTTTTAGGCTCAAAGATTTAGAGAATTATAAAAGCTATTGCTTTACAAGGAAATTTATATTAGAAATTTTGATTGCCTTTAAGGCTCTGGAAAATCAGGTTTAGTTTGGTCCAGTAAGAATTAAGAACATTCAAATATATTAAGCAAAAAGTATGTTAACCATTTTTAAGACTGATAAGATTTGATATAGGAGGTCAGAGCTATAATTTTTTTAATCATTAAATTAATTGCAAATATGTCTGATAAATTCAGTCTTTATAAATTAAACAAACATTTGACTACATCTTTGAATTACTCCTCAACTTGAAAGTGGGAAAAAGAAATAAAACTCCATAAATGAAAAAGGTCACGACTAAATGAAAATTGTCAAAAATTTGAGAAAAAATGTTTTATACTTAGGGATTGATCCTAACCATTCTCATCACTTTCACTCTTAATGGACATTCCATTTAAATATATTACTTCTAATCCAAATTTGTAACACCAAATTTTTACTTTTTCTTTTTGTAAGAATGCTTAATTATTTAAATTGTGTTCTGGGAGGCTAATTCTACAGAATAAAGTTAGTTCATAACCTTCAGTTCAACAACATCTCTGTAACATTTAGGAGAACCTCTTTATTCCCCATTGATTCATTTCCTGCTAGAAATGTTCCTCTATTTCTTATACTAGTGACTTTTTTCATACGGCTTTTGACATAAAAGGAAAGCAAAGAAATTTAGAAAGTCATCTTTTGTATATGTAAATTCAAGCGTAACATACTCATTTAATCTGTGGTTTTTCAGTCTTTGCTCAGCTATGATGTACAAATGTCAAATAAATAGTTGACTTTTGATGTGTTTTTACACAGTCAGTAAAAGAGACTGTAACAAGGCAAACTTTGTCTTTACACATCTTTGTGGCTGGGTTTCAAAATCATAAGAAACATTTATGTGTGTATTTCAGTTTATAAAATATTTTTATACAGATTACTTCAATAATCCTGTAAGTATTGTTATTTTTGTTTTAAAGATGTGCAAAGAAGCTCATAAGTTGCCCTAAATCACATAGACCTAGAATTTATTTTGGTTCATTCAGAATATTCTTTCAAATTCTAACAAATACATGGCAGTGTAACCATCGAGCTAATTGTTATACGCATGTTTGATGGTTCCATGTTTTTCTATAATTTGAATTTTGTGATTATCAACATTAGGATATTTTTATCAATAATATAATAAAGTAAAAAGTACTACTTGTTTCTCTCTCTTATCATCTTGCAAACAAATTATCTCTTAGTAATGTCATTCATATCCATGACTTCTACTAGCTCTAAGTCCACTTTTCTCTTCTGGATCTCTCCCTGAGGATTAGAGTTATTATACACACCAAACCAAATCAAACCAAACCAAACCAAACCCCCATTATTAACTCAAAGAAGAGAACAACATAGAGCCTATTCTGTCAAAGCTGACATTCTTAAACTTACCTTGTTTTTGCTGTATTTTTAAATCCTGACCATCATTTAGTAAAGCTATTTTAAAAATTATCATTATGCCTTCAGTCTTATACTCCATCAATCCATCTACTCAACACTAAGAAGATTGTTCAAAGATGAAATTTGATCATGTTACTGTTTCTGGTAGGATAACATTCAAGTGAGTTGCTTGTTTGACATACATGATTGTCAATTTTCTAGCCCATTTATCTCTCTACCTTGTATCTTGCCCCTCCAGTCATTGTAAATGACTTGCCATGTTTGGAATTTCAGTTGTTAAGCTTCAAGCTTTCATGCTTGGATACCCTATATTCCTGCCTAATGGAAAACTCTCTTGGCCTCTTTTTCATTTGTTGAATCACTAGGAAACCCCTACCTACCAGTACTAAGCCTTCCAGACCCTCTCCAGACCTCCTGTAGCTTTTCTATTGGGTCCAAATACTGCTAGATCCTGTGCCCATTTCAGTCTCATGTGCAAGTGTTTAAGGAATTTTGTTATTAATCCTTCTATCTTAGTCTGTTAGATTCTATTAGATTAGAGGTTAGAAACTAACTGGTCTTATTTACTTTTACCCCAAGGCATAATTATGCAGACAAAGGAATGAATGAATGAATGAATAAGTGATGTGACCGTGAGCCTCTGGAAATAAAAATTTGTTATTTTCCTGTTTGCTGCTGCTGTGATGCATTGTTATTTCATGGCACAGTTCTGGACAAGCTCGGTAGGATAGACATTCATGCAGCACTGAGAGGAAACCAACAATTCCATTATGCCCAACATAGATACAGAAACTCTGCCATTCAGATTTTTTAAAAAAATTAGTTGATCAATCAGTCAAGAATTCAATCAATAGTTATTTAATCATTTTGCCTAATGTTTTAGAGAACACAGAGAAATATTGGGTTTAATTTCTGTTCTCAAAATATATCATCTAGTCATAGGAATTAAAGAATTCATTAGAAATCAGTTGGATTATAATTTAGTGTAGACAAATAAGTTGGAAGAAGAGTTCCATTTACTGATTTCTGTTAATGTTCCAGTTGCTGTGCTAAGTATTCTCATGTATGGTATATAATGTTAGCAACAAATCAATAACAAATTATCTGTTTTATTAATGAGTAAATTAATTAAAAGTTAATTTGGTTTACTCATGGACAGAATTTATAAGTGATCCAATAATAATTTAAACCCTGGAACCTAGTTCTCATGCTTTCATTAGCCTAATACTGTTTATGTTTAAGGGTAAAAATGAAGAGTTAAGACAAATATTGTCACAGAACTAAAGTAGGGTTAAGAGCACAATAAAGAACTCTTGAAAGAAGTGACATGAAGGAAATCTTCAGCGTTGGGAAGGTTTTGTGTGCACTACGAGGGGTAAAACACACTACAGTACATGAGAAAGAGACCTAGCTCAGTATTTGCTTACTAGAAGATGATTTTCAATATCCTGGCTTACTTCCAGAGGGGAACGCTGACCTAAAGGCAGTCTTGACATTGAGAATAAGTGACTTAGTTGCAAGAGACATAGAAACCTGTAGTGTTGTAGCAAATGATTTGTCATGAGTTATAGAAATAATGATCAATTGTGGATTCTGAATACAAGGTTGAGAGCAGTAGAGATCTCTGGATACTTCTGTATCTGTTCTATTAATTTTGGAATGTTTGAAGGAATAACCTGGTGACAACTTGATATGTTTACAATTGAATGGAGAACAAGTATAGGGATGACAAGGACACCAGTTAGGAGTTCTTGTAATCCTCAAGTACACTAATGAACTTCTAAACTCAGACTAGCAACAGATAACAAGGTGAAATAGCATGGCACTTTATGAAGCATTTTTTCTTATGTGTCTCTCATTCTACTGGGATATAATTTATGTATCATAAAATTCACTCATTTTAAGTATGTAATATTGAATGAGTTTTGTAAATGTCATGAGTTGTGCAACCATCATCAAAATCCACTTTTAAGACATTATTATCTCCCCAGCAGGATTCCTCAGGCTCCATTTACAGTTAATCTCCGTTTCCACTCCGTTTTAGGCAACCACTAATCTACTTTCTGTCTTTATAGATTTACCTATTCTGGAATTTTCATATAAATGGAATCATACAGCATGTGGTCTGTTGTGTCTGGCCTTTCACTAACATAGTGTTTCTGAGATTGTTCCATGTTTTAATATGATTACTAGCCCATTCTCTTTTATGTATGCATTGTAGTATTCCATTGCTGTATACACCACATTTTATTAGTTCATGAGTTGATGGACATTTGGGTTGTGTCCAAAATTGGACTGTTATAAATAATACTGCTATGAGGATTCACATTCAAGTATTTCTGTGGATATATGTTTTCATTTCTTGTGGGACATTCTTAGTAGTAAAATTGTTGGGTTATATGGTAAGTTTATATTTAATTTTTAAAATTCTCCCTTGCAATTTTTAAGGACACAAAATTAAAGATATGAAATATAGAATTTCCATATGGCTCAGCAATTCCATTTGTAGGTATATACCTCAAATAATAGAAAACAGGTGCTAAGAGAGTAGCCAAAATGTGGAAAAACCCAATGTCCATCAATAAATGAATGTAAAAACAAAGTGCAGTACATCCACACAATGGAATTTTATTCAGCTGTTTAAAAAGTGAGGTTCTGATACATGCCACAGTATGGAAGAACACTGAAAATATTATGCTAAGTGAAAGAAGCCAGACACAAAAGGTCACAAATTGTATGATTCCATTTATATTCAATTTCCAAAACAGGCAAACTCATAGAGACAGAAAGCAGATTAAGAGTTGCCAGGGGCTGAGAGAAGGGGAGAATAGAGAGTCATTGCTTAATGAATTTGGGGTTTTCTTTTAGAAAGATGAAAAATTTCTATAATGACATAGTGAAGGATGGTTGCACAATGTTTTGAAAGTAGTTAATGTCACTGACTTGTACACTTTAAAATGGTCATAATAGTAAACGTTATGTATTTTATCACAATACAATAAATAAAGCCCTGTCTGATCCACAGACTGAAAATTTTAAAATTCATCTGAATAGAGCAGATTGATTTGCCATGGTACACTGCTCTGGGGGAGTCAGAATGGTCAGGGAAATAATCTTTTCATAGAATCAGTCAATCATCGTCATTATCATCATAACTCACTAATCCGGTGTCTACTATGGTTACACATTGGTTTGAGGGCTTTACAGACATTTGCACTGTCGTCCAAATAGACAGGTATTATCTCTAATTTTCAAGATTAGGAAATAGAAGCTCCACGATGTTCATAGGTCTGTAGTCACAGAATTAATAAGTGTTGGAACAAGGAATCAAGAGACATTCTCTTTTGCTCTAAGGCCTATGGATTTTACACTGTATTTTGTTCTTCCAAAATTGTTTGTGCACGTACTGGCTGGAAAGCAGCATGTCCTGGCTGGAAGGCAACATGTACAAAAGAATAGTAAAACAAAGCCTTGTTATTGGAGAAAGCAGAAGAACCTGGAAAAGGGTCTTTATGATTGGAAACCTCAGCGTTTTAGGAAATTCACATCGTGTTTAATGCTAGGGGGCCCCTGGCTAAACTAGAACAACGACCATAATTTATCCCATATTGTAACATGACAGTTCCTAGCTCAGTATTTGCTTACTATAAGATGATTTTAAATATTCTGGCTTACTTCCAGGGGGGAACACAGGGCTTGTAATTTCAATTACACGGCATTTCAAGTAGAACCATGTCCTAATATTGGACAGAGGGATTAGAGTTGGCTGCCAGGACAGCAACAAGGTTCAGAACAGGATTATTATTTTTAGATCACTTTAAGCACCAAGTGGACCCGCTTACCTCTGGGCTTGAAAATTCTGCAAAGGCTAAAGGGCTTCATGCTTGCTGAGCCTTAATAGAAAAATGTAGGTTATGTCAAGTGTCTGTAGTCTGGGTCTCAATGGGAAGTTAAAACGCTGGCACTCCACATTGTATTGAGTGGTTAGGGGCTTGAATTACAATCAGCCTCCTACATTGTGGGTTAGGATTCATTTGACATAAAGATTTACCAAGGGTTGTTAGAAAAATATGATACAACTTTGAAAAATACTTGCCTACACTAAAAGAAATAAGTGAAAAACATTCCCACGTTTGAATGGATGGAATTTAGGGGTTAGAAAAGATATATGAATTATTTTATTATGACATTGTTTCCTGAAATTATTAGTAAAACATCTGTTGGGTTGAACTTTTAAAAACATACAAGTCTCATATCAGTGAATTTTTAAAAAATTAATTAGATTACAAAATATGTCTCAAAATCTCTTACATAAATTCAGATATATACCCACAAGGTCATGAACTTCCTTCAGATCACAAGATGAAAGGGTTAAGTTCTTTATGTTTCAGTTTAATTGCAGTCCCAGCTTCATAGCCTCAAAGTATATGGAGAACCCTAATAACAGCTCTAACCACAGACTTCTAGGTTGAAGTCTTCCAACCTTTCCTCAACTTCTCCAGGTTAAAGGAAACAAAGACGCCAAGATGAAGCACATATCTCTGTTAAACAGAGTAGAGAGCTCTTCTTTATTTAAAGTGATCAAAATTTGGTCCCTTTCCTTTCATAGATTGTGTTGATATCTCATGAAATTCAATTGCCTTCCCTTCAAATTCTATAAACAAAAGCTCCTTGAAACCTTTATCACTATTTCACTGGCAAGAATTACAACTGTATGTTAGTTTATTCCTCATCATAGGACATTCTCTTCCTTTGCCCAGATTGTTAGAAGTAGCATTTTGAGGGGGTGCTGGAGCTGGCTCACATGGTGCCTTGGAGCTGGGAGTGCCATCATTTCCCAACTCTGTGCTCAATGACATCACGTTGGTGTCCTAACCAGCTCTGTGAAAATATCTATACCACAGAAAGCAGCAAATGCTGCCTAATAAGAGCTATAATTTCCCCTCCTGGAGAATTGGTTGTTAAACTTTTATCAACACATCACTGATATAAAGAATCCAGGTGAGAAATATAGAGAATGATGCTATAAAAACTGACATATCACTTTTTTGAAGGTATCACTGGCAAAGTTTATTTTGAATACATGGGCGTGGCCCCAGAGCCCACCTCCCAGGAACTTGCATTCTTATAGGGACTCCCAGAGACTTGTATCTATAATGTATCATTAGGTTTTTATAATTTAATTAAAGTGGACAAATTTTCTCCTATTCTCACATAAAATATTAGTGAGATGCCACACTCTATGGATCAGACTGAGACAGACTTATTCAATTGGAAAATGTTTCCTAATTTTAACATTATGTGGTATGTTTTAGGCCAGTAGTTCTCTTTAGGTAGCTAGCTCTTGAATTGTAGTTTGTCTTTTTGAATGTTGGGAAACTCCACATAAATTTGTAGGTAGTTTTTGGGGTTTTTTGTTTGTTTGTTTGTTTTTTACAATAGTATGAATTCAATTTCCTATCAATCCACCAACAAATGTTGAATTTTTAAAATGATAGACAGTACCTTGTGAAACTCTGTAATGCTGCACATGATTTTGTTCTTAAAGGATTGCTTTAAAGAAAATGGCAAATAGCATATGTTATGATCATGCCCCGGAATATTAAAAACACGTTCTATTAAATAGAACAAATGATCACTGTTTTGTAAAAAATGAGTATCCTTGTATCATGTAGATGTGCTTGTGAATACTGAATATGAAATATAGTGCACAATTAGAGAATGTACACAGCTTTGTTAATCAACTGAGATTTATTTATTAAGTTATTAATATGGCCTTTCTCACTACACTCACTGCATAAAACGTCATAGAAGAAAAGTGGGAAATGAAATGGTTTTAAGCCCTAAAGACATTCTGGTTCTCTTAGGAAGATGATCTAAATGCACCAAGATGAAAACCATTAAGCAAACTGTAAGGTAACAGACTATATGCATAATGTCACTTTAGAGTTAGAAAAGCTTTCCATAGGTTGGATGAGTTAGATAAGATTGCAAGGGAGACTTGCAGTTTTTATGCCAAAGAAATCCTTTTTGATCCTTTACTTTACTACTTGACATAGTAGGTCTTTCTATCTCTGCAAAGTAAACATAAAGATCGAAAACTAAGAGTCTCAGGTACATCTGAGATCACCTTCCTTAAAACTTTGAGGATGTATTTTACACATGACTCAAACAGACCCTGTCCTACAAACTATAATTTCAAAAACTTAATTTTTTTTCAGGAATGTGATTTTTAACATGATAAAGAGGATTCTGATGTGTGAATGACATACTTCATATTGTTGAAATTGACTGGTAACTTTGATCTGTCATGCATGGCCCCTCTGTGACATTTCTTGGTGTGTGTTCTGTTCCTGGCAAGAAACAGACAGTGCCAGTTGTGTCAGTTCCTTCTGTGGCTGCTGGAGAGGCCTGTCCTGCCCGAGTCAGGGGCAGGAAGCTCGGAGAAGGAGCCTCCTCGTTCCGTGCAGGTTCCTATTTTGGCGGTAGATGGCTTGCACTTGGTTGCCATGTTCTTTCAAGCAATTCTGTGCATGTATTTACCTGAAAGAAAAATCATCTAAAAAAATTCCAGCAGTAATTTGGTTAAACAAACTGGTTAAAAAATATACAGCTACATAAATCAAATTATGCTATGAAAAAAATCGAACTATAAATCATACTATAAACTAATAACACATACTGTTGACCTTAGAAATGGAAAAGTATATCCTAAAAGTGTTACTTTGACTTTTTCTCTAAAGCTATTTTAAATTGTTACCTTAGTTCAAAGTGGGGAAAAGAAGCCAAAACCTAGCTACCAGGATGAAGTTGACAAGTATGTTCTTTCATGATTACTTTATATTAAGGCGTAAAATTCCTTTTCTGTGTAAACAGGGCTTTTAAGAATCTGGAAAGGAATGTTAAACAACAGGTGAAGGTTGAAACCTTGAGGCCAAAGAAGACATTAAGTAAACTTAACACACCCGAATTACACTGGGATTTGAATAAATCTAGAATCTGGGAAAGAATATCTAAAGTTCTCCTGGTCATAGTAAATTAATGTCTGAATTAACTGAAGCTGTACTATTTGCGTGGAGAACTTCTGAGTTTTTTAAGACACTCAAAGACAATTCTGATAGGCTCTACATTTGAAATTGTACTTTTGAAACTTTTAAGGGAATATGAATACGGTATCTTAGTCTACTGTAAGGCCCAGTGCCATGGCCATGCAGATTTGCACTGAATTCAGGCAGATGGTAAAGGAACTGTGGAGCCAGCAAACGGTGGGCCATATCAATTTATTGAAAGGTCATAAAGATAGGCAAGCCAAAAGAAGAAAGAAAAAAAAAAAAAGGAAAACCTGCTTTTCACAGTGGAGGGTAAGGGACCAGAAAACAAATCGCACCTCCCGTGAAGCCCTGAACACAATAGTGCTGTCACGTGCTCAAGCACTAATTGCACAGAAGGCTTGCAGCCAGTAAACCTGTGAGCAAGCCTACAACAGCTGTTATCCCCACATCTACCAATGATGGAAAACACACACTTAGAAATGTTTACATAAAATGTCTACTGTTACATGAAAGCTGAGGTAGACCAGATTTCTCAGATAACTATGCTACATACATATCTATGTAAATTGGCTAGCCATTGGATAGACACATCAAAATGTTTATTTTTTAATGGTTATCTAATATTTAGTGTTAAAAAATACAACATTAATATATTTCTGTGTATTCAAAGTCTTCTTGGGAACATTAACCTCATAGGAATTTCCTAAACCTATAAAACTGAACATTTTATAGCACAACTGAAATGCATATTTTGGTTGCATATTCTGATAAAATAGTATGAACTATGCCATTATAAATATTCACATCATTTCAAATGTCTTTCTTCCAATGTACAGTAAATATTTCTTACCAGGCATGTAGATGGGATATTTCTAGAAGATAACAGGATCACTCAGGGTAACTGGCTTCAAAACTGAGCCCAAGTTCAACCCTAGGAGAGTCTCCATAATTTCACTGTCAAGGGAACGTTGTATCCTCCATTTGTGAAGTGTCTGTTGAAAGTCTTCCTGACAATGAAAATATTAAATCTTCTGTAACTCCCTGTGGACCCAAACAGAAGAGACTAGCATAATGGCAATGTCAGTAATAACAATAATAGAATAATAAACCATCACTATAATGAAAGGTGCCCCTACATATTGAAATTTTATTATTTGCTAGTGACTACTCTGTGTTCTTTACAGAGATTATCTTATAAAATCTTTATATGTTCTGGGAATTGTAATGCCGGTTTCACAGCTATAGAAACTGTTGTCAGGAGGCTCGGTTATCTCCCCAGATAACACTGCTCGGGAACAGCAGAGCCAGCATCAACACAGTTCCTCAGGGCTCCACAGCCCGCATTCTTAATTCTAGAAAACTGCTGACTCTCTTTAGATGTCCAGCCACCCACAATTGCCCCAGCCACTTAAGGGGAAATATATCTTTGGCATTGTAAGAAGTCACCATATGTACAAGTGCATTCATAGCTAAAAACCAAGAGTGACTATCTCTAGTGTAGACAGACAGTGCGTGTGAAAGCTGCCCACTGCCCGACACTTTTCATCAGACCATCAACATCCCTGCATGGAGCCCAGAGCTCAGACGCAGTGTGTGTGCCTGACTGAAGAAACAAAACATGCTGGGGACTCTGTTTCCCCTACATTTGTGCCGTGACAGAGATATCAACACTCTGATGCTGGACAACTTATACAGAATTAATTCAGTTTGAAACTAATTTATTCAATTTTGAAAAGCATTATTCTACTAAATTTCTGGCCTACTGTTCATGATAAATGTAGGCAATGCACTGTTAGTTTTCTTCTAAAAACTTATAATTGACAATAACTCATTTATTTTCATAATCATTGATGCATTCTTATCAATATCCCCAAATATTTGCTAAGGGTGTTCTGCCAAATGTAAGTGTGCAGTGTCCAGATGAGGGGGGTGTGGGTTAGAGGACAATTTTTATTTTAAATTGAGTCTTTAAGGAAGAAGAGACATTATCTATGCTTAATAGTTTAATAAAGAAAATTTAAATAACATCTCAGTTATTATCTGCATATCTGGTTTTTTTGTGTGTTTTTTAAAAGATTTTATTTATTAACTTTAGAGAGGAAAAAAGGAGAATAAAGGGGGGAGGTAGAGAGCAGGAAGCATCAACTCCCAGATGTGCCTTGACCAGGCAAGCCCAGGGTTTCAAACCAGTGATCTCAGCATTCGAGGTTGATGTTGATGCTTTATCCACTGTGCCACCACAGGTCTGGCATATTTTTTTTGTTTGTCTTTTATGTTTATCAGTATGTTAATTGTAAAGTTATTAAGGAATGTTAATATGAACAGGACTAATGTGGGAGTGAATCTGCACTCCACAACACTCCAAATATTCTATCTGTAAATAAATATTCTGATCCAAATTTGGAATATCCTGAATGGTGTTGATTGATACGATTTTGAACAGGACTAGCTGTGTCTCTGTGAAAATCTGGACTCTTCACACATGGATATTTCTCCCTACAGATGAAAGAGAACCCTTATTTAGTTAAACACAGTTGACAGAAGTCTTCATAGATGATTTACACATAGGGTGATCAGATGCGTATCAAGTACACTATTCATAAATTGAAACAATCCCTCCTTCATAAAAGTAAGAAAAGATCACCTTAGCAACAAATTTGCATTTCACAGTCAAAATTATTGTTAAAATGGAAGTAAACTTGATTTCATTTTTTTATAATAATCTTTTTTTTTAAAGATGTTTATTCATTTTAGAGAGGAGAAGAGAGAGAGAGAGAGAGAGAGAAGGGGAGAGGAGCAGGAGCATCAACTCCCACATGTGCCTTGACCAAGCAAGCCCAGGATTTTGAACTGACGACCTCAGTATTGCAGGTCAACACTTTATCCACTGCACCACCACAGGTCAGGCTTAATTTCATTTTTAAGTCTTGATATGCAACTATTAAAAGGCAAAACTTTTTCATTATTGAATTATGATTTATTTTTGCATTTTTCTTGCAATGAAGATCCTTCAAACCAACTTTAAAAATGAAGATTAAACCCTGTACTGTCAGTAGAGAAATTCTGTAACATCTGAGTCCCTGACCATTATCTTCTATTAGGCTACGGAGTAAGTGGGGCAGCGATGTTTGTTCATCAGCAACGAAGAATTTCCAAGGTCAAAAATAAAAATGTTGCCTGCATGGAGTATTATACTGAGTCTGTACAGAGTTTCTTTTTAAAATTTAAATTTAGGACAAGCTGAATCTTAAATCTGTTCTGAGAACTAATGACAATGTACAATGAGTTCTACAGACCCAAGGGCAAATCTGGCTTTAGTGGTTTTTAGTTCTAAGATACTGGGCAATTAATGTGGTCTCTCAGAACTCAGTATTTTTTACTCAGAAGATCAACTTTTATAGTTTCAAGAAAGATAGAATTAGATTGTGTATATTAAGTATTAAGTGCTAAAAATCGTAGCTATCGATTTTGTTCACAGTTGCACTAGGTTTTCCTGGGTTGTTGCATTGACTCAGTCAGCAAATATTTGCAGCATTCGTATTGGATGCCAAGCACTCTGAGCCCTGGGAACTTAATTGTGATGAGACTCAGCCTTCTCCCAGTTTGCGCAGGTCATGAAATGATGCTTACTTTGGATGGCCTAGGTTGCGCACTGTGGTGGAGTAGGGAATCACAGGGGCAAGGCTGCTTGCTTTTATTTTTGTTTTTAAATTTGCTCTTACACATACAATAAAACTAACTTACCTTTCTCCCTGTTATTTTTTTTTCTTTTTTCTGTTGGCTCAGTGGTTTTTGCTAATCCCATTCCGTATTTCCAAATTCCCAACTAAACTAGAGTCAGGACAGTAACACAGGATGGCTCTTTTATAAAGCTGAATTCAAGCCATTTTACTTAGTCAGCAGTTGGTTGACTTGGCTGGGACTAACAGGCCAAATATCCTCTCCAGAAACAAGTGATATATGAACATATTTACATTAGTCCTGAGAAATCAGGGAGTATAGCATCATTATTAAGAACTATCCATCTTCAATTGAGACTTTTCAAGTCTTGCCAACTTGAGTCCAAATTCAGGCAGGAAGAGTTATAGCGAATCATGGCAGCTTGCTGTCCATGTAGGAACCCTTCAGGACTGCACTTGTTTTCAGCCCAAGCAGCGATCATGTAGAGCAGCAACTCCCAACTTTTGTCATCTCATGGTACATATAAACTAATTACTAACATGCTGCAGAACACCAGAAAAACATATTCTTTTTGCTGATCTGGAAAAAAAAATAGGCATAATTTTGATTCATTCACAATGGACACTTATTGTTTTGTGTTGGTTGTCAGTTTTTATTAGACCATCTAAAGCAGAGGTAGTCAACCTGGTCCCTAACCGCCCACTAGTAGGTGTTCCAGCTTTCATGGTGGGTGGTAGCAGAGCAACCAAAGTATAAATAAAAAGATAGATTTAACTATATTAAGTTGTTTTATAAGGATTTATTCTGTCAAACTTAGCAAAAATATGACATAAAGTACTTGGTAAGTAATTATTATTATATGCTTTAACTTGCTGTAACTCTGCTTTATAAATTTTATAAAGTAAAGTTACTTCCCTACTTTATAAATCACCATTACTGTGGAACCAGTGGACGGTTAGAAAATTTTACTACTAACAAAGATACAAAAGTGAGCAGTAGGTATAAAAAGGTTGACTACCCCTGATCTAAAGGAAAAGAGGTCAGTGCCCCTGACTGAACAGTCAGGTAATATATGTTTTAAAGATTCTTGAGCCTGACCTGTGGTGGCTCAGTGGATAAAGCATCGACCTGGAAATGCTGAGGTCACTGGTTTGAAACCCTGGGCTTGCCTGGTCAAGGCACATATGGGAATTGATGCTTCCAGCTCCTCCCCCCCTTCTCTCTCTCCTCTCTCTCTCCCTCTTTCTCTCCTCTCTAAAATGAATAAATAAAAAAAATAAAAAAATAAAGATTCTTGAGGTGTACCAGTTGAAAATCACTGACATAGAACATGAAGATTATTCTTAGACTTACTTTCTTGTACTATTCTAATAAGCTCACCTTTTTATATATTGAATTCTATCTAATAGGTAGGCTTCCTTGTCAGTGGTAATGACTTTCCTCAAAGGATGAATTTGTTCTAATGTCAGCAGTAAGGACTATTGAACTTATACAGTGTTTCTGTAAAGTCATGGTGCCCTTTTGACCGGTCACAGAAAAGCAACAAAAGACAATAGAAATGTGAAATCTGCACCAAATAAAAGGAAAACCCTCCCAGTTTCTGTAGGATGATGTGGTAGCATGTGCGCATGCACAGATGATGATGTAATACCATGTATACAACGGAGCAGCCCATGGCCATGCCAGTTGAGATGTGGACGGTACAGAGGAAAGTTCAGTGTGTTCTGTGGCTTGCTAAATTCTAATCTGTGA
Source organism: Saccopteryx bilineata (assembly GCF_036850765.1). Classification (NCBI taxonomy): domain Eukaryota; kingdom Metazoa; phylum Chordata; class Mammalia; order Chiroptera; family Emballonuridae; genus Saccopteryx; species Saccopteryx bilineata. Next base: position 66,556,014 of record NC_089492.1, read on the forward strand.
CCAAAGTGCTACGTGAATATCGGCACATTTATAACAAAGCACCACCACATAGGAATAACATTACTCAGTGGGATAAGCAGTTGAAGGAAACCAGCAGTTTGGTGGAGAAACCCCGTTCTGGTAGGCCATCAGTCAGTGATGAGTCTGTAGAGGCTATACGGGATAGCTACCTAAGGAGCCCTAAAAAATCTGTGCATGAGCCCACATCAAACTGCACTGAATAGGTATGAAACTGGGAGAGTTTTCCTTTTATTTGGTGCAGATTTCACATTTCTATCATCTTTTGTTGCTTTTCTGTGACCGGTCAAAAGTGCACCATGACTTTACAGACACACTGTATTTATTTTCCTGTGATTATTCTTAGTAACATTGGCACAGATGTGTCCTGGCTGTCAATCTGTACAATAATGACAAAAGTAAAACTAATTATTTTAGCTCTATTTGTATTTCCCAGAAGAGTGCCAGAGCCTTTTGAAGAAAGCACTATTAAAAAAATTCTATATAGACACTCATACGTACATATACATACATACATATAAACAATTTATATTTCTTTAAATCATTCTAAGAAATATTGCATGTGTATAACCAAATTTACATCTTTTCACCCATTATGTATACATCTCTTTTTCTTGAGGGAGAAAAACATTAAATCTCAGTCGAATTTAAAGTTAACACCTATTAACCTTATTATAGGATACTTCATGCTCATTCAGTTGAAAACAACCATAGAGAATCTAGCCTATTTTTTCCAGAAGGAGTGGAAATTTAAAAAAATATAATTTTGAATTTACTTTTTCCTCCATACATGCTTTGTTACCCTCATTGTCAGACTTCAATAATGTGTCTGCCAGGAGTGAGAGCTCTTCCAACATGAAACTCTTAATAAATTCTATGACTGTAAAAGAATTATATTTTGGATAAGCACCTTGCTCACATGTATTAGGTCTCTTGAATATACAATACATGTGGAAATCAGTAAGTAGTATCTTTATTTGACTTTTAGTGAAACATGTACAGAAACTTATCTGTGATTTTTCTGAATACATTTGGGCTGTCTGTTGCTATGGTCTTAATGTTTGTCCCCTCCAAACTTCAAATATTGAAATCCTAATATTCAATGTGATGGTATTAGGAGATGAAGTGTTCGGGAGGTGATTAGGTCATGAGGGTGGGACCCTAATGAATGGGATTAGTGCCCTTATAAAAGAGACACAAAGAGCTCCCTTGCCCTTCAAACACATAAGGATGTAACTAGAATTCTGCAACCCCAAAGAGGGCCCTCACCTGACCATCCTGGCACCCTGATCTCAGACTTCCAGTCTCCCAAATTGTGAGATGTAAATATTTGTTTTTTATACGCCACACAGTCTAGGTAGTATTTTGTTTTAGCAGCCTGAATGAACTAAGATGCTTGGACATACACATTTGTTTTAAATCTGTTGAAATCTTAAATAAGATTTTGAAAGGATTGACAGATAAAATTATTCTTAGAAAATGACTTGGTATAGCAATGAAACAATATGCTATAATGACTTTTTAGGTTTAGTGTATCCATTTATTCAATAAACATTTATTAAGCATCTTCTATTATAAACCACTCTGAGAAATACTGGGGATCTGGACATGAAAGATTTACTTCTTGCCATTAAAGAGCTTACAGTGTGGTGGGAAGGGCAGTTGAATGAACAGATGTTTGTGAGAGCACAGAAATGCTCTGACAGGTATATGCATAGCATGCACATGGGAGTAGGAGCCATCGAATATAGTCTGCAGGGTGAAGAGTGATCAAAGACAGCTTCCAGGAGAAGGCCTCTGGGTCGATGGGTTAGTGAATTACTGGGGAAGTTCACTAACACAGAGGGAGAGAAAAGTCCGCCTGGGAGCCCACATGTAGTTCAGCACAGCTGTAGAATTAGATGGAGAAAGGGGGTGAGTTGAGTAAAGGCTATGATGTTGGAGTTCTGGGTCATAATCAAAGTAGGAACAATTTATTGAGTGCCCAGCATGGTAATTTATAGATAGTTCCCCTATTCTTTTCATTAAAAGCATTCTTATTCTTTTTATTCTTTCCACAACAGAAGAAAGACTTGGGGAGTCTAAGTGACTTGACCCATAGGCCACATACCTAATGAGTAACACACAAAAGAAGATTCAGACTCAATCTTGTCTCTAGAGTCAATGTTCTTTTTACTGACTTGGGAGTTTGGCTTCCCAGGAGTGTTGAGTAACATATTTATATCCTGCAAGCCTGGAAGACACTAAAGATTCCAACACTTGCCCTTACTTCCTCCTCCTGGCAGAAATGAACTAATTTATCTAAGCATGGAGTTTTCACAATATTATTAATTAAAATTTTATAAAAACCTAACACAAACCTTGATGATTAATAGTAATTTTTTTCTTTAAATTACTTCTCATGTATTTGAATGGGTTCATTATTCACAATACTAATTCACATTCAGGTTTAGTTTAAATAATTTTTTGGGCTGGCCCTGGATTAGCAAAACCAAGAAGTAGAAAATAGTAACATAATGTAATTGACAGAGAACTGGATTAGGAGTTCATAATGGGGGATAAATAAGTCTCTGTCAAAGTTTAAGCATTCAGTTTGATTAATACAATGATTGGGTTCATTCTCTGTCTTTCAGAAAGATCATAGGCTTCAAGACCACAGGACTGAAAACTTAGCTATACTTTGGAATTTTCTTAGTTTCAGTTTCTTTGTTTGTAAACTAGAGATAATAATTTCACAGGAGTAGTGTGAGGATTGAGTATAGTGGACCTGTGCTTGGTCTGTAGCAGCTACTAGATATAGGCCATTTTCTGTTCTTTTATTCAGACAACACAAAAACAAGACTACGATCAAAGACTTTTCCACCTCATGGTCCCAAATTAAGTACAAATGGGTTATACTATTGTAGGAAACAAAAGTGACTATTCTACCCTCTCAGTTCTAATCTGCCTTAGTTTAGATGCCCAACCTTAGAATTTTAGGAAAAGATCATGTGTTCTAAAAGTAGGGCATTCAGCCTGACCTGTGGTGGCGCAGTGGATAAAGCGTCGACCTGGAAATGCTGAGGTCACCGGTTCAAAACCGTGGGCTTCCCTGGTCAAGGCACATATGGAAATTGATGCTTCCTGCTCCTCCCCCTGTTCTCTCTCTATCTCTCCCCCCCTCTCTCCCCTCTCTCTCTAATAAAAATAAATAAATAAAATCTAAAAAAGTAAATAAATAAAAGTAGGGCATTCAACAGAAGAACTTTAGTGTGGGAAGAATATAAGGTGACTTCTTCCTCAATGAATAACTCTTCAACTGCCCACTGTCTACTCCTTGCCCCAGGATTTCAGGCAACAGCTCTTTCCTGAAACTTTCTGCTCCCACCCATATTTTATTACTGCTCTAGAATAATTACTTCTTATTTTGAGTGAACATCTGTCTTCATAAAACTTTCAGCTATATGCCTTAATTTTGCTCTGTGAAACAACAACAAACTCTAATTTTCCCTCCATCTATTAAACCTTCAGTTAAATTCCTTAGTTACTTTTCCTTCTGTTCTTCCAATGAAAAATGGGCAACTTCTTTAATCATCCCTATGTGATCTTCTATCTAGACCTCTCACCATTTAATCACCTCTCCTTCCAACATTCCAAACTTAAACACAACACCTGAACTGAGAGCAATATATAGTTCAACTATTAACAACCCAGAGGAATTTATTGTGCTTTCATTAAAGATGCCTACTATTAAAATTGCTCTTTCAGTAATTGCCACTGTACTGCTGGTGTACATTAATGTAGTTATCTAAAGTTCTTCTCTGTTTATTATATGAACCTCTATGTTTCTTTAATTCTCTGTTTATGTGATTTTTTGAAGCCTAGTAGAGTATTTAAAGTTAATTTCATTGGGTTGGTTTCAGGTTCTTGAAAGATTTGAAAATGTATTGTTTTGCATCGTTTTATCTCATATGCTGTTGAAGCCCTTTCTTGTCTAGAGAAGTGGTCCACTTTGCCTCCACGCATCTCCTTGGCTGGGGCACACCGTGTGACTATGTGTGGTGGTCAGCCCTGAGTCTGTTGAACAGGCAAATGAATGATTACAGAATCTCCCAATATTCAAAGGCAAAGCTTTGTGTTGCAGGTACCTTGATTAGTTTGATTTGTGTTGTCTCTGGATTTCAAAGGTTCATTCTATAAGAGTAAAGAGAACTATTTCCCAGGTGACTTGTGATCTTTAAAAATCTTGAGGCTGCCTTTTCAAGAATTGGCTTTATGAAATTGACTAATATATTTGACTAATTGGCTTTGACCATAGGAGTTACATTTAACTTCTAACCTGCATTGTTGCTATGAGTTTGAGAAAGAGCTAAATAGTTTGGCTCTGAAGTTCATTGTCAGAAAGTATTCAGTATTTCAAGTGTTTATTGTAATTAACATTGAGAATGTACAAAATTAGGCTACACATGTTATAAGAATTATTTTTTCTCTAGAAATTTTTGGCTTTTAGATTCTCAGACCTGGCAGGAAATCTTTTTGGCTCTTCTGCTTCTGATCCTAGCTGTTTTCACAAAATGCAAACACATGCAAAAACATTGTAATAAACCTCAATGTTCAGTCATGTTCAGTAAAACTTCAAAAGATGTTTGCTTTGAACTTGGCTCTAAAGATGGGCATACCTTCATGAGAATGGAAGATATCTTCTTACTCTCTATGATGTGGTTTGGCCTTTTCCAGAGCCTCAAAGTAAGCTTTGTTTTGTAAGGCACATTAAATTCCCTTTTGGACTAAGAATTAACATAGAAATGTCCTCCTATAGAACATCTCGGAGTTCTCTAGTCTCCATAAGGGCAAGGGTTTTAGACCTCAAAAGAAAAACTGTAGGCATCGGAAAGACTTGGAATGTCATCATGAGCTCTGTGCCCTTATATTTAATAAAACATTTGGATTGTGGTTTGTGAGGTTGTTGGGTGATCTGTATAAATGCTGATATAACTGTGCAGTTTAAAAAATGCAAAACTAGGCTGAAGGGGTGTAGGATGTCCTGTAGTTAGCAGAATAGGATTGCAAAGATACCTTCTGTAAACAGCTTCTTCCACATCCTTTTCTACTTTGTTTCACTTCTAAGTGCTATCCCCCTTCTCTTATAGTCATACTGTAAAACATTCTGCCTGTCCTAGATAGAACTGTTGCTTTTAATCGCTACTCAGACCATTTTAGTTGGTGGGACTGAAGGTGTCTCTTTGATGGACAATTTCATTGGATCTCACTCCTTTATCAATAGCTTGTTGTTGTTCAACTATAGTTTGGGGCCATTATTTAACTCAGAACAAACATACAATACTAAATTTCTTAAATGTCTTTCTTTAGTTTATATTTGGATGATAGTTTCTGTAGATCCTAAATAGATCTAAAATCCGGCCTCTTACTACTAAAATCTCCTATAGTCTGTCATTTCTACAGTATTCAAAACTTCTGTGTAAACTCTTTTGTCTTTCTATGTTTCTAACCATATTGTCTATCTTTTGATTATTCAGCACTTTAAATTAGAAATATGTTTCTTTTGTAATAATCCTCATTCATTCAATAAATATTTTAGAGTGACTCTTGGATGCCAAGCCCTGTCCTAAGTACTAGAAACAGTAAAGAGATAGACGCGTCGATTACCAGAGAGCTTCAATGGTAATCTTAGACCAGCCCAAGACTGTGCCCTTCTGCATGGGATGAGGAGTCCCTTGGGTCAAGGAGACATATCCACCTGGAGCCTGACTAGGATCTTGGAATCTACTGCCCAAATGATCCGTAGACTGCTTTCTGGACTTGCCTAGGGCTTTTCTCCTAGTCCATCCTTCCTGAAAGCTCAATTTTTGGGCCTGATGAGCAGGCAAGAGGCAGCTGTTTTGGGAGGGTGTCATTGAGCTTAGAGATGCAGGCAGTGATAACTACGTACTCATATGCTCACAAAGCCCCTTGTGGTGCAGTGTGGGCTTGGGGAAAGAAGACCAAGGATATGGGGCTGGAATTAGCAGTACCTTCCTGCACTGTCTATTCTGCCAAATTATTGTACAGAACTAGAAGAAATGCAGAATTCTGAATTTCAAGCTGGCCTGCCAAGTCTGATTGAAAGTCAGAATATATTTTATGTCAGAATTTGTTGACAATGTGGACTTCTATTGACTTCTCTCAAATCCCACAAATGGTAAGGGTAGGTCTTTAGAGCTCACAATGTAGCAGACTACTTCAGGCCAAGGCAGTCAGCGTGGCAAATTCTGTAATGGTTGGTAGTAATGGGAACACATGGATAGGGCAATGCAAGCATGTGGATTAGGGAAGTCTTCCTGGAACCAGTGGCACTGAACTTAGACTTGCCCAGAGTCTAAGGGGACATCAGCAAGATGGCATGTAAGGCACAAAGCAATGGCTTGAAGAAGGAAGGAGGGACAGCAGGAAGGATGGAAGGATACAGACAGGTAGAGCTAGTGACTACTGGGGGGTTGGAGTTTATTTAGCAAGACTGGAATATTCAGGAGGGTCTTGAGTTGAAGGATGGGTGTTCAGAAATAAAATTTTGCTAAAGATACAGTCTTACTCCATTCTCTTAACAATTAATTTCTCCTATACTCTGGTTTCTCTTCAGATGATACAAATCTTTTGCCTTTTTAATTTCTCTTGACTTGTGTCATTTGCTTCTTTGCAGTTCTGTCGCCCAGGCCTTTTTTTTTTTTTTTTTTTTGTATTTTTCCGAAGTTGGAAACGGGGAGGCAGTCAGACAGACTCCCGCATGTGCCCGACTGGGATCCACCCGGCATGCCCACCAGGGGGCGATGCTTTGCCCATCCGGGGTGTAGCTCTGCCACAATCAGAGCCATTCTAGCGCCTGAGGCAGAGGCCATAGAGCCATCCCCAGCACCCAGGGCAACTTTAATCCAATGGAGCCTTGGCTGCGGGAGGGGAAGAGAGAGACAGAGAGGAAGGAGAGGGGGAGAGGTGGAGAAGCAGATGGGAGCCTCTCCTGTGTGCCCTGGCCAGGAAACAAACCCGGGACTCCTGCACACCAGGCCGACGCTCTAACACTGAGCCAACCGGCCAGGGCCTGTCACCCAGGCCTTTTGAAGTCCCTGTTATCTTACCCTCAGTCAACTTTCCATTTACTCATGCATTTGCTGCTGAAAACATATTTGTATGTGAAGCCATTCAATAGTTACCTGTCATTGAAAGTGCAAAGATTTTTTTTTTAATGAAAGAGTGACACAAAAATAAGAATAGATAAATTAAAATGTGGTATCCAATTTCCCCACATTCGGGTCCCCTTCCAAAATATATTCTGAAAAAATTAAGCATATCTCTAATTTTCCTGCCTTATAGAGTATAAAGTTGGTTCTTTGTCTTTCAATGGCTAAAATCCTGCTAATATTAATACTTTCTATCCTGATTAATAATGATGACAGCCAGGGTTTTATTTGCATCTTCTATGCTTGACAGACATTATTTTATTTAATCATCACAATAACCCACAAGGCACATGGTGTTATAACCATTTACAGATGAGGAAATTGAGACCTAGGGTACTTATTAAACTTGCCTAGTGCACATGAGCATAAGCGGCAGACCCAAAGTAAGAACATGTACTTGCTTGCTTCCAAAACTGTACTCTTCCCTCTCTGGGACATCTCCACCTCTTTCCATCTTCTGACAGCACATGGAATCAAGGCCAAGTCTTAGTCCTGTGACCAGCCATGTTAACCAGAAGAAGGACTGTACATAAACACAGGTGGTGAGCTTGGACACAGTAACGGAAACTGCCTTTTCAAATTATCCTGGAGATGGAAAACTCCACAGTTAGTAGTTGCGATACTTTAAATAAGTTAAAGACCCCTTTTTCTTCCCCTCTAAGTCACATCACTTATTTATTTGGAAGTCACCTCGTTTTCTGGGAAAATTGATTATACTTCTACATATTTCTCCCAAGCAAGTCACAACTCTCCTAGTGACACTATTTATGGCATCAGCTGCCAAGCTTGTGTCAGGCTAGATCATTGTAATTTATGCATTTTGTTTATTTGGTTTGAACCACTTAAGGAATCAATTAAGTAAAAAATTAGCCCCTTCAAATAAATGTGTTAAAGATTAAAAGTACACTATTAAATTTAAATGTACTTCTGCATGATACTGCTTGCCTTTCTTTACATTTACAAGTCAATGAAAAAGAATTTTTGTTACTGAGTTTAAATAATTCCATAGCTTATTAATGTGTATTAAATAGTGCAAGGGTGTCTGAAATGTGAAAATGGGGTTTTTTTTTGTTGAATTAAAAACTCAGCGACATATGTTAAAAGAAACAAACAAAAAATCATTTGTGTCCATGCATCTGTTATAGAAATATGTTTCCTTTAATGGAGAGAAATGCCTACTATTATTACTTATCTAAAAAGTCAATCTTTTTTTAAATTAAGGAAGCAGGGCTTGTGAACAGGAAAGACATAAAAGTCTTGGTATTTCATGAGCATTGGGTATATCAGTTTTCCTGCATGCTTCCATCTGAGTCACAGTTCAGGAAGTTGGTCACCTTAGCCATTTAGCCATTTTGCAAAGACACAGGTTAATTTAATTTTAAAAGAATACATTGTATGTTTGGTTTAAATTATGAGGCTGACATTCATATTTCAGTGACCTTGGAGAATTTATACAGGTACTTTACAAATTCCAAAGTGACATTTATTGATTTTTTAAAAAGCTTAATGGAAGAGAATTTAAAGGCTTAATCATTTCAAATGGTAAAAATCAAAATTGCCAACTAATTTTTATGAGGTCATTGTTATAATTATATTAGCTTAAGATTCAATCAGAACGATAAGAGTATCCTTTGACTACTTGTCTAGATGTATAGCTAGTAATGACCTCTTTACATAGACCAAAAGATTTGGATCAATGAGGGATTAGATATGTGACTATGGCGATGTAGCCAACAATAGATAGAGCATTACAAAATTTCACTCTAACTTTTTAAGAGTTTCATTTGGACTTTGCAATTATGCCTGTAACAATGTGTTAATATTAGAAATAACTATCAGTTTACTTTGAAATATCTTTTTATCACAAATAAAACACAAATATAGGAAAAATACCTAAATCAAATGTTTGGCTTAATTACTTATTACAACACGACTACTACTCAGGTCAAGTAATAAATCTTTACCAGAAAATTGAAAAGTCTGTTCATTGTGAGGTCCCAGTCATGACTTCTACCCCTTCCCACAATAACTTGTCTAACTTTTATAGTAATCAACTCCTTACATTTTAATAGCAGCTTTGTCACCCAAATATGCATCCCTTTACACTATTGTTAACCTTGCCAACTTTTTAAATTAGTTGTGTCTCTTTTAATCTATAGGTTATTCCTAATTTCTTGGGATTTCTTAATTTATTTTTTTATAATTTATCTGTTAAAGAACCCTGATCCTTGACCTGTAGAGTTTTCCACAGCTCAAATTTTGCTAAATTCATATTCTGGGTGTAATTCAACATACCCTTTAATTCTTAATAGTTTCCTGAAGATTATCCAGAAACTGGATAAAGCTACTCTTCGGCACAATGAAAGGAGACACATAATATCTTTTTGTTTCTTATTTTATCAACTCAGCAGCCATTGATGCTTAATGCCAATACCCATTTATTCATTGTTAGTTGTCATGATATTTAAATTCTATGAATTCTTTTACATTTATTTGTTAGAATACTTTTGTTAAGAAACACTTTTCTTCATTTATTATTGGCTTAACCAGGAATTTAGTTCTCATAAGGAAGGCGGGATAAATACCAGGGTTTGAAAAGCAGAAATTAATAAAAAACAATTTTGCCCTCCAATAACTTAGAGTTCAATTGGAAAGAGAGCAAGTAACCAGTGATTATAATAGAGTGCGATATATATTTTGAGAAGGATGTGCACAGTATCAGAGGAGCACATAAAGACATGAGTGACTGGGACAGGCAGGAGGCAGGAAACCAATGAGTGATTGGATCAGTAGATATATACATTTATTTACAAAATGATAACACTTCACTTTCCAGTTGTGTAACTCTTTGAATTTTTAGTACTCTCTTACATTCACAATCTCAGATGAAATACAACCTTGTAGTTCTGTTGTCTACTTCCTATACAAGGGAACTCAACATCAGATGAAAGTTGTGACTCTTCAAGATCTTATGGCTGATAATTTGCTGTGTTGGCACGTTCAAACATTTTAGGAAGAATTAATGAACACTACTTTTTGTACACAATAATAGTGAAACAGTACTAATAATTGACATGTTAAATTAATCAATACACAGCAGAGAAGACACACATGACTAGTACAATAAATATTTCAAGGCTGAATGGATTTTTCTAAAGGCAATGATATACAATCTAATTTTTAAGTGAATGCAGTTCAAAATATTCACACTAGCCATACATTCTTACAGCCCTGCCTTCTCATCCGTCCCTTCTCTTGTTCAACATCCACTGATGAAAATTTCCACTCCCAGACAGGGAGCCTTCTATTACTGGCTTTACTCTCCCATTTTTTGTACATGGGATTCAAGAAAAGGAAGGAATTAAGTACCTTTGGTTTTGGCAACTGAATAACTATGTTTCAGAAAATAACAAGGAACATTAAAATGTCTTAAATCATTAAAAGTTTGATGTTATTAATAATTGTCAATCCCATAATTGCTCCTGCCCTTTTTCATTCTTATAAGGTAAGTCTTTCAGGTGAGGGCATTACCAGTAAAGGAACTACTTAGTTTAACATGAAAAAGAAACTTGGAAGAAAAATGTAAATTGTTTTTACTTTATTTATTTTAAATTTATTTATTTTTAATTTATTGGGATGACATGGTTCACCAATCCATACAGGTTTCAAGTATACAAATCAATATAACACCATCTACACACTGCATTGTGCACCTTCTGTCCTTTCATTTTAATTTAAAAGTTATTTACGTACTTAGGGATTGACTATTATTCGTCCTTTTTTAAGTGACAGATTTAGCTTCTGATCATCCCTATGTTGCTACTTCCTGAGAGTGACATAACTTGCAACATTAGTAGAACTTATAGGCAGACAGAGTGAATCATAACTTTTTAATCTTAAAATGCTGCTGCCTCATAGCCCTTAGCAATGCTAAAGCCATCCGTTATCTTCTCTCCTGGATAAAAATGTCATTTTCAGAGAAAGAGGGTCTACAGTGATGCTATATTTGTTCATAAGATTGTGGGCAAATTTTTAGAAAAAAAAATTAACTTTATACAAAAAGACAATTGGGGGCAATTAGAAACAATATCTGTTCATATGTGTAAATCTGAAAACAAGCATAACCATTTATTGACTACATCAATTATTTAAAAGATTTCTGAGCTTTCCAAAAATTTCTGAGTTTCTGACTATGGAATTCAGTTTTTTACTAATTGGAACTAGATCACTGCCTATTCTCTTGGACGTTGTTTTTGCCAGAGTTTGGAAAGCTGAACTTCAATCCTTTATCATCTGTCACAAATTCAGTAGCCCTGTGTAATAATGCAATTAAAAAACACAACACATAACCATCATATTAGCAGCTAGATTACAGAAAATTATAGTATAAAATTAGGAAATGACTCATGATATTAATATCTCTATACCCAGAAATATAGTACACATTTTAGTGCATAGTGTAATCAGTGCTCTTCATTGTAATACTTATGGTTTCCTATATTCGCTCTGTTGTGTCTGGGCCCTTGCACAAAATTTTCCTTCTGCCTGATATGAGTCCACCTCCCTTTCAGCTTCTTAGTCTAGCTAATTGATGAAGTCTTGTGACTAAACTTAAAAATAGTTTCCCAAACTTTTAATCCCTCCACTTTGTCTTCATCATAGGTACCCAGTGGCTACAACAGTTCCCAGCACATATGAGCTGCTAACACCTGCTTGTTAAATACACAAAAGGCTAGGTGCCTTTTCTTCTTCTTTTTTTTTTCCACATAGCACCCTGGGCTTACCTCTGCCAAGTAGCTTTAGCTCTGTATTCTAATAACTTATGTATTTGTTTTCTCAAAATAAACTTTACATGCTAGTGCTTAGTTCTTATTCACCAGTTTGTCTCCACGCAAGTACAGCATGTGGCACCCCATAGGTGCCTGATAAATACTGGTGGAAGAAGTAGTGGGTAAAGTTTTATGGGTCCTTTGGGTTCAGAAATGTCCTGGCCATTCATATCGAGTTCCCATTCTTCTAGGGGTCTGAATACTGCAGGTACTTCTTAAGAAGGTACTCTCTGTGTTAGGATAATTGTTTAGTTTTATTTGGGAAAAGAAAAGTGAGGTGAGACATCATTCTGGTATTTATTTTGAAAAAAAAAAAAAGCGTGATGAAAGATCATTCTGAAGATATCTTTGGAAGGAAATGAATACCAGAAATCTTAAACATAACATGTTTGTGAATAAATGTACTCTGCATGCAAATGAATTTTTATGCATTTTGTCTAAGGATTAGTAAAAGATGAATAAAATAAACCTACTGATTGAAAGAAGAGAAGCATGGTATACTGTAAATTGGCAACAGAGTCAGGAAGGGGTGGGTCTAGTCCTACTTCTGTCTCTGGGATACCTTATTTCACTGAGGATGTTTCTTTAACTGCAAAATAACTAAGGGGTGACAGGAGCCTTTGCCCCTGACAGCCATGATCCCATGTCATATGTTAAGCAGTAATCTTATCAGCCTTTTTTTTTCTTTCTCTGAATTTATAGTATATTTTGTAATTCACATTTAAAACATTTTAATCTCAACTGTGGTTATATTTAGATTCATGATAAGTGAAACCACATTTCAGGAAATACCTTTTCTTGCTTTTTTTTTTTTTAAGGCATAGTTTCCATGTATTCTGCTCTTTCCCTCTTCACATGCCCCTTCTGCCTCCCTTGTATCCCTTTTCTTTTCTTTGTTTTTCAAGGGAAATTGCATTTGGATATTTTTGATTCATTTTCAGGTGATCACTAAAATATTATGTTGTTAGAATGACTTGTTATTTACAATGCCAGTTCTTTTAAGCCAGGAAAAGGATGACTGAAGTTGATAGCTTTGTGTTTTGGAAAGGATTTTATTTCACTAATGCCCCCAGCCAGGGAGAGGAAGGGTCAGCATTTCAGCAGTGCCCTGTTGGAAATGGAGAACCTGAGGCAGATACATTGAATCAAGCCTCCCCGTAGGGGCCCTCTCTTCCTACCCTAACACCTAGCCATCTTGATGCCTTGCTCTTGGCTCTGTGCACCTGGCCCTGTGCCACATTTGTAACCCTCTCTGCAGAGTGTTTGTGTCTCTGTTTTCCTCCTACAGTCTTTTTTACTCCATACGCCTCATTCATCAGTGCCATCCATGGCAGGGACTTGTGAACGGCAGTCACAGACGAACTTCAGTTCTGTGTGGCCTTTGAAACAAATAGTGTTGTGTGAGTTTTCTATGGGGTCGATTTGCAAAGGACCTTGTGGGAAGGAACAAGCCTGAGAAGAAGCTTCACAGGATACCTAGTGCATCAGTTGCATTTGGTCATCCAGAAAACCTTCCATCCTCACCAGGTCCTAGCGTAAGGCGCAAGAGTGCAGACAAATGGGGAAACCGCTGCCCTCCAGCTCCGAGGAAACAAGTCACCGTCTTTGGGGCGCACCAGGGCCCGCTCTGTGGCATCCCACCATTTGCCTTCAGCTGTTCAGAGGCCGGTCATCCAGGCTGCAGACATGGACCCCTCTGGAAAGCAGATCTGTAACAACAAGCAGTTTGTCATCTCATCTCTAGCCCTTAGCCACCCAGGCAAAGGGTGAGGGATTATTAGAACACAAAGGACTAGTCTATTACACAGAAGAGCCAAAATGGAAGAGCTCATAGCATTCCTTCAAGACTAGTGTGGTCCACACAAGGGATCATGAAGCAAGTACAACCATAGAAAGCATTTTGTCTAAAGTAGATTTCCAGCCTTCTCTAGATGCTTTGAGTTAAATTCCTCAGTTAGAGAGATTTATATGGATTTGATTTTTCCTAATAGTTTATCTTTTACTTTAAATAAATATAAGTATCTTACCTCTTTCATTAACTTATCCATTGAACCTCCTACAAGCTTAGAACATTTGGAAACATCGAAGCTGCAAACTATTAAATTTTTGCTATTAGAAACTATGTTTTAGGGAAAAAAATGTTTCCATATCTAAGTTTTTAGAAATACCAACACTTGATGTCTAGCTTAATTTTTGTTTTGAAACAAACATGCTTTTTTTAACACCCTGAAAGTGTTTTCTGATATACATCCCTTTTTTTTAACTAAAGTAAATTTAATTTATTATGTTTTCAGATTTTTATTTCAACAAGGTAAAAGAGGGTTGAGTGGAATCCAGTCCCAGAAATACCCTGCCTAGCTCCTTGACTTTAAACCCTTCACTCAGCACATCTTGGCATTCTTCAATTTATGGATTAAATTGGCCTGAGGATGTCTTACTTCAAGTCGTGGTGAAAACCATTCAAACGAGATAAAATATGTGAAAGTTGTTAAAAAGTTAAAAAGGAGGGTCCTTGAAGAGTTAGAAACAAATGTAAGCTTATTCATACTTATTTAGCTGTCTTCTAAACACATATGGTATCTTAGAATTTATCATTTCATGGTATCCCCAGAATTTATTTACAAATGTCTCTGGCACGTAGAATAAAAAGATAATTTATCCAAACTAACAGGTTGTTTGACAATTTCGATCACCAGTGTTTGGATGAGTTTGCAATATGTGTTTAATTTGTTTTAAATTTTAGCGATTTAAATCTCAGTGATTACTAGTATTCAATGAAGTGCTAGTAAAAGATACAAATAAAGGAGAATTAACTAATAACATACAAGTAAGGTGAGAAAGACTTTATATAAACATTTGGGTAAAGGCAGGTTAATGACTTGTACTCTTTCCCTAAAATATTCTTAGGTCCATGTAATAGAGCCTCACACATATTTATAGAATACAGAATGAGTGACCTTTTTCTTAATCTTATTGTAAAAGCACATTTACAAAATTAAGAACAAAATTTTATATAACTCATTTAGCATACTATCTTAAGATTTAATTACCTACTCTAAGTGGTTATATGTTCACATGACCTCTAATTACTTAAAAGATATACTGTTGCCTTGAAATATATTATCTTCTTCATGGTAAGAAGTTGTGAATCTGATGATCCCACAAGCATCAACTGAGATGCTGAAGAAGGAGTCGAGATTTGGTGATGCTCCCTAGGTTTTACTCTTCTCCATGACTCTCTTCTTTTATTCTTTCTTCTCCTTCTCCTGACTTTGTCATCCTCTCTTCCTCTTTGTCTCTAGGGAGAAGCCCCCAGTGGAGGACAGTCATTGAAAAACTACATGGAAGAAGTGAGTTTTAAGGTGGCCTTGTAACATGGTCTAAAAACAGTCTATCAACTAGGATGAAACCCTCACATAAGCTTTCTCCATCTGCCTATAGGGTTTCCAGTCTATGCCCATTTACTGGTCATGCCCACGGAAACAGGATAACAAATACTGTTATCAGAATGGCTTTTGTTACTCATTGTTAGGGAGGTACTGTATATCGATTCATCCTGAAAATGAGGGTAAAACTGTATAAACCCAGTATTGTCATATGTTTTCACTCATATATATTTGCTGATACTCTAGTAAATGAGAAACATGTGTTTTTAATTGGCCAGACCCCCCAAAGTAAGACATGATCATTGCTCTTATGACAAGAACAGTCTATACCAAATTTGCATTCATTCATGTGACAAATGCTTATCAAGGCTATTCTTTGTGTAAGCTAGTAAGCTAAGTGCTGTCTTAACAATTAGAATGTATGGTAGATTTTTGTTGAAAAACCATTTAGACTTCTTGATTTATTGGGAGATATCCAAGGGAGCTCTCTGTCACATGATGTGTCCTTGGGCTGTCAGCAAATGGTATTTGAGAACTTTTGGGTAAACCAGTGCATAGAATCCATAAAACGTGGTCTAAAACCAATCCACAGTGGTCAGTAAATTAACCATTTGAGTCTGTTGCAGGTGAAGGAAGCTAGGAGACAGTTTGGTGATGATGTCATAAAAGTACCAACTTTTTAAGTGTCTTATTCTAATTTTGTAATTCTCATCCACAAGAAGGTGCTTATCTCCTCCATCATTATGAATGTGCGATCTAAATGTACATGGCATATGCAATGGTAAATGCTTAATGTGACAAAAAGGCTAACAACCTGTACCTGTTCAGTGTGGTCCTCTGACAAACTAGCAACATCATCATCACCTGGGGGACTGCAAAAATTGCAAAATCTCAGGACTCACACAAGATCCAAACAATCAAAATCTGCAATCTAACAAGATCCCCATGTGATTCGTAAATACCCTTAAGTTTGTGGGCATAGCCCGAAAGTGTTCTTTCCAGGGTTGTTTCTAGAGAAGAACTGCATACATCATAGAAAAAAACCCCAATTTTATATAATATAGGTAAAGGAAACTTTTATTGATGAATTTATGATTTTTGTTTATTCATCTACTCCAAGTAATACTATTTTTGGTTGATTGGAGATACAAAATCTCTGTAGCTTATTTGATTTATTACTGACTTTCAGTTTGAATTTACAAGTGTGTGAATTGCCCAAGATAAACTTCACCTTTCTTGGGGTTTATTTCACATAGTATTTTTAGCTAATATTGGTTGCTATTTTAGCTTTTAGCTCTTTTTAAAATCAATAAATGATTAACCTTTACAGTAAAACTGTTCGATCTTGATTAGTACACTATTGACTTAATAGTGTTTTTATTCTGACATAAATTCATTTATTTTTAGGAAATATATTCAAACTCTTTATTGCGAACAAGTTAAAAACATGAGCCAAAAATGAATAGTTTTTGTTTTTTCTCACTTATGTTCTTATTTCACTTTTGCCCTCTTTCTTCAAAGTCCTAGAATCAGCAAACAAGAAGGAACAGTATTTATATATGTTAGAAGCATTAAAGTTAAAACTGAGCTAGCAAACATTTGCTTTTATTTAGTATACAGTAAAAATCAAATAAACCGTAGTGTTTACATTTTTAATATATTTAACATTTCTTGCTAAAGTTTGAACAACTCTTTGCAGATCAAAGTCTCTTTTTTTATTTATTTAGTCTTATAATTAGACAGAATCATAACCACATGAAGTTAGACAATTCTGTTTAAACCTAACTCAAAACTAAAGACACAATACGGTCTCCTGGAAAAGTAAATGGAATTTCTAGTCTATATTTTCTGTTGCTTAATATATTTTCCAGAATAAAGTTTGTAATTTTAACCAAATAAAAACACAAAATATTTTATAATAATCTAGTTTTTCTAATCCTCAAAATGGTTCTGAAGTAAAAAAGAACAGCATAAAAAGAGGGACAAATTATGGTGATGGAAAATGATTAGACTTTGGATGATAAGCACACAACACGAACAACAGTTCAAATGCTATAGAAATGTTTACCTAAAACTTGAATACTCTTATTATATTGACCAGTGTCACTCCATTAATTTAATTTTTTCTTATTTTTTAAATGAGTACTTATTTTTAAAAATTTTATGTATTGATTTTTAGATAGAGGTGGGAGAGAGAGAGAGAGAGAGAGAGAGAGAGAGAGAGAGAGAAGCGGGAAGCATCAACTCATAATAGTTCTTCCCCGTATGTGCCTTGACTGGGCAAGCCCAGGGTTTTGAACCGGTGACCTCAGCATTCCAGGTTGACGGTGCTTTATCCATTGCACCACCACAGGTCAGGCAAATTTAATTAAAAAAAAAAAAGAATGGCATAGTCTTTACTTGTATGGTACTTAATAACTCAAGGGAGAAATAATAATTTCACATAGCACTAATTTTAGTGTTTGGAATCATATCAGCCTTCCTTCGTTATATATACAATTTAAATTATATATAGTAAATTAAATTAAATTATATATAAAATATATATGTTGGTCAAATAAGTTTTTAAATATGATATATTTTTGCTCGCTTATAGTTTGTATTGTGTGTGGGGGACAGGCTGTAAGCAGGCCGGGTTGTTATAGCCTGAGGCTTAGTTTTAAATCTAAACTTCTCCCCACACCCTTGCCTGATTGCATGATGTGAGGTGGTGCACTCTCATGAGGAATCCCATTATGCCTCAGATAAGTGACTTTGTATCAGAGACTTCCCTATTTGTATATTGGATTAAAGGTTTTGATTTCTACACAATAGAATAAGGGCTTGCTCTCTTGGTTCCTGAGATTAACATTAGAGAGGAGAGCAGAGAAAGGCCACGTGGAAGAGGTCAGGAGAAGCAGCCAAGATGGCGAAATGCTGAAAGAAAAGCCAGTTTGTGCAGAGTTTGTGCAGAGAGAAGGAGATGGGGAATGTTGGGCAGATAAAATATATTATGCTCACTTTGTTAAAGATGCCACTGCCCACATGGAAGCCCGTTGCCCAGGTGATATTAATTGTGTTGGGGTGGGCTGTGGGCAGGCAGGATCCTTGTTGCCTGGGGCTTGGTTTTAGGACTAAGCTTTTCTCATTCTTTTTGATGTGAGGTGGTGCAATCCCATCATGCCTCAGATAAGTGACTTTGTGTTAGAGACTCCCCTATTTTGTATATTGGATTAAAGGTTTTGATTTCTACACTATAAAATGGGGCAGAACAGGAGCTTGTGTTCTCGGTTCCTGAGATTAGCATTAGAGAGCAGAGCAGAGAAAAGCCATGTGGAAGAGGCCAGGAGAAGCAGCCAAGATGGTGGAGTGCTGAGTGAGAAGCCAGTTTGTGCAGAGTTTGTGCAGGGAGAAGGAAGGAGATGGGGAACAGAGGTGGCCATGGCTACTGGCTTTACAATATATTATCCAATATATAATTTAAAAGAAATTATCAAAATCAATTTTACTTCCAAAGCTTGATATACCTTTTGTTAAGAATTTAGTCTATTTAAAATAGCATAGTTCCTAGATAATAATGGGAAGCAGCAGAGTATACTAGTTAAAAATCTCCTAATTATTGGAGAAATGTATTGATTTAAATATGTATAAATCAAGTAAGTATTGTGAGCTTAAATGGTTGAGAAGCTATGGAGAACTAAAGACTGAAGTGAGTGATTTTTAAAACTCTTCAAAGAACAACTTAGAGCAGTTCTTCACAACCTCAGAAAATGCTTGGTGAAGGCCGGAAGCAACACACCCGGGCGTGTGAACTAGCACAAGGTATCAAGTGGCAGCTTCACAGTCTCTAAGAGTGTCAGACAAGAAAGAAGCCTGGGTAAGCAGCAGACCTTTTTCAAATCTGTTTAGGTTGGTTTTGCCAGCTGTACCATCTGAATTGGAAAGGGGATCAATTCTATGCAACAAAATGTCTTAGAATCATTTCTCCTGCTAGTTTGGTCTTTTTATCCTTGTGTTGCATTCTGTAATTGTTAATGCAATACAGTTCCAATTACACTTTTAAAGGAGATTGCATGATATTATTCTCCTGTATAATAAGAGAAAATTTACTTTTTATCACATACAAGGATTTACTTTTTAAAAATTGAAGTAAGTATTTGTAAAGCCAGTATCCGGGGCTACCATCACAGCAGCCCGGCCTATGCAGGTTCGCATTGGATTCAGACAGTCGGCAAAGAAACAATGGAGCCTGTTGGGCAGATAAAATGTATTATGCTCACTTTGTTAAAGATGGAGGCCGTCGCCCAGGTGATATTAATGTGTGTTGAGAATCCTTGTAGCCTGGGGCTTGGTTTTGGGATTAAGCCTTTCCCACCCTTTTTGATGTAGGGCGGTACAATCCAATCATGCCTCAGAGAAGTGACTTTGTATTAGAGACTTCCCTATTTTGTATATTGGATTAAGAGTTTGGATTGCTACACTATAAAATGGGGACGAAGTGGGAGCTTGGGCTCTTGGTTCCTGAGATTAGCATGAGAGAGCAGAGAAAGTAGAGGCAGCAGCAGAAGGAGGCCACGTGGAGGAGGCCAGGAGAAGCAGCCAAGATGGTGGAGTGCTGAGTGAGATGCCAGTTTGTGCAGAGTTTGTATCTGGGATAAGGAAGGAGATGGGGAACTGAGGAGAATAAGGCTGGTGAGCTAGAAACCTTTGATTCTAGGAAACTCGGATAAATCAGTAGCTTTGTGAGCACTGAATGTGACTGGGTTTTGGAGCCCAGTGTATGTTTTTACTTGCCCGCCGGGTGCAAGCTAGAATTAGAGACTATGGCCCATCAGTTTGTGGCTCCGTTGTTTCTTTACCGACTGTCCGAATCCAATGAGAACCTGCATGGGCCGGGAGGCTGCTGTGATGGTGGTAGCCTTGGCCCTGGCCCTGGCTTCTGGCTTTACAGAGCCAAAAACTGGTGAGCCATAGTCTTTAATCCTAGCTTGCACCCAGCGGGCAAGTAAAAACACACACTGGGCTCCAAAACCCACTCACATTCAGTGCTCACAAAGCCACTGACTTATCTGAGTTTCCTAGAATCAAAGGGGTTTCTAGCTCACCAGCCTTATTCTCCTCAGTTCCCCATCTCCTTCCTTATCCCAGATACAAACTCTGCACAAACTGGCATCTCACTCAGCACTCCATCATCTTGGCTGCTTCTCCTGGCCACATGACCTCTTTCTGATCTCTGCTCTGCTCTCTCCTCTTAAGATAATCTCAGGAACCAAGAGCCAAACTCCCGTTCTGCCCCCACTTTATATTGTAGCTTCACAACCTTTAATCCAATATACAAAATAGGGAAGTCTCTAATACAAAGTCACTTCTCTGAGGCATGATTGGATTGTACCACCCCACATCAAAAAGGGTGGGAAAGGCTTAATCCCAAAACCAAGCTCCAGGCTACAATGATCCTGCCTGCCCACAGAGACACACATTAATATCACCTGGACAACGGCCTCCAGGTGGGCAGTGCCACTTTAACAAAGTGAGCATAATACATTTTATCTGCCCAACACTATTATTCAGTTATCATAGTTTTATTCCACTTAGGAAACTAGGAAAAAGGATTATTTTTTAAAGGAACTCTTATGTGTCATTGATATTCACTAAGAATTGATACATGTTTTTAAAAAATTATAATCATGGCTGTAAAGCCAGTTGCCGTGGCCACCATCATAGCCACCTGGCCCATGCAGGTTCGCATTAGATTCGGGCCGACGGTAAAGAAACAACAGAGACACGAACTGGTGGACCATTATCTTTAATCCTAGCTTGCACCTGGCGGGCAAGTAAAAACACACACACACTGGGCTCCAAAACCCACTCATTCAGCACTCACAAAGCTATTGACTTATCTGAGTTTCCTAGAATCAAAGGTTTCTAGCTCACTAGCCTCATTCTCGTTTGTTCCCCATCTCCTTCTCCCTGCACAAACTCTGCACTAACTGGCTTCTCTTTCAGCACTCTACCATCTTGGCTGCCTCTCCTCTCCTCCCTGTGGCCTTACTCTGTTCTCCAACCTGCTCTCTGCTCTAATGTTAATCTCAGGAACCAAGAGAGCAAGCTCCTGGTCTGCCCCACTTTATAGGGCAGAAATCAAAACCTTTAATCCAATATACAAAATAGGGAAGTCTCTGATACAAAGTCCACCCCACATCAAAAATGTGGGAAAGGCCTAGTACTAAAACCAAGCCCCAGGCTACAAGGATCCTGCCTGCCCACAACCTGCCCCCAACACACATTAATATAATTACACCCATTCCAAGCATAAGGGCAACTAATATCATCACCTGGGAGATGGGCTTCCATGTGGGCAACGCCACATGTAACAAAGTGTGCATAATATATTTTATCTGCCCAACAATGGTTCTCATACAGATATAATATGAATATAAATCAAAGGTTTATTCAACTTAGCCCTGAATGGGGAGCTCAGTTGGGTGGATCATCATCCATCCCTGTATGCAAAGGTTGCAGATTCGATCCCCAGTCAGGGCACATACAAGTCAACCAATGAATGAATAAATAAGTGGAATGACAAATTGATATTTTTCTTTCTATTTGTGTCTTTCTCTCCTTTTTTCTTTCTCTAAATAAATAAGAAGAAATTTTAAGAATGATTTCTTCAACTCACTTATTAATGAGGGAACCAGTAAGATGTTGCAACCAGTTCAAAGATTTCAACCCTCACATATATAAATCAGGAATGTTGAAATAAAGTTATAAATAAATGCAAAAACTCATAAAACTGATCAGTATTCACGGGCAATAATTAATTGCATTTAAATGGACACAATTTGCATTATATACTGACAAGAATTATTTGTACTATAAGTTTTTATAAATTTCATAGTTGTAAAATAGCTCAAAGTCAATGAATGACTCAGAAACTCCATCAAATCAGATAAATAGAAGAGTGTGCTAGAAAAATTGTTACCAGTTGTTGGGCAGATAAAATGTATTATGCTCACTTTGTTAAAGATGGCTTCGCTGCCCTTGTGAGGCCGTCGCCCAGGTGATATTAATGTGTGTTGAGAATCCTTGTAGCCTGGGGCTTGGTTTGGGGATTAAGCCTTTCCCACCCCTTTTGATGTGGGGTGGTACAATCCAATCATGCCTCAGAGAAGTGACTTTGTATTAGAGACTTCCCTATTTTGTATATTGGATTAGAGGTTGTGAAGCTACACTATAAAATGGGGATGGAGCGGGAGCTTGCTCTTGGTTCCTGGGATGATTAGCATGAGAGAGCGGAGGGAGCAGAGCAGAGAGCAGAAAGAGGCCATGTGGCCAGGAGAAGCAGCCAAGATTGCAGAGTAGAGTGAAAGGCCAGTTTGTGCAGTTTGACGCTGGAGAAGGAAGAAGATGGGGAACAGAGGTGAATAAGTCTGATGAGCTAGAAACCTTTGATTCTAGGAAACTCAGATAATTCAGTGGTTTTGTGAGCACTGAATGTGAGTGGGTTTTGAAGCCCAGTGTGTGTTTTACTTGCCCGCCGGATGCAAGCTAGAATTAAATACTATGGCCCACCAGTTTGTGGCTCCGTTGTTTCTTTACCGACTGTCCGAATCCAGTGTGAACCTGCATGGGCCGGGCTGCTGTGATGGTGGCCCTGGCCCTGCCTACTGGCTCTACACCAGTTCAAAGTTCATGTGCCTGATACTCTGAAAAGCCAAAACTCAAACATCACAGTTTGGAGTAAGGAAAGGTTTATTGATCGAGAAGGTGTCAATAGAGAAGATGGGAGTGCTAGCTGTTTCTCAAATTCATCTTAAGAAAGTACAGAGTTGAGACTTCTTTTATGTCAAGGGAAAATGGGAGGGGCTGTTTTTGTTAAAACTCAAGTCTCAAGCAGGATTTTTCTGATGATTAGCATATCTAAAGCAGAAGTCATTAGCCTGAAGGCCATCGGAACAACATAGGCTGGAGCAAGATGAAGTTGCAGAAACTGAACATTTTACTGTTACAAAATGACTTAGTTTTCTTTGACTGCATCCAACAGTGTTTCATTCATTTCCAAGCCTTTTACAACTTTATCCTACCATGTCTTTGGAGAGAAAAATATACTAAATGGAATGAGCTAGGAAATAAGATGGAGTACAATCCCAGTGCATAGTATAGTGTAGCAAATTTGTCAGATAAATTTATTTTAGCAGCTCAGGGTTATTTTGTAGTATTTTTCACAATGTACCATATTTTATCTAACGTTGTTATTGCTCCCTTTCTTTTCTTTCCCCCCGATCCTACCAGTTAAAACATATAGCTTTCCAAACTTATTATTTCTTCTTAGTAATTAATTGCCTTTTTTTAAACCTCATAAGAATAAGCTACAGAAGTATAAGCCATTAAAAAATTATGGAGTTCAGCCTGATGATACAGCACATTTCATTAACAAATACAAACTATTTTCCAAGCTTTATTCATTTAATTATGAGAATTATATATGGAGAATTTCATTTTAATGGGAGTAGAGTCTTCATTCTTTGTCAATATAAGCAATCTATTCAATCTATTTAATATACCTAGAGTGTAGTGTAAATTTTTTTTTGTTTTGTGTTGGGCAGATAAAATGTATTATGCTCACTTTGTTAAAAATGGCGCTGCCCACGTGAGGCCGGTCGCCCAGGTGATATTAATGTGTGTTGAGAATCCTTGTAGCCTGGGGCTTGGTTTGGGGATTAAGCCTTTCCCACCCCTTTTGATGTGGGGTGGTACAATCCAATCATGCCTCAGAGAAGTGACTTTGTATTAGAGACTTCCCTATTTTGTATATTGGATTAGAGGTTGTGAAGCTACAATATAAAATGGGGGCAGAACGAGAGTTTGCTCTCTTGGTTCCTGGGATGATTAGCATGAGAGAGCGGAGGGAGCAGAGCAGAGAGCAGAAAGAGGCCATGTGGCCAGGAGAAGCAGCCAAGATGGCGGAGTGCTGAGTGAGATGCCAGTGTGTGTAGTGTTTGTATCTGGGATAAGGAAGGAGATGGGGAACTGAGGAGAATAAGGCTGGTGAGCTAGAAACGTTTGATTCTAGGAAACTCGGATAAGTCAGTGGTTTTGTGAGCACTGAATGTGAGTGGGTTTTGGAGCCCAGTGTGTATTTTTACTTGCCCGCCGGGTGCAAGCTAGAATTAAAGACTATGGCCCATCAGTTTTTGGCTCCGCTGTTTCTTTACCGACTGTCCGAATCCAATGCGAACCTGCATAGGCCAGAAGGTGGCTGTGATGGTGGCTGTGGATACTGGCTTTACATTTTGCTATGCAACATGCTTCAGGGATCCTTATTAAGAGGAATCCTATGGTGATGGAAGTAAAATAAAATTGATTAATCCTTTTTGAAAGTGCAAACTAGTATTTTGTGCATTAATTTTATTCTTAACCAAAGTGCAAGTAATATATAGTTGCCAAAAATTAAAGGATTCACACACAAAAAAATTAAAGTATTCACTGGTAAAAATTTGAGCAAAGGAGCATTTTTTTTTCTTTAAATATATTAAAGTTTCAGGGCCACATATGACATAAATCACAGATTGATTGCATTTTGAGAATCCAAAAATAAGCCATCTGTGTGGAATAACAATACTGCTGAAGTTTATAAAGCACTTATTCTGTTAGCAGATAAAATGATATGTTGATACAAGGCGAGCAACTGTTTTCCATATGACACATGTCACAATTTCCCACCACTCCTAGTCCCTGGACATTTGCATACTTATGGTGAAAGTGTTTTGGAAAAAGGGGTGAATGGCATTTCTTCTACAAGCAATTCAAAGATCTTGCTCTTGGGAATATGAAAGAGTTTTACTATGCTCATTCCCAATTTAATATTCCTGGAGAAAAATTTTTGAATAAGCTGGCAAAGAGGAACATGTCAGCTGTTGTTTTTAAAAATATTCAAGACTTTAGCTCCTTGACCCTATCACAAAGAATTATAAATAGTCTGATGGGCTGAACTTTGGACACACATAGTGCTGTCTGTTGGCATGGATATAGAAAACAGGTGCATTATATTACCAGCTGCATTCAAGGGAAAACCAAAGCAAAACATTTAAGGAATCTGTCAATAGTAATATTTGTGCTCTCTCTAAGATTTTAACAACTCAACATTTTAAAGTTCTTTCTAAACTATGTATTTTACTGAGCTAATATTCTATTTATACTTGATGTAATTTTCAACAAAGAGTAGTTGAATGCTGCCTATCTGCTCAGGAGTAAAATCATTAAAACCAGAAACTAATTGGTAATATGGCTAAATATTCTGAACCATTTTTGGAAGAAGTAATACAACTAACTTATGACTCATTTCTTCTCTCATGAAAACAGATTTGACTATTTGGGCCTAATAGCTAATTAACAAATACTTTTAAAATTAAAAAAAAAGTTTTTACATGATTACTTAAAAATGTTCTGTTTTAAATAAAGAGCTTTAGCTATTTTATTTTTACCATACAAAACCTAAAAGAGCAACCTTCATTGTTCTGTAAACTTGAGACTGCATTTTCTATTTTTAAAACACAGAAATGTAATTTTCCTTTGTTACATGAAAAATTTTGAAAATGTACTTCTGCTGCCCTCTGTACTGTTATGGAATTTTAAATCTAAGAGTTTTCCTATTTATGCTGCTTCTTTAATATAGCCCCCCAAGACCAAGTCCAATCATTGATCAATTTGAAAAAATAAATTTAATCTTAAAAATAAACACTGATTTATATCTAAATTATGTATTCTAAGATTAAGCATCTTTAATTTATTGCTGACTTTCCTTCCATCAGTTCATTGAGTGCCTCTCATACACTACTGACTGTCTGAAGGAATCTAGATCTAGAAATTTACACCTTGTGAAGTACTAGAGATGATCTAATCCAGGGCCTTCACCCTCTTCACTCTGTCCCAAGAAGGGGAGCGCCCTGCATTATATTAGCCAGGATAAAAGCAGTGACTCCTGACTGCCAGAGTAAGAACTTTTCCCTGCAAAGCCCTCTCCCATATGACAGGAATATAAATTTTAATCCAATGAACAGACTATTTTCAAAAGTTGCTTATGCTAAAAGACTTGTGATTTTGTTTTTAAAGTAAAAGCCATTTTCAAAATTTGTTTTGTTATTTTAGTGTTTTAAATATTTTTTTTTATTCTAGCACCATTTTCTGGTTTATAGAACCTATTACAAAGATAATATAGAGAGTTGTTGTATACATCTCCTCCAATTTCAAATATTATCATCACGGGGGGTCCTTGGGTTATGACACAATTCCATTCCTATGACAGTGACATAACCTGAATTTTGATGTAAATTTAAACATACCCTAGTCTAAATCACTTACCTATCCTAACACAGTTATAAAATTATAATCTAAAACATAAAAACAACTAAGCCACAGAAAAAGGAAAAGGACATTAATATACTGTATTATACACTATACTGTAGTAACAGAAAAAAAATGACAATAAATGAGTGTAAAAAAATATGACACAAATGGCATAAACTGAAACACTCATGTCTCAATTTTTTTAAGTTTTTATGGGAGTGAGTGTTGTAAATTTAAAACATCCTATGTCGTGATTGTCGTAACCTAAGGAACCCCCTCCCCATATTACCTTATATTAGTATTGCACATATGTCACAATTAATAAACCAATATTGATACATTATTAGTAGCTAAACCCTTACTTTATTTAAGTTTCTTCAGTTTTTCCCTCATGCCCCTTTTCTGTTCTATAATCCCATCTAAGAGATCACGTTACATTCCCTAGTTATGTCTCTTCAGACTCTTCTTGATTGTAACCATTTCTCAGACTTTCTTTGTGTTTAATGGCCACATCAGTTTTTAAGAGTACTGGTCATATGTTTTGTGGATAATCCCTTTATTGAGATTTATGTGATTTTTTTTTTTATGGTTAGACAGGGATACTGAGTTTTAGGAAGACTCATAAAAGTAAAATTTTGTTTTTCTCCTATCTGATCCAGGGAACATACTATCAATAGGAATTATTGCTGTTGATGTTGACCTCAATCACATGGCCTTAAGTGGTGTTTTTCAGGTTTCTCCACTGTGAAGTTAGTGACTCTTTCTGCTTTCCCTTTGCATATTTTTCTCTTTGGAGGAAAGTCACTATATACTGGCCACACTTAAGAGGAGGGAAGTTCTTCTCCACTTCCTTAAGGATGGATTATCTATATAAATATTTAAAATCTTGTATGACATATTGATTTATTCATTTATTTAATCTTTTTTTATCAGAATGGACTCATAAATACTTATTTTATATTTTGGAAAATAACCCAATACTACCTATTTATTTTTTTTGCTTTAATTGTTCTAGATGTAGCCAGTGAGAGATTTTTCAGCTAGCTTCTTTATCCCTTTGCTATATCCTTATTAGAGAGAGAGAGAGAGAGAGAGAGTGTGTGTAGGCATTTTTTTTTCTTTCTGGCACTAACTGAGGCTCTGGATATCTTGCCTCAGTTCAAGAATCATTCCTTTCTTTTATTGGAAAATTGTGTTACAAATTAAGATCTGGTTGGCAATTGTGTTCTTTGTACTGGGGTTTCATGGTGTTTAAATCCTCTCAGCTGGGAGATATATGTGTCATTAACCGTGACCCATGTAATCATAAATACCTATTTATATTTCTATATGTATCCATCTGTATATATAGTAGCTAAACATAAATTGATATTGATGTCTCCAACTCTTAGACGATATACCTGGGTCATACTAGCCTTGCTTATCTGATAACTCCCACTCCATATATAATGTTGTTATAATTGTTAACCTATATGCCCATAGAAAACAAGTTTATCACTCTAGTACAGTTCTTATGTACAGTTCCTTTTGCTTTCGGTCTTGTAGACTCCACTCGTTTTTTTTTAAATTAAATGAAAGGCAGGGAGGCAGGGACAGACTCCCGCATGAGCCTGACCACAGTGCACTCAGCAAGCCCCCTACCAGGCAAAGCTCCACCTGTGTGGGCTGTTGCTTCATTGCGTGGCAAATGAGCTATTTTAGTCCCTGAGGCTGAGGCCATGGAGTCATCCTCAGTGCCCAGGGCCATGGCTATGGAAGAGAAAGGTGGGGGTGGCAGGGGTGGAAAAGCAGGTGGTTGCTTCTCCATTGTACCCTGACTGGGAAATGAACCTGGGACTTCCACATGCCAGGCCAATGGTCTACCACAGAGCCAACAGGCTGGGCCACTCCACTCATTTTCAGTTACTAGGTTGGCACCTTATTTTCCCACCCCCTTCAGTGAGGTGGTTTTGTACATTTGTAAAGCATTTAGATTACTTTTTGGTATTTTGCCTTTTATCCTGGAATTCTCCAACCTCTTAATTTATTTATTTATTTTCATTTGCAGGCATTAACATTTACTCTGTGGTTTAAAGTTCTATGGATTTTCACAAATGCTTAATGTCTTGTATTTACCATTATAATACCATACAGAATAGTTTCACCTCCCTAAAAAAAACCCGCATGCTTTACCTATTCAACTCCCTAACCCCCTCCAAAACTCCTAGAAAACTTTCTTTTTGAAACTCTGGGTTGGGATTAAACATCTCCAGAGGTCACCATCACAATCAAGATGGCAGATAAGATGTTTTTCTCATAAAAACTTTTTTAAACAAAGTGAAGATTTAATGTTTGCTGATGTCATGTTTATTATAGATCAAGGGTTGCAAACCTTTATTTTTTAAATTCATTTTCCTGTTATAGTTGACATGGCATTATATTAGTTTCAGGTATACAACATAGTGATTAGACATTTATATAATCATGAAGTGATCACCCCATTATGTCGAGTACCCATCTGACTGTGAGCCTTTATTTTTATCTTGCTGTTATTTGTCTAAACAAAATAAAACAATATATCTCAAATCAGAGGAAATGATAATTCAAAGAAGGGGAAGATAATGAATGAATTTGAGAGGACAAAACAGTGAATTGATAGGCCACATTAATGTTGTGTTTTTAATTTTCAAAATATACTTGAAAATACTTTCTTGAAACATGACTCAATACATTTGAAATTGTTGCTTATATTTTATTCTAAATAGAATCCATCCTTTCTTTCTACCCTTTATCCTTTACCTTTTTTTTCTTTCTTACTTCCTCCTACACAAATGTTTACTGAATGAATATCTATTTATTTTGCCAGACATTATATAATAAAAGCTGGAGATGTACCAGTAAAAACATTATCCATGTTCTCAGGACTTTCCACATTATTTTTGAGGCAGGTTGATATGGAAGAACAATTACTATATAGTAATTTTTCTATTGGTGCAATATGCACATTCAGGAGTAAAGGAGTAATTATCTTAAAGGATCAGGGCAGGCGATAGAGCTGACACCTGAGCCTGAAGGAGTGCTCATGTTTCAGACAGATAAATAAATTCAGTGCATTCGAGGCAAGAAGTATAACATGTGAAATCATCTCGGCAGATCAGACAGAATGACAACATTAAGGAGTTACAGGAGTTAATTATAGCAGGAGTGGAAGGGTCTGTCGAGGTGGAATTGGGAGCAGATCAAGCTAGAAAAATATAGATCAGGAAGGACCTTGACTTTAGATCTTATCCTGGGAATAATGAGGAGGCCACTCAAGGATAATGAACAAGGGTATGACGTTTTAGAAAACTCACGTTGACAGGGAACTGGTGAGAAGAAATATGGAGTATATGAGACTTGACCCTAGGAAACATCATAGATGACAATTACTACAGTCAGGAAGGGAGATGATGAGGATCTGCTTTAGGCCAGTAATGGAAAGATGGAGCAGCAAAGGGTTTATGGGAAATATAAAAATAAGAAAGTGAGAAAAGGAAGGAGATAGTAAAGTAGTACTGATGGATGAAGTTGAGAATGTTCTCTAAGTCCAACTCAACTTCATTCTCATTAAAGGGAATTTGAATCCTTGATGACAAAGAGGCACTATTGAGGGGGGGATGCATTCGGGGTGACACTAGAATCTATGTAAACACAATAAATTAAAATCAATTAAAAACAAACAAACAAAAAGAAGCACTATTGGTGCAATTTTATATTGGACATTTTGTTATTATATTTTCAAGAGCAAGTGCTGAGATTTCCTCAAAATTATTAATTCAGGAAAGAACATGGTTAAGATATTCTTATTAGTACATTAACTCTTATTAAAAGGGAAATGCAAAAAAATAAACAAAGCATTTAGGGTTTGTGTCATGTCTATGACATGAAAAGGATTTTAAACTTAGATCTCTTTTTTGTTGTAAGAAATTTTTATTATGGTTTTTTTGACATATAATTCATGGAGACTGAAGTGTTCACCCATATTGATATTCACAAAGTTATTGTAGAGTTTAATCTGAAATGACTTTTTTTTGTTGTTGTTTGTCAGGATGAATCTTTAAAGCAATTGCAGGTGATTCACCAACCATGGATCTTGCCAAGTGACACAGAAAGTGAAGGCATGGAAGCAGAACAAGGGAAACGTGAGTATAACTACTGTTAATTGACAAATTGCTTTTATCTAAAGGAAATTTGTAATAAAAGTATATTCATTTCATAACATCAAACGATGTCTGCAAAATAAATTCAGACTTGATTAGGGAAAATGTTCAAAGATAAACTATACTTTAGGTATATAGATCTTGATTCAATGATGTCATAATTGTGTTGGAAAAGACCACAGACTTTCTCAAAACATGTTTAGTAGGTTTAAAAAAGGAATGATTGTTCTTGAAGACTAACATAAAATGTCAATTTAGAATAGGAATCTTCTATACAATTGTCAAGTTAGGTCAGTGATGACTTGTGATTATTTAAAAAATTCAAAATACATTAGGATCAGTTCATTATTACATATAAAATTATCATTATTAATTAAAAGCATAAATGTATATACAGTTTATCCTTAAACAATGTGGGAGTTAGAGGCGCTAAGCCCTATGCAGTTGAAAATTTGTGTATAATTTTTAACTCCTTCAAAAATTTTCTACTAATAGCCTAGTGGTGACCACAAGCCATACTGATAGCATAAAGAGTCGACTAGCACATTTTATATGTATTAAAACTTGTATCTTTACAATTGAATAAGCTAGGGAAGAGAAAATGTTATTAAGGAAATTATAAGAAAGAGAAAATACATTTATAATATTTAATGGAAATATACCAGTATAAGGGGACTTGTTCTGTACAAACTGTGTCATTCAAGGGTTGACTCTCTATAGAATGTGTTCTAAGTTCACAAAACAAATTAGCATTACAATACTTAAGATAGAATATATAGCTCTTGATTTAAGTGGCTGGATAATAATCATAACAAAGAACGGATTGCTATAAGTTGGCATGACTCAGTGCATACTCTGCAGGGCTTTGTTGACATTGTTAGAATTAAGGGTTCAGCATTCTTGATGAGAGGTTAGTGTTTACATTATATAGGAAAAAAATACCAATTTTAAAAATAACTATCAAAATTTACTTTTTTTTAACCAATCATAGCCAGCAGGAAATAATAAAGATTTTAAGTGATAATATAGCCCTTCTGATCACTGGTGTGAAGTGATTAATTAATAATTCCCCTATGCCACAGTCCTCAGAGATACTTGATGTGTTACACAGGTAGCATTCTGATTCTATATACAGAGGGTTCCAGGAAATTCCCCTTTCATCTTAAAAGGCATTTAAAAAGCTCATGTGGCTGGAGGGGTCATAACCAGAAAGAGAGACTTAGGAGTCAGAGTGCTCAAGTGAGATGAGGAAGCATAGCGCCCAGGCATCCCTTAGTTAGCATATTCAGAGATGCAGTGAGTGATACAGTGACATTTTCCAGATTCTATTGGATGGAAACAACCCCTTCTATAGAAAACAACTATGAAGTAGCAGAAAGCGAATTGTGCTTTAAGGAACAACAAAAATGAGAGTATTTTGTAAGATCTTTAATGTAAGGAATCCTAGGTAAAATAGTCAAGAAAAAGAGAATCCCCTAAATTTTAATTAATAGTGCCCTGAGCTTTTATGAAAACCAATGCAAGCATACTTATATCTCCCCCCACACACACACACACTCTCCACAAATTTAAATATATAGTACATAAGATCTCATTCTAGAGTTGGACTTAATAATTTTTACTAAATTCCTTTAAGGCCTTCATAAATTTTGTATTAAAAAAAAAAACACCAACTCTTCCAGCTAATGTGTGTGTGTGTGTATTGTATAAAGACAATATATGGGCTAGTTTACTCTGACTTGTAGATTTAACACACAGGTGCACAAAGTGGGCACCACCTACAGATAAATGGTATCCTCACAAGATGTATGGTATGTTATATCCATGAGTGTGCTGTAACTTATAATGAAATTAAACTTAAAAGCAAGAAAAGAACCAGTCAAAATAGTGTATATAATCCAAGTCCAAGTTTAGAGTTATTTCCTTTCCCTCTAACCCATATGTCTCCAATCAATATTAAGTCTGGAAAACAGCTTCATAATGCAAAGGAAAGGGAGAAAAATCCCCAGAACTTGCTTTAACCTTTTTCATTAAGTCATACAGCCCTTCTGCATATACTTTCACAAGATTTTAATAATAATTTGTAATCGTATTCTGTTCCACTAGGGGGCAAATTCTTTGAGAGAAGGAATCTTTTGTTTATCTTATTGAGCTACATAATAAGACCTCATTAGGTGGCATCAGAGAAATAGAGCCATGAGGGGTGCTCCCGATATCTCCCCTTGAAATTTCAACAAATTCAACAACTAAAGACAGAGAAAAAAAATCTCAGAGCACCTAGAAATATACACACACCAGACAAAGGTATGATTGGGTAAAAAGG
Source organism: Saccopteryx bilineata (assembly GCF_036850765.1). Lineage (NCBI taxonomy): Eukaryota > Metazoa > Chordata > Mammalia > Chiroptera > Emballonuridae > Saccopteryx > Saccopteryx bilineata. Next base: position 66,589,284 of record NC_089492.1, read on the forward strand.
TGGGTGAATATATAATCCACTCTGAAGGAAATAAGACAGAGAACAGAGTATTTCACTTTCCTCGCTGATCTGAGGAAGGGCTGCTTTTGTCTGGAACCAAGAGAAGCGGAAGGTCTGGGGCAGAGGGAAGAAGCTGGGTTAGAGTGGATGATTAAGCAGAGGAGAGAACGCACCAGCACTGCTTGAGATTGTGGATGCGGAGCAAGCACGAGCAGCAGGCTCCTACAAAGGTTGCCAGTGTGGGGTGCCCATGGGAGCCTGTACCGGCGCTGACAGCTTTGTGCTCTCCCAACTCTGTGATCATGGGCAGTGTGTGAGTGGCTCCACCTGGCACCTCTGGTGTGGGCATGTGTGCTTGCAGAATGGAGGGCTTAGCCCGAGATTATCAGCAGTGGACATCTGTGTGGGCTGTTGCCAGTGTCTTTGTGTATTCCCAGCTCCGTGACCACCAGCACAAGAAGTGAGCAAGGGCCAGGATTCCTAGGCCTGGGACTGCCTGGGTGAAGCACCTCAGTGGGGCTGATACAGATTTTAAAACGCATTCTTGCATTCCCGCTCTGACTAAGATCACAGGCACTGTGCACCTATGTGGGCAGGAGCAGAACTCTGTTTGCACTGCTGAAGTTGTAGGGGCTGGGCATGCATGTGGCTTGCTCTGGACTACCCAGCAATACACAAGGGAGAAGCCTGTGGAGATAAGACCCGTGGAGCACTGAGGCATACTAGACATGCCTGGGGCCCTTAGAAAGGTGTTTGATCTGCAATCAGCTCCCAGCCCTGCCTGCTCTCGCTGACAGCTCTGGTTGGCATAGCCTTACCCAGAACTGTGCTTTGACTAGCACTGGAAGAAGGACCTGGCTGCTCTTAGAGCCTATTGCTCTGCAAGCAGTGGCTGGGGCCAAATTTACAGCCATGTCTCTGGGCTACTAGCTCAGGTGGGAGAGATGTCGGGAGAGGCACCTGGAAAACTAACTGAGACTCCCATTGTCGGAGCCTCCAAGCCCTAACAAGCCCCGCCTACCAACAGGACTGAGGCCCAGCCTACATCATTGCCACAGCAACATAATAGCAAACCTCTGCTCAAGAGCCCCATAGGGGCAAAACCTGTAGTAAAGCACCACCTGCCGAAAAAAAAGGAAGAAGCTACCACTCAAAACCAGGAGAAAATTACATTTTTTTATAACTTATTTTTTGTTTTCCATTTTGGTCATTTTATCTTCTTCGCTTTTTATTCTTTTTTTTTCTTTTGAACTTCATTATCCATAATTGTTACATTTTTCATTCTTGTTTTTTGATGAGGATTTGAGGATTTTATTTCAAAACCTTCACTTTTTTCTTTTTTTCTCTTTTTCTTTTTCTCTCATTCAATTGTCATTTATTAACAAATTATTTTATTTTGGATTCATATTTCTCTTTGTGGCATTTTGCATGTTTTTTACTTCATTTTTTTATCTTTTGATATTTTTCCACTGTTCCTGCTTTCTGTTCTCTGTAATTTTGTTCCACTTATCATTATAGAATATTCATTTCTTCACTGTATCTTTTCAACTTTTATTTTATTTTTTAATAATCTATAATTAGTGTTTTTAACAATATCACTCTCAAATGCCATTAAGGAAAAAAAATCAAATATTATGAATACAAAAGACAGAGACATAGCTCAGATAGATGATGGAAAAGTCTCTAAAAAAATTTAATTGCTTGGAAACCTTGGATTTAAATGACAGAGAATTAAAAATGAAAGTCTTAAAAATACTCAGGAAAATACAAGAAAGCACAAAAAAGCAATTTAGAAAGCTCAAAAAACAATTTAATGAACAAAAAGAATACTTCATCAAGGAAATTGAAACTATAAAAATGAACCAAGCAGAGATGAAATACTCAAAACATGAACTGAAAAATGAGGTAACAAACTTAGCTAATAGAACAGGCCAGATAGAGGAGAGGATTAGTGGCATAGAAGACAGGCAACTACAGATACTAAAGAGACAAGGGGAGAGAGACTTATGAATTAAAAAAAATGAGAAAACCCTACAGGAATTGTCTGACTCCATCATAAAGAGCAACATGAGAATAATGGGTATATCAGAAGGAGAAGAGAGAGAAAATGGAATGGAGAACATATTCAAACAAATAATAGATGAGAACTTCCCAAGCCTGTGGAAAGAATTAGAGCCTTGAATCCAAGAAGCAAACAGAACACCGAGTTACCTTAACCCAAACAGATCTAATCCAAGACACATTGCATTGAAATTATCACAAACCAATGGCAAAAAAAAAAAAAAAATCCTCAAGGAAAAGAAAAATACAACATATAAAGGAAGGCCCATTAGGCTATCATCAGCTTTCTCAGCAGAAACTCTACAAGCCAGAAGAAAGTGGACCACAATATTTAAAGTACTAAAAGAGAGGAACTTCCATCCAAGAACACTATATCCATCAAGGCTATCCTTCAAATATGAAGGGGAAATAAAAACATTCACAGATAGAGAAAATATGAGGGAATTTAACACCAGAAAACCCCCACTTCAGTAAATACTAAAGGGGGTTATCTGACCAGATACAAGGACAAAACAAAACAAAATGACAAGTAAAAGCTCCAACAAGATCACAATAAAAACAAGATTAATCTGTGACAACAAAAACAAAAGAGGGGGGAGGACAAAGATTAACAGTATCAAAGGAGAACGGAGTAAAGAAACACCCATGAGATAATGTACTACAATGAATATGATATATCACAATAGGCCCAAGTAAACCACTTAACTTCACACCTTAAGGAACTAGAAAAATAAGAACAAAGACAACCCAAAACCAGCTGAAGAAAGGAAATAATAAAAATTAGAGCAGAAATAAATGAAATAGAGAACAGAAAAACTATAGAAAAAATTAATAAAACAAGGAGCTGGTTCTTTGAAAAGATCAACAAAACTGACAAACCCTTGGCAAGACTCACCAAGGACAAAAGAGAAAGGACTCATATAAACAAAATCCAAAATGAAAGAGGAGAAAGCACCACAGATATCAAAGATATACAAAGAATTACTGTAGAATACTATGAAAAACTATATGCCACCAAATGAAACAATCTAGAAGAAATGGATAAATTCCTAGAACAATACAACCTTCCTAGACTGAGTCATGAAGAAGCAAAAAGCCTAAACAGACCAATAAGCAGAGAGGAAATAGAAAAAAAACTATTAAAAACCACTCCAAAAATAAAAATCCAGGTCCAAACGACTATTCTAGTGAATCCCATCAAACATTCAGAGAAGATTTGGTTCCTATTCTACTCAAAGTCTTCCGAAAATTGAAGAAGCAATACTTCCAAACACATTTTATGAGGCCAACATAACCCTCATACTGAAACCTGGCAAGGACAACACAGAAAAAGAAAACTACAGAAAAATATCTCTAATGAATACAGATGCTAAAATACTAAACAAAATACTAGCAAATCGAATACAACAACATATTAAAAAAATAATACATCATGATCAAATGGGATTCATCCCAGAATCTCAAGGATGGTTCAACATACGTAAAACAATTAACATAATACACCATATCAGCAATGCAAAGAACAAAAACCACATGATCCTATCAATAGATGCAGAAAAGGCTTCTGATAAAATACAACACAATTTTATGTTTAAAACACTCAACAAAATGGGTATAGAAGGGAAATATTTCAACATGATAAAGGCCATTTATGAGAAACCATCAGCTAACATCTTATTAAATGGCATAAAATTGAAGACTTTCTCCCTTAAATCAGGAATGAGACAGGGTTGTCCACTCTCTCCACTCTTATTTAACGTGGTGCTAAAAGTTCTAGCCCGAGCAATCAGACAAGATAAAGAAATAAAAGGCATCCATATTGGAAAAGAAGTAAAGGTTTTACTTTTTGCAGATGATATGATCCTATACATTGAAAACTCCAAAGACTCCACAAAAAGATTACTAGAAACAATAACCCAATACAATAAGGTTGCAGGATACAAAATTAATATACAACAGTCCATAGCCTTTCTATATGCCAACAATGAAACATTAGAAAATGAACTCAAAAAAATAATCCCCTTCATAATAAAATACCTAGGAATAAACATAACAAAGAATGTAAAGGACTTATATAATGAAAACTACAAAGCATTGTTAAGGGAAATCATAAAAAATACAATGAAAATGGAAAAATATTCCTTGTTCTTGGATAGGAAGAATAAATATAATCAAAATGACCATATTATCCAAAGCAATATACAAATTTAATGCAATTCCTATCAAAATCCCAATGAGATTTTTTAAAAAAATGGAACAAAAAATCATCAGATTTATATGGAACTATAAAAAACCCTGAATACCCAAAACAATCCTAAGGAAAAAGAACGAAGCTGAGGGCATTAGAATACCTGACTTCAAATTGTATTAGAGAGCCACAATACTCAAAACAGCATGGTATTGGCAGAAAAATAGACACTCAAACCAATGGAACATAATAGAAAGTCCAGAAATAAAATCACATATATATGGTCTATGGTCAAATAATTTTTGATAAAGGGGCCAACAACACACAATGGAGAAAAGAAAGCCTCTTCAACAAATGGTACTGGGAAAACTGGAAAGCCACATGCAAAAGAATGAAATTGAACTACAGTTTGTTCCCTTGTAGTAAAACTAATTCAAAATGGATCAAAGACCTAAATATAAGACCTGAAACAATAAAGTACATAGAAGAAGACATAGGTTCTAAACTCATGGACCTTGGTTTTAAAGAGCATTTTATGAATTTCACTCCAAAGGCAAGGGAAGTGAAGGCAAAGATAAATGAATGAGACTACATCAGACTAAGAAGTTTTTGCTCAGCAAGAGAAACTGACAACAAAAGAAACAGACAGCCAACTAAATGGGAAATGATATTTTCAAACAACAGTTCAGATAAGGGCCTAATATCCAAAATATACAAAGAACTCATAAAACTAAACAACAAACAAACAATTCAATAAAAAAATGGGAAGAGGACATGAACAGACACTTCTCCCAGGAAGAAATACAAATGGCCAACAGATATATGAAAACATGCTCATCTTCGTTAGTTATTAGAGAAATGCAAATCAAAACTGCAATGAGATACCACCTCACACCTGTTCGATTAGCTGTTATTAACAAGACAGTTAATAGCAAATGTTGGAGAGGCTGTGGAGAAAAAGGAACCCTCATTCACTGTTGGTGGGAATGTAAAGTAGTACAACCATTATGGAAGAAAGTATGGTGGTTCCTCAAAAAACTGCAAATAGAACTACCTTATGACCCAGCAATCCCTCTACTGGGTATATACCCCCCAAACTTAGAAACATTGATACGTAAAGACACATGCAGCCCCATGTTCATTGCAGCATTGTTCACAGTGGCCAAGACATGGAAACCACCAAAAAGCCCTTTAATGGATGACTAGATAAAGAAGATGTGGTACATATATACTATGGAACACTATTCAGTCATAAGAAATGATGACATTGGATCATTTACAACAAAAGGAATGGATCTTGATAATATTATACAGAGTGAAATAAGTAAATCAGACAAAACTAAGAACTGCATGATTTCATACATAGGTGGGACATAAAAATGAGACTAAGAGACATGGACAAGAGTGTGGTGGTTACGGGGGAAGGGTAGGGAGGAGAGGGAGGGAGAGGGGTAATGGGAGGGGCACAAAGAAAACCAGATAGAAGGTGACAGAGGACAATTTGACTTTGGGTGATGGGTATGCAACATAATTGAATGACAAGATAATCTGGAGATGTTTCCTTTGAACATATGTATCCTGATTTATTAATGTCACCACATTAAAATTAATAAAAATTTATATAAAAAAAGAAACACACCTAATCTACAAGGATTAAAACAAATTAAAAGTGAAAGGTTGGAAAGTGATTCTCCAAGCAAATAACATCCAAAGTAAAGCATGTGAAACCATATTCATATCTAACAATGCTGACTACTAGACAGCAAAGGTAATGAGACAAAGATGGTAATTTTATAATGATAAAGCGACATTGAATCAAGAAGACATAACACTTCTATATATATATATATATATATATATATATATATATACCAAACCAAGGAGTACCAAAGTATATAAGACATACTAACTGATCTAAAAATAAACACTGACAAAAATACAAACATACTTGGAGACTTCAATACACCGCTGATGGCTCAAGATTGTTCATCCAAACAGAAAATCAATAAAGAAATATTGGCCTTAAACAAAACGCTAGAAAAATTGGTTATGATAGAGTCTACAGAACATTTCATCCCAAAACACCAGAGTGTACATTTTTCTCCAGTGTACATGGAACATTCTCAAAAATTGACCATATGTTGGGCCAAAAAACTAACATCAACAAACTCAGAAAGATTGAAATTATAACAAGCATATTCTCTAACCATAAAGCTTTGAAACTAGAATCCAACAGCAAAAAAGAAGTAAACAAACACACAATAAATGTGAAAATTAAACAACATACTTCTAAAAAATGAGTGAGTCAAAGAAGAAATAAAACCAGAGATCAAAAGATATATACAGACAAACAAAAATGACAGTACAACATATCAGAATCTCTGGGATGCAGCAAAAACAATAATAAGAGGGAAGTTCATATCACTACAGGCCTATATGAACAAACAAGAGAGAGCCCAAGTAAACAACATCACATCTTAGGGAACTAGAAAAAGAACAAAGAAAACCCAAGACCAGCAGAAGAAAGGAAATAGTAAAAATCAGAGCAGAAATAAATGAAATAGAGAACAAAAAACTATAGAAAAAATTAATAAAAAAAGAGCTGGTTCTTTGAAAAGATCAACAAAATTGACAAACCCTTGGCAAGACTCACTAAGGAAAAAAAGAGAAAGAACTCATATAAACAAAATCCAAGATGAAAGAGGAGAAATCACCACAGATATCATAGATATACAAAAAATTTTCATAGAATATACTATGAAAAACTATATGACACAAATTTAACAATCTATAAGAAATGGATAGAACAATACAATCTTCCTAGACTGAGTCATGAAGAAGCAAATAGTCTAAACAGACCCATAAGCAGGGAGAAAATAGAAACAACTATCAAAAACCTCCCAAAAAATAAAAGTCCAGGGCCAGACTATACTAGTGAATTCAATGAAGCATTCAAAGATTTGTTTCCAATTCTACTCAGTCTTCCAAAAATTTGAAGAAGAAGCAATACTTCCAAACACATTTTATGAGGCCAACATAACCCTCATACCGAAACCTGGCAGGGACAACACAGAAAAAGAAAACTACAGACCAATATCTCTATTGAATACAGATGCTAAAATCATAAAGAAAATACTAGTAAATCAAATACAACAACACATTAAAAAAATAATTCATCGCCCTGGCCAGTCGGCTCAGTGGTGGAGTGTCAGCCTGGCGTGCAGAAGTCCTGGGTTTGATTCCCGGCCAAGGCACACAGGAGAAGGTCCCATCTGCTTCTCCACCCTTCCCCCTCTCCTTTCTCTCTGTCTCTCTCTTCCCCTCCTGCAGCCGAGGCTCCATTGGAGCAAAGATGGCCCGGGCGCTGGGGATGGCTCCATGATCTCTGCCTCAGGCGCTAGAGTGTCTCTGGTCGCAACAGAGCGACGCCCCCGATGGGCAGAGCATTGCCCACTGGTGGGCATGCCAGGTGAATCCCGGTCGGGCACATGGGGGAGTCTGTCTGACTGCCTCCCAGTTTCCAGCTTCAGAAAAATACAAAAAAAAAATCATCATGATCAAGTGGCATTCATCCCGCCATCACAAAGATGGTTCAACATATGTAAAACAGTTAATGTAATACACCATATCAACAAAAAACCAAAACCCATATGATCCTATCAATAGATGCAGAAAAGGCATTCAGTAAAATACAACATCATTTTATGTTTAAAATACTCAACAAAATGGATACAGAAAGAAAATATCTCAACATAATAAAGGTCATTTATGACAAAGCATCAGCTAACAACATATTAAATGGCAAAAAATTGAAATTTTTTTCTCTAAAATCAGGAACAAGACAAGGTTTCCCACTCTCTCCACTCTTATTCAACGTAGTGCTTGCAGTTCTAGCCAGAGCAATCAGACAGAAGAAAGAAATAAAAGGCATTTATATTGGGAAACAAGAAGTAAAGGTTTCCCTTTTTTCAGATAATATGATCCTGTACATTGAAACCCTCAAAGACTCTGCAAAAAGACTATTAGAAACCATAAACCAATACAGTAAGGTCTCAGGATACAAAATTAATATACAGAAGTCTATTACCTTCCTATATGCCGACATGAAACATCAGAAAAAAATAATTCCTTTTACGCTTGCAACAACAAAAATATTCCTAGGAATAAACATAACAAAAAATGTAAAGGACCTATATAATGAAAAGTACAAAACATTATTAAGGGAAATAAAAAAAGATACAATGAAATGGAAAAATATTCCTTGTTCTTGGATAGAAAGAATAAATATAGCCAAAATGACCATATTACCCAAAGCAATATACAAATTTAATGCAATTCCCATCAAAATCCCAATTTCATTTTTTAAAGAAATGGAACAAAAAAATCATCAGGTTTATATGGAACTATAAAAACCCCGAATAGCCAAAGTAATCCTAAGGAAAAAGAATGAAGCTGGGAGCATTACAATACCTGACTTCAAATTATATTATAGAGCCATGATAATCAAAACAGCACAGTATTGGCAGAAAAATAGACACTCAGACTAATGGAACAGAATAGAGAGCCCAGAAATAAAACCACATATATATGGTCAAATCATAAAGAAGCCAAAAAACACACAATGCAGAAAAGAAACCTCTTCAATAAATGGTACTGGGAAAACTGTAGAGCCATGTGTGAAAGAATGAAACTCGACTACTCGACTACAGTTTATCCCCTTGTACCAAAATTAATTCAAAATCAATCAAAGACCTAAATATAAGACCTGAAACAATAAATTACAAAGGAGAAAACATAGGTACTAAACTCATGGACCTTGGCCATAAATAACATTTTATGAATTTGACTCCAAAGACAAGGGAAGTGAAAGCAAAGATAAATGAATGGGACTACATCAGACTAAGAAGCTTTTGCACAGCAAAAGAAATTGACAACAATACAAACAGACAGCCAACTAAATGGGAGATGATATTTTCAAACAACAGCTCAGATAAGGGCCTAATATCCAAAATATACAAAGAACTCACAAAACTGAACAACAAACAAGCAAACAATGCAATAGAAAAAATGGGAAGAGGATATGAACAGACACTTCTCCCAGGAAGAAATACAAATGGCCAAAAGATATATGAAAAGATGTTCATTTTCACTAGCTATTAGCGAAATGCAAATCAAATCAAAACTACAATGAGGTGCCACCTCACGCCTCTTAGCTTAGCTATTATCAAAAAGACAGGTAAAATAGCAAGTGTTGGAGAGGCTGTGGAGAAAAAGGAACCCTCATTCACTGTTGGTGGGGATGTAAAGTAGTACAACCATTATGGAAGAAAGTATGGTGGTTCCTCAAAAAATTAAGAATAGAATTACCATATGACTCAGCAATCCCTCTACTGGCATATACCCCCAAAATGCAAAACATTGATCCATAAAGACACATGCAGCCCCATATTCATTGCAGCATTGTTCACAGTGGCCAAGACATGGAAACAACCAAAAAGCCCTTCAATAGAAGATTGCATAAAGAAGATGTGGTATATATATACCACTCAGCCATAAGAAATGATGACATAAGATCATTTACGGCAATGTGGATGGACCTTGATAACATTATACTGAGTGAAATAAGTAAATCAGAAAAAAACTAAGAACTGTAGGATTCCATACATAGGTGGGACACAAAATTGAGACTCATGGACATGGATAAGTGTACAGTGGTTACCAGGGGGAGGGGAAGGGAGAAGAGGGAGGGGGTAGGGGTAAGAGAAGGGAGGGGCATAAAGAAAACCAAAAAAAAAAGGTGACGGAGGACAATTTGACTTTGGGTGATGGGTATACAACATAATCAAATGTCAAAATGATCTGGAGATATTTTCTCTGAATCTATGTACTCTAATTAATCAATGTCACCTTGCTAAAAGGAATTGTCTAGTCTTTGCCCGTTGGCTCAGCGTTAGAGCATCGGCTGGGCACGTGTAAAAGTCCTGGTTTGATTCCCAGTAAGGGCACACAGGAGAAGCTCCCAGCTTCTTCTCTACCCTTCCCCCCTCTCCTTCTTCTCTGTCTCTTCCCCTCCCACAGCCAAAACTCCACTGGAGCAAAGTTGGCCCTGGCACTGAGGACAACTTATGGCCTCTGCCTCAGGCACTAGAATGGCTCTGGCTGCAATGGAACAACGCCCCAGATGAGCAGAGCATCGCCCCCTGGTGGGCATACTGGGTAGATCCTGGTCAGGCTCATGCGGGAGTCTGCCTGACTGCCTCCCCGCTTCTAACTTCGGAAAAAATACAAAAAAATACTTAATTGTCTTAATAAAATTTTTTAAAAAGCTAAAAAAAAGGACTCATTACATATAAATAGAATGAATAAGTGAATGCATGAATGAATACAGGGGTGAGCAAAAGTAGGGTAAATTACCAGCCATCATTAAATAAAAGATAAATTATGAGTAAGGATACAAAATAATAATAATAAAACAAATACTGCCAATAAATAGTATGATTAAGAAAAATAACAATACAAGAATAAACTCTCTGTGCTTCGCATACTCACAACTGTCAATCTCCTTTTACACCCCCTGTATATTCCTTTTGTACCCTCTAACTGGTTTGTTAGCACAGTTGGAAATTTAAAACAAAATAACTAGTAATTGTGACTAATTGGAAAAATTATTTACAGTTTTATTAAAATTTTAATATTGTGTTTATAGTTTTGCTCAGGATTTTACCATAGGATCTATCACTCAAAAAAGGTCATTCTTAAACTCTCCTCACCACAGTCCTAGAACCACAACTATTTGATTCCGCAGTATTGTATGTACTTGAAGGTGACCCTTGACAATGTACATCATTTAAAATAAAATTAGGGTTTAAAGATAATTATGTGGTAATCGGAGCCATCTGCAAATGGAATGCTAGCTAGCATTATAGCTAAACTCATAGTCCTGAGATGCAAATACTTTTTCAGAGTGGCATCTCCAATGAGACTTGTATTCAGAGCATGTGGTTTGTGAAACAGCTAGTAAGAAAGATACATATGGATTATCTACCCCTTATTCTTATGGATCGTCTACCTCTTATTCTTATTCATATGGAACATCTACCTCTAATTTTCAGTGAAAGGGAATAAATGACATAAATCTGTGTGTACCCAGCATTTGATTTAGAGTCCAGAGGCTCATTTATTAGAAATTTATGAGTGAGGAAAAGGTCAAGATTCATCATTCCAACATTAACACCTAGTTTTTTACTCAGCCTCCTATAAATTATAACTGGATAATTTTATGTAATTTTCTAGTTTCTCCTGATACAAACTTATCATAGAAGGAAGTTTTCAAATAATTTCAGGATCTTTGTCATGGTATATATTTTTTATTGCATCAATTTAAAATAAGACATAGCTCAAATAGGTTTTGTTGAGAATATTTTTTTAGTAAAAGATGTCAAAATAATTAAATTATATTAAAAACTATTAATATAAACAAGATAAACAGAACATTTAATTAATAGTATTTTTTCTCTATTAAACTTTTAATATAAAAGTATAAAACATAAGTTAAAAAAATCATGTCAGGGTGTGTTTTTTTTTATTATCTCAAATTATGGTCCAAAGTCACTATGAAACTGAAATCACATATATTTGGATCTACTGGGGTGCTTGTTTGATACTAATATTTTTAGACTCCACTTTAGACCTGTTGACTGAGAGAATCTTTGTGCATCCAGAACTCTCTGGATTCTGCATTTCTAATAAACTTCTTAGGTGATCTTTGTTTATTCTAAAGATTGAGAATTACTGGAGTGAAAAGTTCAATGAATCCAAGGATTGTAATTTTGAAATGATCTTCATATTGTTATTAATTTTGGACATTGTTTCCCTAGGCTGTGTTTCCCATCCTAGTTAAGTCTGGATAATGTTTTCTAGTTTTTCCATTGCAAAGTTGCTTTTAATCCACTTTTTTATACAGTTCTTTGGAAGCAAGTCAATGATTCTAGCCTATATTCAAGATATATGTCATTCCAATGAGTTCTAACCTTTATAGTTCCTAAAAAGAAGTCAACTTCTAATTGAAGAACATTTGTATATGTTGTGTTTTGGGTTTTTTTTTCTGCTTTCAAGACTTTTTCATGATCTTTATCTTTTGATAAACTGATATATAGGTGTGGATATCTTTGAGTTTATCTTATTGAAGTTTCTTGAGCTTCCTGGATATGTTTTCATCAAACGTGTGACTTTTCCAGCCATAATTTTCTTAAATATTCTTTCTATCACTTTTTATTTTACCTCCCCTTTTGGGATTCTGGTTTTATGTATTTTGGTATATTTAATGGTTCCCAAAGGTCTCTGAGAAATTGTTCATTATTCTGCATTTTTTGAGGAATTCCTTAGATGTTCATCAGACTAAATTTCAATTAACCTAAGTTCTATCAAATATGAAATTTTCATTTGAACTGCAAAATATTTATTTTGTTTTCCTTAATAATTTGTATGGTTTTATTGATAGTCTCATTTGGTATGAGTTCATTTTCATGCTTTTTAAAAAATGTATTTGACATGATTTCTGTTAGTTCTTTAACTATATTTAGAGTAGTTGGTTAAAAGTCTTCTGTAGTAAGTCCATCACCTAAGCTTGCTCAGGGAGAGTTTCTATTGATTGCTTTTTATTTTTCCTGTTAACGGACCATACTTTCATGTTTCTTAGCATGTATAATATTATGATCTATAAAGCATGTCACTTTTTTTCTTTGTTTTAAATGGACATATAATATAAATATAAATGTAATGTGGGAACTCTGGAAATTGGACCATCTCCTCTCCCCCAGACTAGTTTGTTTTTGCTGTTTATTTTATTTTATTTTGTTGTTGTTGTTATTCTTGCTACTTTTTGTTTAGTGACTTTCCTGAACTAATTCTTTAAAGTCTACATTATAGTATGTAGCCACTGAAGTCTCTCCTCAATAGCTTAATAGTTACCTAATGATTGGATAGGTATCAAGGAATGCATGAATACTTCAGCAATTCACAACTCTGCTTACACAGAGCCTGTAGGTCAACCAGAGGTGGGAGATATGGCCATATCAGGTCTTTCCTGATCAGATGCATAACATTGTATCTGTATGATCTTCTCGATGCCCAGAAATATGTCAGAGCTTTTGAAAGCCTCCTATGAACATCTCGTTTACCAGAATTTCTTTTTAATTCTTTCTCAGTAAGCCTCTTGTTTGCTTAATTGGTATTACTGCCTCAGGCAGTTGCTATGTTAAACTACTGTCTTTGTGACAAATTTATAGAGACAATGATTCTTATCAGGTAAATATGAATTCAGATAAAATGAAAAACTTTCAGTTGAAGGTTGTCCAGGCAGCTTCTATTTGGTCAATTCTCTAGATATGGGATATTTGAGGGAACTTGGCACTATTTTGCCCCCTGTAATAAATAGTAGGCCAGGCATGGCCAATGTATGGCCCACGGGCCGGATCCGGCCTGCATAATGAGTTTATGTGGCCTGCAATTAAATTTTTAATATTCTCCACACGACACACTGTGGAAATAAAATAAGTGTTACTTTAAAATAGTTATACATAAACTATAATATCTAACCATTGTACAACAATGAAAGTTAAAATCTCAGCTACTCAGAAGCGGAAGTGTCTTTGACTATTGGAAATTGAGATATTTAAGAAGATAGTGATATGCGGAAAAGAATTCCGCGTGTGACTAATCTAGGGTTAACTTCCAATAATTGGTTGAATGGATTCGCGATACTTTTTTATTTTTTAAAAAAATTTCATTATAAAGATTTACAACTTTTGTAGTCGTCTATGCAATTTTTATAAGCAATTGAATAATGGAAAATATGAAAATTTAAAAAAGCTTGCCAAGGAATATTTAGTAATCTTCAGCTCAACTTATATTTGTAAACAAACTTTTTCTTTCATGAATCTTAATAAAAGTACAACAAGACCAAGATTGAATGATTTACATTTGGAGGCTGTGTTAAGAATAGCTACTACAAGTATAGAGCCAGATATTAAAAAAATAATAGGCGATGCAAACTGCCTCAACATGTCACATTAGTGTTTTTGTTAATTTGTTGTACTAAATTACTTACATTTATTCATAAACAAATTACATAATAAAATTGTTTACTTAAACAAATCGTTTTTGTATTTAACATTTTTTAATTTTAATATTTTGTCTGGCCTGTGAAAAAAGTTTTCTTTCTAATCTGGCCCAGGGGCAGAAACTGTTGGCCATGCCTGTACTAAGCTGCTTTTTTTATAATTTAATTATTGTGGGGCTGCTGCTTTTCAAACCTACTGCAGAGCCACGGATATTGAGTTAAAACCCTACTCAGCTTGCTGTTTTTATTCAGCTGCTTTTCTTTAATAAATGTTCTATGAATTGTTACAAGTTTTTGGTTAATTTCCAAAGTTCTGAAAAAGTTGGTTTTATTGATTTTTGCTAGTGTTCTCATTGCTTTTATAGAAGAACAGATTTTTCAAAATTCTTATAGTCTCATTCCAGAAGTGCTTTACCTCGTCTGTTTTTCTTTATTTTATCAGCCTAGTTTTCTCTTTGAGGAGTGGGAGTATGATATCTTTGTGATGAATTGTAGAACCAGATATTGTCTGCTTCTTTGAGTCCTGGTTTCATGAAAAGCTATCAAAAACAATTTTATAGTAAAATAAGTTTCGGGAAAGCCTACATATTATATATATATGACTCTCAGTCATAAAACATACCATTGATATAACAACTTTTCAAGAGAAGCAAAGCAGCTCGGCAATTTTAAATGAACAGATGAGCTGTGATCAGCATCCTGGACTAAAGTGAGGGAAAATATTCTTCATTGGTGACTTGATGAAATGCTATATAGTATTTTATAAAATATTTACATACTGAAGTCATTGAGTCATTCTACAGCAACAAGATTTGCTTGACTATAGTTAGCCCAGGGTTTGTTTTGTTTTGTTTTAATTTACTAGAATTCTTTTTGAAGAACGCCTATTAACTCCTATTTTCAAAATGCCTATAATTTTCAAGAATGCCTATTAACTGCTAGAAGAAAAAGTGTTTTGGAATATTGGGAAGTGCTAATCTAATCTAACCTAATTCTCTCAATATTAATTCTCTCCATTTTGTAAAGAGAAAATTGATGCTCTAAGAAATTAATGGTTTATTCATGTCTCCTAGCTACTAGCAAAGAGAGGAGTAGAATAAAGGGCTCTTGTTTGGGCTCAGTGATGTGTAACTCTATTGCTTCATCCTTCACTCATGACTCCCTTTACTCCCCTTACCAGGAGTTGACACAGTCTATGCTATGACTCTTCAGAGTCAAGGAACTTAGGTAGTAGTGGGACTTTAGGATTGTACTATCCACCCAGGATATGGCCAGACTTTACACCCTGAAGGAAATCCTTTGTTCACCTTAACGTAATATCAGGTTATTTCTTTCCAGGTGGTCTCCCAAAATTTGTATTTGAACAATGCTTGAGACAGTGGTGTTATACCACAGCTGATTATATTAACAGGCTAGAGATAACACACTAAAACCCTATCAAATGAAGGGGTAGTAGAAATGTGTTGGAAAGTTTTGGACTGTAGAAAGCATAAAGACCAAAATAAATTAATAGCCAATTAGATCAGATGAATGTCAGGGCTTCATGAGACCTATAACTCTGGGTTTTTTGTTTGTTTGTTTGTTTTTTTAAAGTTGGCTCTGATGCACCTGCCACTTGCCCACCTGGGGGTCCCCTGCACATCTTTTTTTAAATCTGGGGTGGGTGGGGGGGAGGAGCAGGAAGCATCAACTCCCATATATGCCTTGACCAGACAAGTGCAGGGTTTCGAACCGGTGGCCTCAGCATTCCAGGCCGACGCTTTATCCACTAAGCCACCACAGGTCAGGCACTCTGGGGGTTTTAATAATATTAGTTTGTAGTATTATAAATAGAAATTACATACCTCAGGAGATAAGTGAGAGAGGAGTTAGGTATTTTGTTCCTATTTAAAAATCAACTGGTTTATCCCATACAATACATGTATTTGTAGAGAAAAGACAGAAACACACTGAATAAAATTGTAAGTAATACAATAAGAATACCGTGCCTGACCAGGTGGTGGCGCAGTGGATAGAGCGTTGGACTGGGATGCGGAAGGACCCAGGTTCGAGACCCCAAGGTCGCCAGCTTGAGCGCGGGCTCATCTGGCTTGAGCAAAGAGCTCACCAGCTTAGACCCAAGGTCGCTGGCTTCAGCAGGGGGTTACTCGGTCTGCTGAAGGCCCGCGGTCAAGGCACATGTGAGAAAGCAATCAATGAACAACTAAGAAGTCGCAACGCGCAACGAGAAACTGATGATTGATGCTTCTCATCTCTCTCTGTTCCTGTCTGTCTGTCCCTCCCTGTCTATCTCTGCCTCTGTAAAAAAAAAAAAAAAAAAAAAAAAAAAAAAAAAAAAGAATACCGCAAGGATAACTAGAAGGATGAGATATTAAAGTGAGAAAGATAAAAAATTCTGGCAAACTATAGTTATTTTTAAAGTCCAAAAAAATCTTGATTATTTTTCATCTTACTTTGCACATTCAATCTTCTTTGAGTATTCAGAAAATTCTAAGGCTTCCCTTAAGAATTTCAGGGCATCTGAACTGACACCAGGAAATAAATCCTTGCAATTAGGTATAATAACATTTGTATATTTGGTAACTGTTATCATCATAAATATTTAAGGATTTATCTTTAATTAATAAATATAAAAGTTAATAACTACTGCTAATTATCTATTAGAAGCAAAACATATTGATGTCAAATTATAATTTTTTTTATAATATTGATTTTAGAGAATATTTTTGGTTATAAATATATTTTTGCAATTTCCAAAGGCCAAATGCCTCTGAATTATTCATGTAGCATTCTTACTTTGAAATGTTTCCCATGTCTGTGGTAAAATTCTGATATTATGAATGGTTCAATTGATTTCTAAGCTCCTAGAAAAAATTTAAAAGGTAGCATTTAATGACATATAAAATATAATCTCACAAAATAAACTACTATTAAGTATAAAGGAAAAAATGTATCAGGTTGCTCAGCAATATATTAGGTTGCATGCTTCAGACTACCTGCTTTGTTTATTAAAACTTTCTTGTCACATGCAATTGTAGTCAGAAAATTTCATAACAAGTGTCGGAGAAGGCTGTTTTTATACAACAAGACAGCTGAACTGTGTTTTTGGAGTGCAAAATTCTTTGGATTTCAACTGGTATGCCACAGAATTTTTAAAACATGCAGTATCTGACTATTTAGTCAGGGGCACTGACCTCTTTTCCCTTAGATTGTGAGATAAAAAAAATTATGGCAGCCAACACAACAGTAGCTGTTTGGTATGAATGAATCAAAATTATACCTATGTTTTGTTGTTTGGCAAAAAGTACAATTTTTGGTGTCCTGCAGAATTTTTGTATTTAGTTATGTGTGCTACAAGAGGAAAAAGGTTGAAAATTGCTATCTTAGAGTATTGTATGTAGTTAAATTCTTTAGACTTAAAAATAAGAGATACATGGTGCATTTTTTATTTTAAAAAATCAAAAGTATAAGTGAGTAACACATGTTTTTAATACTTCTACTTTTTGTTTGTCTTGGCATTTTTGTATTTCTGCTTTAGGTGTGGCTAAAACTGTAAGATAAAATAATAAACACACAATGAAGAATAATCTAGTTTATTCTTTAAGTTTGATGGGTTTAGCTTATTGGACAGCCTTATATCAGATGGAAAGTATCTTTCACAAATGAGAAGACTGTATTGGCTGGCTGTGAGTAAAGCCTGTTTGTTGTCGATTACTGCAAGAACTTGAGCATGTTCACACCAGCCAAATCATCGCATCATTTCCAATGCTTGTTTTGCAACATTAACATGCTTCACCTTCACATATTAAATGGACCTGGATGTTTTTGTCTGAAACTAGGAATTTAGTAGAGATTCTACAATAAGTTACATATGCCCCACAGGTAAAATGATCTCATTAGAGCAATCATATTTATGAATCTAGAAAAATCAACATAATTATATAAGGAGGTGCAATGTGTTGGGCTCTGTGGCAAGAAAGATGAAAAAAAGTAAGGATATGATCTCTTCTTCAGTGAGTTACAGAGAAGTGCATAAGCATTTGTAACATGAGACATACTGCTTCTTAAGAGGTAAATAGAATGTTAAGGATGCCAAAAGAGGAAACTATCACCTTGTGTCAGCAGTAGGAATATGGGACTAGAGAGATCTTTATGAATAAAGTAGTGTTTAAACTGAGAGATCGGTGTGATTTTGAAGGGCCAGGATGGGCAACAAGGTTTTACAAGCAAGAACAGCTTGGGCAAGGTTACAAAACCTGGAAGAGCATGGGTTACATTTGGTGACCCAGGTTACATAGCAATTAATACTACTGTTTGGACACTGGATATTTACAGGGTTTAGAGAGAAATAAGTCTAGAAGGGTACATTATGAAAAAGACAGAGTGGTCCAAATTATAAGGATAAGAAATGTGAATTGATAAAGTAGACAGTTGGTAAACTTTACATAGGGGAACTCTGAGAACATTCCTAATTGTAGCTGTGGATAACACTAACTTAGATGGTGAGGAGGCCTAGCTATTTGGCCCTTTACATATTTTTTAATGTGATGAGATGAAAACTACGTAGCAGCTTTTAAACTACTTATATAGAAGTCTTATTTCTCACAGAGATTATCCACTCCTTAAGACATGTCCTGTATAAAAGACTGATAAAATAAATGGTTTTAAAAAAACTATCTTCATTAGGCAAAGAAGGTAAACATGATTCAATTGTACAGTTTAATTTGTAGGAGAAATAAATTATTGTAAAAGCACTTAAAAAATTTCTTATTGGATGTAGTTATAAGTCTATTATTTGAATATTGTAAAAATATGAAGCTCTAGTTTATAAATTTCATTCTATAAAACATGATTTATTTTAAGGGTAAGTTCATACCTGAAATCACAAAGCATACATGATTTATATATTTTTGATATTAACTCTTGATCAGAAATATGACTGGCAAATATCTCCTACTCTATACATTGCCTTATCATTTTGTTGTTTTTTTCCTTGGCTATGCAGAAGCTTTTTAGTTGGATTTAGTGCCACTTGTTTAGTTTTGCTGTGTTACCTGAGCTTTTGATATCTTATCTAAAAATTTATTGTCAAGGCTAATGTAAAGGAGCTTTTTTCTTATGTTATCTCTTAAGAGATTTATAATTTCAAGTCTTTAAAACATTTTGAGTTAATTTTTGTATAATAAGATAAAGGTCAAATTTTATTCTTTTGCATATGTTTATAAAGTTTTCCCAGTATCATTTATTGATGACACTATTCATTCCAAATTGTGCAGTCTTGGGTGTCCTGATGGGAATTAGTACCATATATATTCTTTTAAGTTTTTTTTTTTTTTTTTTTAAGATTTTATTTATTTATTATAGAGAAGGGGGGGGGGAGGAACAGGAAGCATCAACTCCCATATGTGCCTTGACCAGGCAAGCCCAGGGTTTTGAACCGGCAACCTCAGTATTTCCAGGTTGACGCTTTATCCACTGCGCCACCACAGGTCAGGCAGTACCATATATATTCTTGCATTTATTTCTGGGCTCTTTAATACTGTTTCATTGGTCCATGTGCCTAATTTTATGCCATTAGTATCAAGGTTTAATTACTATAGCTTTGTACTATAATTAGACATCAAGAAGTGTGATGCCTCCAATTCTGTTTTTCTTTCTCAAGATTGCTTTGACTATTCAGTGTCTTTTGTGGTTTCATAAGAGTTTTAGAATTCTCTTTCTGTGAAAAATACTATTGAAATTTTGATAAAGACTGTGTTAAATCTGTATATCACTTTGTATGAACATTTTTGCAATAATAATTCTTCTAATCTATGACCACGGGATTTATTTCCATTTATTTGTGTCTTCTTTAGTTTTTTTCAATCAATGTCTATATTTTTCAGTGTTCATATCTTTTACCTGTTTTTGTTAAATTTATTCCTAAATATTTTTATTTATATATTTATTTTTTATTAATTTTAATGGGGTGACATTGATAAATCAGGATAAAATCAGGGTACCTATGTTCACAGAAAATATCTCCAGGTTATTTTGACATTTGATTATGTTGCATACCCCTCACCCAAAGTCAAATTGTCTTCCATCACCTTCTATCTGGTTTTCTTTGTGCCCCTCCCCTCCCCCCACCCCTTCCCTCTCGTTTCTCCCCCCTAACCCTCCTCCCAGTAACCATCATACTCTTGTCCAGGTCTCTGAGTCTCATGTTTATGTCCCATCTATGTATGGAATCATATAGTTCTTAGTTTTTTCTGTATTACTTATTTCACTCAGTGTAATGTAATCAAGGTCCATCCATGTTGTTGTAAATGATCCAATGTCATCATTTCTTATGGCTGAGTAGTACTCCATAGTATATATGTACCAAAGCTTTTTAATCAACTTGACCTCTGATGGACACTTGGGCTGTTTTCAGATCTTTGCTATTGTGAACAATACTGCCATAAACATGGGGGTGCATTTCTCCTTTTGGAACAGTGCTATGGTATTCTTAGGGTATATTCCTAAAAGTGGGATAGCTGGGTCAAAAGGCAGTTCGATTTTTAATTTTTTGAGGAATCTCCATACTGTTTTCCGCAGTGGCTGCACCAGTCTGCATACCCACCAGCAGTGCAGGAGGGTTCCCTTTTCTCCACATCCTCGCCAGCACTTATTCTGTGTTGTTTTGTTGATGAGTGCCATTCTGACTGGTATGAGGGGATTTCTCATTGTGGTTTTAATTTGCATTTCTCTAATGATAAGTGATGTTGAGCATTTTTTCATATGCCTATTGGTCATCTGTATGTCCTCTTTGGAGAAATGTCTATTCATTCCTTTTGCCCATTTTTTGATTGGATTGTTTGTCTTTCTCATGTTGAGTTTTACAAGTACTTGATAAATTTTGGTTATTAACCCCTTATCAGATGTATTGTCAAATATGTTTTCCCATTGTGTAGTTTGTCTTTTTATTCTGTTCTTATTGTCTTTAGCTGTGTAAAAGCTTTTTAGTTTGATATTGTTCCATTTGTTTATCCTTTTATTTCATTTGCCCGTGGAGATAAATTGGTAAATATATTGCTGTGAGAGATGTTGGAGAGCTAACTGCCTAAGTTTTCTTCTAAGATGCTTATGGTTTCATGGCTTACATTTAGGTCTTCTATCCATTTTGAGTTTATTTTTGTGATGGTGTAAGTTAGTGATCTAGTTTCATTTTTTTGCAGATAGATGTCCAATTTTCCCAACACCATTTATTAAAGAAGTTGTCTTTACTCCATTGTAAGCTCTTACCTCCTTTGTCAAATATCAGTTGTCCATAAAGCTGTGGGTTTATTTCTGGGTTCTCTGTCTGTTCCATTGATCGATATGCCTGTTCTTATGCCAGTACCAGACTGTTTTGAGTACAATGGCCTTGTAGTATAACTTGATATTGGGAAGTGTGATACTTCCTGCTTTATTCTTTCTTTTCAAGATTGCTGAGGCTGTTCGTGTTCTTTTTTGGTTCCATATAAATTTTTAGAATATGTGTTCTATATCTTTGAAGTATGTCATTGGTATTTTAATGGGTATTGCATTGAATTTTTAAATTGCTTTGGGTAATATAGACATTTTAATAATGTTTATTCTTCCTAACCATGAGCACGGTATATGCTTCCACTTGTTTGTATCTTCCTTGATTTCTTTTATCAATGTTTTATAATTTTCTGAGTACAAGTCTTTAATCTCCTTGTTTAAATTTACTCCTAGGTACTTTATTTTTTTTGTTGCAATAGTGAAGGGGATTGCTTCCTTAATTTCTCTTTCTGACAGTTCATTGTTGATGTATAAAAATGCCTTTGATTTTTGAGTATTAATTTGATATCCTGCCGCCTTGCTGAAGTCATTGATCAGGTCTAGTCTAAATATTTTTTGATGCTATTAGTAAATGAGATTTTTTTAATTTCCTTTTTTGATAGATTATTGTTAGTATAAAGAAATGCAACTAACATTTGTATGTTGCTTTTATATTCTGCAGCTTTACTGAATTCATTTATTCTAACATGTTTGTGTGTGTTCATAGATTTTAGGGTTTTCTACATATAGGATCATGTTATTTACAAACAGTGATAGTTTTACTTTGTTCTTTCTTATTTATGGTAGATGATTTTTAATTGCTTTTCTTGTCTAATTGCTTTTTATAGTACTTCTATTACTATGTTAAATAGAAGTGGTGAGGATGCACCTCCTTGCCTTTTACTGGATTATAGAGAAAAAGTTATCAGTTTTGCTATTTTGATTATTATATTATCTATGGGATTTCTATAAACAACCTTTAATGTAGTGAGGTAATTTTTACACCTATTTAATTAAGTTTTTATTAAAACATCTATCTGATAAGGGATTAATATCCAAAATACATAAGAAACTCATACAACTCAATAGCAAAAAACATCAACACAGCAAGTAACTTGATTAAAAAATGGGCAAAGACTTTAATAGACATTTTCCAAAAAAAGCAAAACAATGGCTAACAAATTCATGAAAGGGTACTCAACATCATTACTAATCAGGGAAAAGCAATCAAGATATTACTTCATAGCTCTTAGGATGGCCATTATCAAAAAGATGAAAGAGCACTATTGGCAAAGATGTGGAAAACAGAGAACCCTTGTATATTGTTGGTGGGAATATAAATTGGAACAGCCTTTGTGGAAAACAGTGTGAATGTTTTTGAGAAAAATTAAAAGTAGAACTACCAAATGATCCAGCAACCTCTCTTCTGGGTATATACCCAAAGGATATAAAATTAGTACCTCAAGAGATATCTACACTACCATGTGTATTGGAGCAATATTCACAATAGCCAAGATATGGAAACAACCTAATGTGCCTGTGAACAGATGAATGAATGAATGAATAGAATAGAATATTAATATGTCTTTAAATAGAGGATCTGGTAATTTGCAGCAATAAGGATAAACTTAAATGACATTATGCTAAGTGAAATAAACCAGACACAGGAAGAAAAAAACTGCATGATTTCACTTACATGTAGAATCTAAACAAGTTATAGAATGATGGTTACTGGGGCAGGGATATAAGAAAAATAGCTATTTGTCAAGGGCTACATAGTTGCAGTCATATAGGATGAATATGTCTAGAGATCTAATATATAGTATGTAATGTATAGTTAATTATACCATATTGAATATTGGAAGCTTGCTAAAAGAAAGGTAACAAAAATTACCCATACTATCATCATTCAAAAGTGTTCTCCCATTTTGGTAAATCTCCCCCCCCCAAAATATTCTTACATGCACTTTTTCTCACATATGAGCCTGTGTG
Source organism: Saccopteryx bilineata (assembly GCF_036850765.1). Lineage (NCBI taxonomy): Eukaryota > Metazoa > Chordata > Mammalia > Chiroptera > Emballonuridae > Saccopteryx > Saccopteryx bilineata. The sequence continues at coordinate 66,612,953 of NC_089492.1, forward strand.
TACACACATGAACACTTGAGATACTATAAAAAATAATGCATGATGACATACATCCTATACACAGTTTTATAATATGATTTTAACATTACATTTTAAATATTTTCTCCACTGTAAAATATTTATAATATATATAATATAGAATATGATTTAAAATTTAAATACATAATATTTCATTATCTGGATGTACCATTGTTTATTTAATCACTCTTCTATGGTTTGACATACAATTTTTAAAATGATACTATGAGACTTTGAGCATTCATTTTTATTGGTATTTAGGATATATATTTTTAAGGCTTATTAGACAATAGCCAAATTTCAGCCCAATTTTTTTCTTAAATTCTATGTGCAATTAATGAAGGGGTAATTTTGGCTCTCATGTGTTGATTGATGAAAATAGTATTATATCTCTTAAAGGACATTTCTAAAATTCTTTCATCTGACTTGATTCATAAAGACATTATTTAATACTTAGGTATTAAATCTCTAGCCAAGATACTATGAAAAGTACAGAATAAGTAAGATCTGTTCTCTATACTCAAGGACATTTTATTTTAATTCAAAACAGAAGATGGAATGTATGAAACAATTGCAAAATTTGGAGATGGAAAATACGGTTCTGATGATCAAGTTCCAATACATAGAATTTGAAAAGAAAAAACATTTCAACAATACTGAGGGAATTTGATTTTTAGTGGAGTCAAAGATGTTTTTGTAAGATTAAATTTGTTTCTTAAACTAGTTCAGTATCACTGCAGACACCTTGAAGACATTATTGGTAACTTTTAAGCAAGCAATTATTAGTTGGCAAAAGTAATCTTTCAAGAATTACCAAAACAAAGTTCTCCATAAGAAATGTTTTAATATATTTTTCAAAACAACCCACAAAAAGTAATTGTAAATTATATGAAAAGAAAAAATATTTTAACACTATTTTTAAAATTGTGAATTATAATACATGTGCAGAAATTTATAAAACAATAAATGTAAAAAGTTAAAAAAAATGGCAAAGTAAGCTTATTATTCACCATCCAGTTTAAGAAATAGGCCTACAAAGTCTGTTTACTCATTCATTACTCCCTGAAAAAAGAAAACCATTATCTTTTAGGTAATCATTTCCTTGTTTTTCTGTATATTTAACAACATAGTAATGTACTTTGCATATTAAAATTTTGAATATTTTGGTTATGGTGGGAATGTCTGTCTCATTCCTAATCTAAAAAGGAAAGCTTCCAATTTGCACCATTAAGTATGATATTTGCTTAGGGTGTGTGTGTGTGTGTGTGTGTGTGTGTGTGTGTGTGTGTGTGTACACTAAGAAATATAGGTAGTGGCTGCCTGGTTAGCTCAGTCAGTTCTGAAACACAAAAGTTGTGGGTCTGGTCCCCAGTCAAGGGACATACGGGATGTGACGTATGAATGCACAACTAAGTAAAACAATGAATAAATGCTTCCCCCCCTCTCAATCTTCCTTCCCCCTCTGTCTCTCTAAAATCAGTCAATTGAAAAAAGAAATATAGATATAAATATAGATAGAAAATATGTGGGACAAGATAGATGCCTGCCTCGCTGAGTTTTATCTTTTATTCTTCTCTGTTCTATAAGTTTAAGGTTTAAATGTTTTAAGTCCAGGTTTAGTTTCATCTTGCATTTATTTTGATCAAAAAACAAATTCTGTGTGGATGGTTTTAATCATTTGAAATATGTTTATACTTTTTAATGACCCAGTGTATACTTAGTTTTGAACAAATATTTAGAAGCACCTAGATATTGAAAAAAAAAAAGAGGCTATGTGTATTTTATGGTTGCTGGGTAGAGTTTTCTTTATGTGTTCATTACATAGAGTTGGTTGTGCTGTTTAAGTCTTCCATATCCTTCCTAAATTATGATTATTTTTTGGTGTTCATCATATAACCACTTTGTGCCTGTTTCTATTCTCTCTGTTTTCTCTTGGTTTTTGATCATGTGGTCTTCTCAAGATATATTCTCACTTATTTTTGATTAGGTATTGAAGTTGTATATGAAATTACAAAAGTAATTTGAGGTCAAGGATAAGGTTAACTTCTTTCAGAGAAGATTTTACTTTGCTTCTGAAAGAAGTATTGGAATGCTAGCAACCCTAGTTTATTTGAAACCCCTGCCCCTCAAAATGGGATTTTAAGTTGGGCTTGATTGATTGAGAGGGCCAGCATAGTTCCATGTTGTCCTTATTCCTCTCCTACAGTATGGTCCTTCAGAGTACCAACCCCAAACCTAGGGTGCTTATTTGGGACACCTTCCTCAGTAACACTGGAGCTCCAATTCTTGTCTTGCCAGACTATAAGAGTTTTGCAATCGCTCCTTTGGTTGTCAGCCTCTCAGGATTTTCTTCTGTTTCTAGCTGGTACCTTTAGAGGAAGCATGTCCCCAAATTTCATGCTTATTTCTGTTTATTTCCATATTTTCCTGTATATTGGCCATGTACTACTTGGTTGTTTTGAAAGGTCTCTGATAACTCCACACATGCTTTAAAAATTATTTTACATGTTTTTAGTGGGATGTTTTATCTGAATAATTTACCCACTCATTACTGGATTATCAATTTCTTACTAGTATATTTCAACAAATTTGTGTAAATTAGCACATTTTCACATTATTGCATTTTGTTTTTATAGAATAATAAAAGATTTACCTTTTATTGCTTTAACTTGTGTCAGACGTAGTGTCAAATACATAGCATGTGCTTGGTAAATATTAGTTAATTCTAAGTTCTTAGTTTTTGGCTTAGGATATAATATATAAAGTGGTTTTTATTTATGCAGAAAAGTTTATGACAATATTTAGTTTATCTTCTATCCCATAAGAACTTCATTCTCTCACTTCTTATTAGGTTTCTATGTACCGATACTGGTGTTATTATCAATGAAATTTTGTTCTTACTGCTGCATGAAATTTGTTCCCAGACACTTACTAAGTTCTCACTGCACCTCACTAATGAACTCACTTTTTTTGTGAGCATACATGTGTCATATAATTATGCCGCTGTGAGGCAATTTTTTTTTTCCTAGTAGCTATGATGAAGTGGGAAAAACTGAGAGTCAGGAGACTCATCTAAGTTCCTCCTTCTTCCCTGTGGTCCTCAGACTAGTAAATTGCAAAGAAAGGGTTCACACTCAGGTGCATCTGTGTTTGCTCAGTTCCCAGATTTTAACTCTCAGAGGTACAGTAAGTGCATGGGAGTGAAGGAGAAGGCTCTCCTCTAGCATTGCCTGCCAAATACTCTCAGCCTTTTATTTACTAACTAGGAATGATTTATCTTTTCATTTGTAAAGCCACAGCTCATTTTTCTTAATCATTCTACAGCTTTTGCATTCAACTTGTCACCTCTAATATACCTAATGGTGCTTCAGAGGAGAGAAGGATTATGTAGTCCTAATTTGGGGCCAAAAATGTGACTGCTCCCTCAAACGGGGTCATGGGTGGTATTGCTACCTTATGCAATGCTCTCACATGTTCTTCCTGGCTGTACGAGTTTGTCTCATGCCTACTAATTGGGGTACCTGCCACCACACCATCAGTGATCCCAATCTACCTTATTACTTCATTCTCCTTTTTCCTCCTACTGCAGACTTATGTACTTATTTCACAAAAAGAGGGGGAAAATCAATGTTCTCAGCACAGAAATTAAAATATATGGCATAATAAATTTTTGTCACTGATAATTAGCATATATTCTAATAGATATTGATTTAATAATAAATTGGGAACATTGTTCTATAGCCTAATATAAAAAGGAACTACAAAGTCAATTTGGGGGATATATTAATATTTAGAATTATAACATTCCTTTTCTCCATAGAGCCTATGATGACTACTTGGCATTTTATTTTATTTTATTTTATTTTATTTTTACAGAGACAGAGAGAGAGTCAGAGAGAGGGATAGATAGGGACAGACAGATAGGAACGGAGAGAGATGAGAAACATCAATCATCAGTTTTTCGTTGCGACACCTTAGTTGCTCTTTGATTGCTTTCTCATCTGTGCCTTGACCATGGACCTTCAGCAGACTGAGCAACCCCTTGCTCAAGCCAGCGACCTTGGGTCCAAGCTTTGCTTAAACCAGATGAGCCCATGCTCAAGCTGGTGACTCTGGGGTCTCGAACCTGGGTCCTCCACATCCCAGTCCAACGCTCTATCCACTGCACCACCGCCTGGTCAGGCAACTACTTGACATTTTAAAGTTATATACACTGCTCACAAAAATTAAGGGATCAGAGAATATGCAGATACTCCAGAAATTTCAGTCTTTTGTGTAGTGCATTTTCACCAATGAAATAAAAGTTGGTTTTGCATCTCATTTGCATAATCAAACAACTTTCTTTGACTTGTTTGCTTTTTTCTGATGTTCTTAATAAAAAAAATCAAGTGCTTCCTTTTTTAATCACTTGATATTCATTTTGAAATATCCCCTAATTTTTGTAAGCAGTATATAAACAGGAGGAAGAAATGAAAGAGGACTGACATTTATTAAATTTTGGTAGAATCTCCTTTTATCCCCATAGCAACTTATTTTTTTATTTTTATTTATTTATTTATTTTTTTGTATTTTTCTGAAGCTGGAAACGGGGAGAGACAGTCAGACAGACTCCCGCATGCGCCCGACCGGGATCCACCGGGCACGCCCACCAGGGGCAATGCTCTGCCCCTCCCGGGCGTCGCTCTGCCGCGACCAGAGCCACTCTAGCACCTGGGGCAGAGGCCAAGGAGCCATCCCCAGCGCCCGGGCCATTTTTGCTCCAATGGAGCCTTGGCTGCGGGAGGGGAAGACAGAGACAGAGAGGAAGGAGGGGGTGGGGGTGGAGAAGCAAATGGGCGCTTCTCCTATGTGCCCTGGCCGGGAATCGGTCCCCCACACGCCAGGCGGACGCTCTACCGCTGAGCCAACGGGCCAGGGCTATCCCCATAGCAACTTAATGTGTGAGTGATAGTACTCAGATTTTATAATTTCAGATTTGTTAAATACCCTTTCACAAGAATACACAATTAATAAGTGCAATTTATATTCTACAGTAATCCGGGGTCATTATGTTCCACTCTGAAATGTCATTCCATCTCTAGAAGCTAAGAGAGGTAGGAAGGTGCAAAGAACGTGTGTATGGACAGTTTCCAGAGAGGAGGTATTTCACGGAGCACTGAAGGAGCTTGTATCATAAAGAAATACTATGGAACATGAAAATAAGAAAAACTGACATAAAAGGAAACAAGCAGTAATACATTTGGGTCCGGAAATCTGCTTTTAATATAACGTCAACTTGATTTAGTTATATTTAAACTGTGCTCTGAATTATTATCTACAGACAAAGTCATCCAGAAAATTAAGGGAGGCATATATGATAAACATAAAAATTAAAATTTTGACAGAATAAAATAAATAACATTTAGTAATTACATTAAGCATGTTTTCAATCCCAGAGTAAGCTATTTAAAATAGAACAACTGTTCGAAGAATGCTGCCAGATTTCTTCAAAATGACTTGTTTTGAAATGTTGACTAAATAGTCCAAAATTCTATATCAACTTTAGTATAATTAAACATTCTTCAGACCAAAAACATACTTTTTCTTTATAGTCGCAAATGTAAATTTGACTTTCTCCTTCATATTAAGAAAAAGAGGATTATCCATTTGTTAACATTCAAAATAATTTTCAGAAAGTTTCCATTACTTATATAGGCTTTATAATTTATAAATACTTCCACATATTTAATTCCCAAAATTAACCTATTAGGGAAAAATTAGTCTTAGTATTTATATTTTATATTGTAATTGTTTAACACACACTTATTTAATAAATATTTATACATTCACTTTTTATTTACTTAGCAATATTTACTGAATGAATTGAATGAATGATTAAATTTAGTTCAAATTGGTGAAGTGATTTTTGAAGATTACTTGAGAAGTAGCCAAACCTGAGTCTCCATCTTCTGATTATTCAGGAAGCTCTTGATTATAAACATGGACAAATTTATATGATAAATAGTGTATCAGTACACACAACCAAGCATGATGTGTTCAGTGACATTTCAAATGTTCACTTTGTTGTTCCTCTGGGTTCATGATAATTCAGAGTTGTAATGACCCTGGTGCTTTGATGCAGCGTGAAAAATCACCCCTTGCACCCGCATTTGTAATGCATTGCCTCAAGTGATCTATGCTGCTCTTTTTCACTGAATAAACCTGTACCTACACCATTCGAGAAGAGGGTTCTAATCTGTTAACAAATTGTCTTTATTTCCAGAATTATAGCTTCTCTTTTGTTTGTTTGCTCTCTCCCCCAACCAAATTACCTCATTCCTTACATTCTACAAGCATGGGAAATAATGGGCTATCCTCTTATATAATATTTGGTTCTAATTCCCAGAGGGAAGCCACGTGAGACTGGACACTGAAGTCCCTTGCCATACAAGAACAGTGTTATGCCAAAGTTCGGTTCAGAAACTTGATGTCAGATACTTCTGTTTTTTATTCCTGTTTCCCTTGTCCACTCTGCTTTGCCTGACTGCCTCTATCAAAATAAAATCATCTCATGTTTTTCATTCTTAAACACCATTGATATATTTTCCTGTGCTACTGGAATTTGATTTGCAAACTGATTGTCCTTCAATGCTAGTCAAAGAACACTTTCCATCTCTCCATACCTCTTTTTTTGGCCTTCTTTGAAATGGGTTCTTCTAGAAGACACTATTTCCCTGTTAACCTTCACCAGGGAAGTTGGTCTTTCTTTCAACTGCCATGTGTCTTGAAATGGTGGTCACACCATGAGGAACATTAACATTCTACTTGAAATTCTCCTTTTTTTAGGCTCATGCTATTGTCTTACTGTCTGGATTTTTTCCTTGTCACTGTAATACTACCAATCGTTTCTATTCTTACATAAGGAATGCTTACATTTGGTTTGTTGCTTTCCTATCTATCACAACTCCTACTAGGAAATTTTAACTATCGATTGGGTAATTTATCTGTTGTCCTACCACTATCATTCCTTGGCCCTCTCAAATTTAGTGGTCTTCTACAATAATGCATTTTTTTTCTTGTCAAATGTGAAATAGCATCCAACTCTAAAATTTTAGATTACGATAATCTACTGCTGTCCCCAACCTCGTGCACTTAAGATTCTCTATTCCGACTACACCTACACTTTGGTTTGGTTTGGGACCCAAACACATCATGACTCCTTCGTCTCAAGAGTGGCCTCCTTCACCATAAAGTCCATGTTATGTAGAACATTGATGCTCAAGGCCTGGTACGTAAACCACCAGCAGCAGCATCAGGATCTCTTGGGAACTTGTAATAAATGCAATGTCCTTGGGCTCTACCCCACATTTACTTAAGTCAGAAAGTCTGACAGTGAGGCTCACAGAAATTTGTGTTTTAAAAAAGGGATTCTGATACCCTTGAAATCTGAGAAACAGTAATGTAGAGCATTCACTCAACTGGCCTCTTGCCAGCACCTTTAATATCTTTGGGTGGTAAAGAACACTAAAATGTGAATCATTTTTTTTGTTGTTTCAAAACCCTTCCATGTGTTAAGTTTGTTAAAATGTACCAATAAAGCATCTACTTTTCATATAGAATCACCACTTTCAGTGCAAATGTTCTCTGTAGTTCTTATTTATCTAAATTTGAATACTGTAAAACCGTCAAATGCCCACTACTCAATGATACTTCCAAAGGCATGTCACTGATAACCTTCCTCCGTGGAGGATCCTGAGCAATGCTAACTGGCTCTAGGTAACCTGTATAGGATGGTGTGGGGCCAGAATTTGGTTTCAGGTCTGAGTACAAAACCCAATTCTATTTCGCTGCTGAATTATAAGAAGCAACAGCTGCATTGATATGCCTCTAGTTGAAGCAGTTCCTCCCAGTGGGTCTCTATAGAATTTTTAAACATGAGTTACATAAAAATCTATTATCAAATCACTTTGATAAATATTAGGTTACATAATTTTCTTTACTGTGGGACTTTTAAGAGGTTTTAATATATTTGGTGTGTATTGATGCCTTTTTTTCATCTGCTTTTATCCTCTGTTTTATATCCTCATGGTTTTAAACCTGTTCCACTAGGCACAGCTCTCCTGCCTCAGGGATGCATTCGGAGGAATTGCATTTAGCATGCAATGTTATAGATATAGTGTATATGTATGTATATGCACTACTGTATGTAACTCTCATAATAATTTTGTGATGGTGGCAGAGAATTACAAATATTATAGCATCCCAATACTGTGAAATGTATATTTCCAATCCTGACTAAACTGTGTTAAGGTCTTTCCTGCCTCACTCATGTTGAACATAAGAATCATGACTTTGATTTAGATAGCATCTTCCTGCAGCCCACATATGTATTAAGAACACTATCCAGAGGAGCATTTTGCCCTGGATTTGTTTAAAAAGCAATAAAAGGACCATAAGCAAGGACGGAAATGGCGCCGTGAGAAGTGGTCCGATAGCTCTCCCCTAAATCACAACAAATTTATCAACTAGAAACAGAAAAATTTATCCTCGGAGCATTCCGGAGTTCCACACAAACTGAAAACAAAAGGACTGTTATCACTTGAATCTGAGAGACGAGGGTGTGGAGGAAGCTACCGCAGCAGCGACGCTCATTCAAGCATTCAAGCCGCGAGGGAGTGCGCCTGCGGTGAGTCAGCCCATATACTTGGGAACCGCGAGCCGACGCGAGCCACCACCGCGAGCTGCTGCGAGACCCCGCGAGCCGCCGCGCCGCGAACCGCCACCACGAGCGGCCGCCATGAGCCGCCGCGCGCGCGCCCGGTCCGGTTGAGCACCGCTGACGTTCCCAGCGGCCCGCACACTGCGAGTGGGGGTTGCCGGCCACCTGTGCCCGGAGTGCCCCATTCGCGCGTGTGCCTTGGGCATTCCACGCGCCCAGGGCGCCCTGCTGGCCCGCACACCCAGGGGGCTCCATTATCCTGCGCCTGGTGCGGTCCAGCCGCCAGCGACGGGGCGAGCGGGAGAAGCTTGGGAGATTCTCTCCGTGGGCGGGGCACCTCACCCTCACCCAGCCATTCAAGATAACAATCAAGCATTGGGGGAGGGGTGCGCGCAGGCAGCCTAAAATACCTTCGGAAGCACAGCTGCGACCCAATCACTGAAATTAGCTTAACCCATAAAATCCGCGCACCCTCGGTTCTAATTGATAAGATCTCTCTCAGTTCAGCGATCCAAGACAAGAGGCGTGATATTTTTTAGTGCCTCTCGCTAAAGGGGCGGGGGCAACTTCTGATTGATAGAGCCTCCATATTCAGGGATAAACGCTAACAAGAAGGACTTGGCAGATAATAAGGTCTATACTACACTAGTCGTAAGCAGAGACTAGTGCCTCTTCTTCCCTGCAAAAACAGGCTACAAAGTGTGGAAAGCCTGGGTTGAGAGGTCCAACTAAATGATAGGCGCTGAACAGTCACCTTGACAACAATTGACTCCCACCCCCGCCTGATTACACTGGAGGCCCTGACTCTCAGAGCCTTTCCCAAAGCCTTGCACTGAGTGGGGATAGAGTGGGGATTTCCCAGCTCTTTGAGCCTCTTACTCCCCAGGCAGAAGCAGTTGCAGCCTTATAGCTGGATCACCAGGCTGCTAATTCAGAAAGGGGGGACTAGGAGAGAGAATCCAGGAAAGCAAACTCTCTCATCGTTGGACCCTGCAAACGCCAACAAGCCTTTACTTCCAGCAAGACTAAAGCCAATTATATGACATTGCCATAGAATCCCATCAACTGCAAATCCCTACCTAAGAGTGACACAGGGGCAGAGCCTGGGGTACAGAGTCACCGACTAGGAAGAGGGAGAGAAAAGAAAAAGGAAGAAGTTAACCTCTCAAAATCAAGAAAAACCCACAGACTTTACAACTTGATCCACTAATGTTTTTTTTTTGTTGTTGTTGTTGTTTGTTTCTTCTATCTTTTTGCCTTTATTTCCTCCACCTTGGTCCTTCTATTCTCTGCCCATCTTATGCTTCCCCTTTCTTGAACTACACTACCCATGAGTGTTGCATTTTATTTTTCTTCTTCATCCTCACCCTCCTTTAAGGTTATACTCCAAAACACTTAACTCTCACTCTCTCCTCTTTTGTTTTTTTTGTGGTCTTGCTTTATTTTGTTTTTTTCTCCTCCTATTTTATTACTTCCTTCATTTTTCTCTTTTTCTTATTTTTTCCTTTCTATTCGTTTTTTCTTTTCTCATTTTACTTTCCTCCCATATAATCCTCAATCACGAACAAATTAGTTAATTTGGACTCAAGGCTTTTTTTTGGCTTTATTTCTCTTTTTTGCTTTTGTTTTTATTTTTTTTCTCTTGTTTGTTTATTTTTGTGGCATTTTGGGTCCTCCCAACCCAAGGTCTCCATTGTATTTAGTCTTCGCTCCACTTAATACAACAGATTTTTACTTATTATTTTTATTTTTTCTTCTTTATTATTCTTTTTTGGTCCTTTTTTCTGGTTCCCTCTTATCCCTCTCATTATATCTCTTAGTTGACCATCACTTACAAGCAAATCATCTTATGCTTGTCTAAGATTTTCTTCCTTTTTTTTTTTTTGCATTTAGTAGGTCCCTACTCCCTTTTTTTTGCCCCTTGAACTCTTCACCCCAAATCAGGCCCTCCATTATAGGCACGATATTTCCCTGAGGAGGGGAGAGGAGGGAAAGAGAAGAGAGAAAAAAAGGGGGAAATAATAAATTATTACTGTTTTTTTTGTGGGGTGTTTTACCCTTTTTTTTTTCTTTTTACTCTTTATTAATTCTAATTAGTGCTATCAATAAGACCACCCTCAGATGCCGATAAGAAAGAGGAAATTGAATATTATGGATACAAAAGAAAGAGAGGTAACACAAATAGATGTGGAAAAATCTATGGAGAAAAGACTTAACATATTGGAAGCCTTGGAGCTAAATGACAGAGAATTTAAAATAGAAATCTTAAAAATATTCAGAGATATACCAGAAAACACAGAAAGGCAATATAGGGAGATCAGAAAACAACTCAATGAACACAAAGAATATATTACCAAGGAAATTGAAACTATAAAAACAAATCAAACAGAAATGAAAAACTCAATTCACGAGCTGAAAAACGAGGTAACAAGCTTAGCTAACAGAACAGCCCAGATTGAAGATAGGATTAGTGAAATAGAAGACAAACAACTTGAGGCACAACAGAGAGAAGAAGAAAGAGACTCAAAAATAATAAAAAATGAGAAAGCCCTACAGGAATTGTCTGACTCCATCAGAAAGAATAACATAAGAATAATAGGTATATCAGAGGGAGAAGAGAAAGAAAATGGAATGGAGAATATACTCAAACAAATAATAGACGAGAACTTCCCAAGCCTGTGGAAGGAACTAAAACCTCAAATTCAAGAAGCAAACAGAACACCAAGTTTTCTTAACCCCAACAAACCCACTCCAAGGCACATCATAATAAAGATGACACAAACCAATGACAAAGAAAAAATTCTCAAGGCAGCCAGGGAAAAGAAGAGTACAACATATAAAGGAAGGCCTATTAGATTATCATCAGATTTCTCAGCACAAACTCTACAAGCTAGAAGAGAGTGGACCCCAATATTTAAAGCCCTGAAAGAGAGGAACTTTCAGCCAAGAATACTATACCCATCAAAGCTATCCTTCAAGTATGAAGGAGATATAAAAACATTCACAAATACAGAAAAGATAAGAGAATTTATCAACAGAAAGCCCCCACTCCAGGAAATACTAAGGGGGGTTTTCCAACCAGATTCAAAGAACAAAAGAAAACAACACCACAAGTAACAGCTCCACCAAGAACACAATAAAACCAAACTTAAACTGTGACAACAAAGGAAAAAAAGGAGAGAGAGGATGGAGATTAACAGTAGCAAAGGATGATGAAGTGCAGAAATACTTATAAGATAGGGTACTACAATGAATATGGTAGGTACCCTTTTCATTACTTAATGGTAACCACCCTTAAAAAAACCACCACAAAAACACTTGACTTAAAAAAGGTAGCAACAGAGGAAAGAAGTATGGAACACAAACAAACAAAAACAAATGATAGAAAAACAAAAGAGAAGAATCAAACTAGATACAAAACTAACAAGAAGCAATTTATAAAATGGCAGTAGGGAACACACAAGTGTCAATAATTACACTAAATGTAAATGGATTAAACTTACCAATAAAAAGACACAGAGTAGCAGAATGGATTAAAAAAGAAAATCCAACTATATGCTGCCTACAAGAAACACATCTAAGCAACAAGGATAAAAACAAATTCAAAGTGAAAGGCTGGAAAACAATACTCCAAGCAAACAACACCCAAAAAAAAGCAGGTGTAGCAATACTCATATCTAATAATGCTGACTACAAGACAGAAAAAGTACTCAGAGACAAAAATGGTCATTTCATAATGATTAAGGGGAAGTTGAATCAAGAAGACATAACAATCCTTAATATATATGCACCAAACCAAGGAGCACCAAAATATATAAGACAGCTACTTATTGACCTTAAAACAAAAACTAACAAAAATACAATCATACTTGGAGACCTCAATACACCGCTGACGGCTCTAGATCGGTCATCCAAACAGAGAATCAATAAAGATATAGTGGCCTTAAACGAAATACTAGAACACCTGGATATGATAGACATCTACAGGACACTTCATCCCAAAGCGACAGAGTATACATTTTTCTCTAGTGTACATGGAACATTCTCAAGAATTGACCATATGTTGGGCCACAAAGACAATATCAGCAAATTTAGAAAAATTGAAATTGTACCAAGCATATTTTCTGATCATAAAGCCTTGAAATTAGAATTCAACTGCAAAAAAGAGGGGGAAAAACCCACAAAAATGTGGAAACTAAACAACATACTTCTAAAAAATGAATGGATCAAAGAAGAAATAAGCGCAGAAATCAAAAGATATATACAGACAAATGAAAATGAAAATACGACATATCAGAATCTCTGGGATGCAGCAAAAGCAGTAATAAGAGGAAAGTTCATATCACTTCAGGCCTATATGAACAAACAAGAGAGAGCCAAAGTAAACCACTTAACTTCACACCTTAAGGAACTAGAAAAAGAAGAACAAAGACAACCCAAAACCAGCCGAAGAAAGGAGATAATAAAAATCAGAGCAGAAATAAATGAAATAGAGAACAGAAAAACTATAGAAAAAATCAATAAAACAAGGAGCTGGTTCTTTGAAAAGATCAACAAAATTGACAAACCCTTGGCAAGACTCACCAAGGAAAAAAGACACAGGACTCAAATAAATAAAATCCAAAATGAAAGAGGAGAGATCACCACAGACATCATAGATATACAAAGAATTATTGTAGAATACTATGAAAAATTATATGCCACCAAATACAACAATCTAGAAGAAATGGATAAATTCCTAGAACAATACAACCTTCCTAGACTGAGTCATGAAGAAGCAGACAGCCTAAACAGACCAATCAGCAGGGAGGAAATAGAAAAAAACTATTAAAAATCTCCCCAAAAATAAAAGTCCAGGCCCAGACGGTTATACTAGTGAATTCTATCAAACATTCAAAGAAGACTTGGTTCCTATTCTACTCAAAGTCTTCCAAAAAATTGAAGAAGAAGCAATACTTCCAAACACATTTTATGAGGCCAACATAACCCTCATACCAAAACCTGGCAAGGATGGCACAAAGAAAGAAAACTACAGACCAATATCTCTAATGAATACAGATGCTAAAATACTAAACAAAATACTGGCAAACCGAATACAACAACATATTAAAAAAATAATACATCATGATCAAGTGGGATTCATCCCAGAATCTCAAGGATGGTTCAACATACGCAAAACGGTTAACGTAATACACCATATCAACAAAACAAAGAACAAAAACCACATGATCTTATCAATAGATGCAGAAAAGGCTTTTGATAAAATACAACACAATTTTATGTTTAAGACTCTCAACAAAATGGGTATAGAAGGAAAATATCTCAACATGATAAAGGCCATATATGATAAACCATCAGCCAACATCCTCTTAAACGGCATAAAACTGAGGACTTTCTACCTTAAATCAGGAACAAGACAGGGTTGTCCACTCTCTCCACTCTTATTCAACGTGGTGCTAGAAGTTCTGGCCAGAGCAATCAGACAAGACAAAGAAATAAAAGGCATCCATATTGGAAAAGAAGAAGTAAAGCTATCACTTTTTGCTGATGATATGATCCTATACATCGAAAACCCGAAGGACTCCACAAAAAGATTATTAGAAACAATAAACCAATACAGTAAGGTCGCAGGATACAAAATTAACATACAAAAGTCCATAACCTTTCTATATGCCAACAATGAAATATTAGAAAACGAACTCAAAAAAATAATTCCCTTCACGATTGCAACAAAAAAAATAAAATACCTAGGAATAAACATAACAAAGAACGTAAAGGACCTATATAATGAAAATTACAAAGCATTGTTAAGGGAAATCGAAAAAGATACAATGAGATGGAAAAATATTCCTTGTTCTTGGATAGGAAGAATAAATATAATCAAAATGGACATATTACCCAAAGCAATATACAAATTTAATGCAATTCCCATCAAAATCCCTATGAGATTTTTTAAAGAAATGGAACAAAAAATCATCAGATTTATATGGAACTATAAAAAACCCCGAATAGCCAAAACAATCCTAAGGAAAAAGAATGAAGCTGGGGGCATTACAATACCTGACTTTAAACTATATTATAGGGCCACGATAATCAAAACAGCATGGTATTGGCAAAAATATAGACACTCAGACCAATGGAACAGAATAGAAAGCCCAGAAATAAAACCACATATATATGGTCAAATAATCTTTGATAAAGGGGCCAACAACACACAATGGAGAAAAGAAAGCCTCTTCAACAAATGGTGTTGGGAAAACTGGAAAGCCACATGCAAAAGAATGAAACTCGACTACAGCCTGTCCCCATGTACTAAAATTAATTCAAAATGGATCAAAGACCTAAATATAAGACCTGAAACAATAAAGTACATAGAAGAAGACATAGGTACTAAAATCATGGACCTGGGTTTTAAAGAACATTTTATGAACTTGACTCCAATGGCAAGAGAAGTGAAGGCAAAGATAAATGAATGGGACTACATCAGAATTAAAAGTTTTTGCTCAGCAAGAGAAACTGATATCAAAATAAACAGACAGCCAACTATATGGGAACTGATATTTTCAAACGACAGCTCAGATAAGGGCCTAATATCCAAAATTTACAAAGAACTCATAAAACTCAACAACAAACAAACAAACAATTCCATTAAAAAATGGGAAGAGGACATGAACAGACACTTCTCCCAGGAAGAGATACAAATGGCCAACGGATATATGAAAAGATGCTCAGCTTCATTAGTTATTAGAGAAATGCAAATCAAAACTACAATGAGATACCACCTCACTCCTGTTAGATTAGCTATTATCAACAAGACGGGTAATAGCAAATGTTGGAGAGGCTGTGGAGAAAAAGGAACCCTCATTCACTGTTGGTGGGACTGTAAAGTAGTACAACCATTATGGAGGAAAGTATGGTGGTTCCTCAAAAAACTGCAAATAGAACTACCTTATGACCCAGCAATCCCTGTACTGGGTATATACCCCAAAACCTCAGAAACATTGATACGTGAAGACACATGTAGCCCCATGTTCACTGCAGCACTGTTCACAGTGGCCAAGACATGGAAACAACCAAAAAGCCCTTCAATAGAAGACTGGATAAAGAAGATGTGGCACATATACACTATGGAATACTACTCAGCCATAAGAAATGATGACATCAGATCATTTACAGCAAAATGGTGGGATCTTGATAACATTATAAGGAGTGAAATAAGCAAATCAGAAAAAAACAAGAACTACATGATTCCATACATTGGTGGAACATAAAAGTGAGACTAAGAGACATGGACAAGAGTGTGGTGGTTACCAAGGGTGGGGGGGGAGGGAGGACATGGGAGGGAGGGAGGGAGAGAGTTAGGGGGAGGGGGAGGGGCACAGAGAACTAGATGGAGGGTGACGGAGGACAATCTGACTTTGGGCGAGGGGTTTGCAACATAATTTGATGACAAAATAACCTAGACATGTTTTCTTTGAATATATGTACCCTGATTTATTAATGTCATCCCATTACCATTAATAAAAATTTATTAAAAAAATAAAATAAAAAGCAATAAAAGTTTAATTGAGGATGGATTATGAAATGAGAGTATACTCACTATTAAATAGTTGCCATATATATAATTACAGCTCACTTTAGACTATAAATGTAGTTTTAATATTAATTTCAATTAATCTTTATGAGAAGTTGGTTAAACCTCTAGGGAATTATGTTTGATAGATCTTTTTCCTGGTCCAGCATGTTATCTCTTTTTCTTTCATTGTGCAGGTTCTACTGATCTTCTTCTTTGTGTCCCGTGCTCTTCCTGTCCTACTCTGGTCTACTCTGGTATGTTTGCTCAGGGCACTTAATATCAATGTCAGGTAATTTCGGGTACTATCCTACAACTGCTCAAAGTTCTGATTTTCAAAATAGATAGTCTTCAGGACCTATAATGTGATTTTTCTCCAAGTACTCTGAATAATGTTTTCTTCTTTTTGTGATGTTTTGTGTGTTTTGGGCTCCTCAGTGAGTCTATATTCATTAAGGAATTGGGATGGGGATTTTGTGCCCTTCTTTTTGGCAGAAAATTACTTTTTTGTAAAACATTTTATTTTATTTTGGTGATAGGAGGGAAGATAGTGAGGCAGACTCCCACATGCTCTCCAACTGGGATCTACCCGGCAACCCTATAAAGGGCCAATGTTCAAGTACCAAGCTATTTTTAGTGCCAGAAGTTGATGGGCTCCAGTGGAGCTATCCTCAGCACCCAGGCCCACACTTGAGCCAATTGAGCCAGTAGCTACAGAAGGGGAAGAAGGAGAGAAGGAAGGGGGTAGGAGCAGATGGCTGCTTTTCCTGTGTGCCCTGACCAGGAATTGAACCTAGGATGTCCATACACCAGGCTGATGCTCCATGAACTGAGTCACTGGCCAGGTTGAAAATCACTTGTAAATATATGTGAAATGAAAACATATTCCTGCTCTGTGCAGACATGGACTCTATGACACTATTAAATAGCTGCTGGAGATACAGCATCTCAGAACAGTTTCAGATCCATGGACATGAGAGTAATCTGTGGACTGGGTATATAAAGGTGAATAGTTCACAGTATCTCCTTTTAAGTATGTCACAAATTGTATCAAAATTAGAAAGAATTTTAGAAACATCTACTTTTCTCCCAATATAATGCCAGTCACTTCTCTGCAAATCCCCTTCCACGTGATCATACAGCCTCTACATGAAGCGAGAAGTACACTGACCCCTTTGGCAGTTCATTCACTTTTATTTTGCTCTAATTACTCACTGACCCAATAATTTGGTATTAATAAATCACCTAAAGGAATTATTTTTTGCAATGTACTACTTGTAGTTACCAAAATATTATTATGTTCATTTCACACGTTTTATAGTAAAACATGGAAACTATTTTATAATAAAATATGGAGGATATGTAAAAAAAGAAAAATTAACCTAATGATCAACAAAAGAGGATTGATTAAAAATTTATAGCAATCTATATAAAGGAATATGATGCATCTATTATAAAGGATGAGATATATCTTAAGTAGATATACTGATATTAATTGGATACATCTATCTATGTATATCTGTATATTCTGATGTGGAAAATTTTTATAATAGTTTTACATAAAATAGTGAGTGACAAGACAGTATATTAAATGTAATTTATCTTTGTTATATATAATACAGACACCCACACAATTATATATTTATATCTGTAGAATACTGTCTGAATGGTAACAAACAAAAACGTCTCAATAACTTGATTCACCCCCATGTTCATTGCAGCATTGTTTACAATAGCCAAGATATAGAAAAAAACCTAACTGTTCATAAGTAGAGGAGTGGATGAAATTAATGCATTTTTTTAAATATGTTACACTACAGACATGTTATTAAGCATGTTTTGCTTTGTTCTGTTTCTCTCCTACAGGTCTGTGAAACAGGCAGAGGTTGCAAGTGGTCCTTAAGGAAATTGCAATTATTCAAATCCTTATGTATAGTTCTAATTTTATGTACTATGTGTAATAATTTAAAGAATGGTTATTTTTATAATATCAGTAGCAAACAAGTCCTCTTGTAACCAGGGGTTGCTTAAATGTGTAATTGGAGAACACTAGCAAAGGATTCTGGGGTGGTCAGGATGCCTGCTGCCTTTTGACCCGGTTAGTGGCCTGGGTTTAGATTACTTTATATCTATTAAGATTACTATTTGATACAATAAATATTGCCTGGTTCAAATAACTTTGCTTAAAATTTTTCTGTATTTTAACTTGTCTAGGGTTTTCTATTTCTTCTATTTTTATAATATTTTTCTCATTTTTTAGATTAATAAACATTGTATTTACCCACACGTGCCAAGATTTGCCACTTAGGCATCGCTGGGAGTTAGCTGTTGGTACCATGACCTGCCCTGTGTGTACGTGTGGCAGCGTGGCACGTTTCCCACCCCCACTCCTTCCTGAAATAACCATCCCTGCTCCTAGCAAAACAAATCATTGATATGATAATTTAATAAAGAAGATCAATAAGGAATGAAATGCATGCCCCAAAGCATATGCAATGAAAATTGTTTGACCATTTATCCAATTATTGAAACCAATTATGACCACCTATTTTAAATTTGATATATGCTTGGTTTTGGAATGTGTTATGTGTTGATGCTAAGTGAATGGGTCTAAGTAAATTTATTGAGTATTTCAACTGTCCGTTTTATTGAATTGTCTTAACCTAAGTTTTCTTTCTGGACCTTTGAGCCATATGATTAAATTATAAAACCACCTGTATAACATGTCAAAGAAACAGATGTTAAAGGCCAGAACATGGCTAAAGAATAAACAAAGAAATTCTGATTGTATGAATGAATTCCTGTTCCTAAATCAAAAAATACATTTTCTTACATTAACATATTCTTGTGCATAGAAACTCATGAACCTAATTTTCATAAAAGTTGTGTTTTATAGGTAGAAACAAATTAAAGGCTTAGAGCACAGTATATTTTTGAACAGAATAGAAAACTCAAGAAAGTAAGTTTACAGGAACAGAACCCTCCTTCATTTAAATACCCTTACCACAGAGAATATTTCTTCTAAAATGTTTAACTGAGGGCCCAAATGTTTCTTGTATTCATAATAGTCTGTCATTAAAACATGTTATCTCTAATGCCTCCATTCATCTCAGCCTTACTTTCCTCCAACCATCACTTGGTCAGTTTTTGTCCTCTTGCCCACTGACTTGTTTCTGGGGGCAGTCACCCGATTAAGTGCCACATCAACCGCAGAAATCAGATCTCCTAGGATATCATGTATTTATTTTAAAAAAATGTTACCGAAGACAAACAAAACCAGACACTAATTAAAATGGTAGGAATAGATCTTAATCAGTGACGAGCTATTGCAGTAGGGAAGAGAGAGCAGCATGAACTGAACTCAGCTTTGATTTGTACAGAGGTGACTGGGTGTCCTGAAGGGTGAATGAGGGAGTAGAACTGAGAAAATACCTAAACACTTGGGCTTGGACAGAGTTGGGGAAATGAAAATTTTTTTAAAGAAGAGGGTTGGTCCATGTAAAACTCATCTTGGTTTGCCCACTGGTGCTTTTCAATGTTTGACTTCTATCCTCCCACAGAGACTGGGCAATGGAGTCTGTCTTCAGGTGTTGGTTGGAACAATCAGTATATCCTTTTGGCAGCCTTAAGCTTTCAAGGACAAAAACTTAGGCTGAAGTCATCATGCTAGGGATGCTGCTTGAGCTGTTAAAAGCTATGTGTTTGTTCAATCTCTTAAAGTGAGGGTGTATTGGAGGATGAAATCATTTGTACTGAGAATCAGAATCAGTGGTTTTTACCAGCAAAGTTTGAGGTCTGGTCAAGAAGAGGACTCAGAGCAGCCAGGCCAAGTTTGATCAAGGAGAGAATCTTCCTCAGTACCAACTAGGCTGGACACACAACATATAGACACACAACACATAGACACACACCCCACAATCTTTGCTCTTTTTCCTTTGTTAACTCCAAAGACAGAAGCCAAAACCAGTAAACAACTAGAACCCAAATCAGGAAATTTCTCTAGATTGCATTCCTAACTCCTGTTTTAAGTGTTATACATAAATTTTAAGTCTGTTGGCACTCATCTGGGCTCCTATAATTTATTTTGCCTCTTTTGCATTTCTTAACAAAGATCTAGAGTTATTACAATGGTAGGGCTTGAAAACCCCACAGAGAAAGGGCTTCTAGAAATGTTCCTCAGATTCCCTATGCTAACATCACCTCTGTAGAGAGATGGCTTTGGGCCCTAAGTCATGGCATGGCCTCTAGGTGTCCCTGACTGGTAGTCTCTGACCTTTGGGACATGGAGGCCAGACTTTTACTCTCCAGGGCATCATAATCTAGGACGTCTTATTGGGAGCAACAGAATGAACCCAGTATGGAAATCTGTACATGAAGATGAGAGCAAAAACCAAGTGGTATTTATTACTGGAGCACAGAGAGTATTTATATAAGGTGACAATTGATGGGACAGAGAACTGTGCATGAACTGGGCTAGCAAAAATTACATATGGCGTCCTGTGGTCATCAACATGAGTTGCTTATCAGAATCATAAATACTTAAACCTCACTTTCTGGGATTAAGATGCAGTTTAATTTAGGTGGACCCTAGTCATAAGTATTTATTTGAAAGCTTCTTGCTTGATTCTGATGAATAGCTAAGGATGAGAGCCATTGCTAAAGAGACCAGCTATATATTTTACACAGAAAAAAGGAGAGTGACTGTCAGATGGAGAGTTAGGATAGCTCACTCTGGCAGCATGAGAAAAATGAGAGAAGTATGATACATAGGAATGGCTAAACTGGGAAATGGAGAAAGAAGTTAAGAAGTTAAAATATAATAAAGGCTTATTTAGATATATTAAGGAAAATATGTTAACAATCTTAACTGTGGCTGGGATGTTCTAGAAGGCCGGGAAAATGTTCACCTTGGGTGGAGCCTTCAGGAAAGAGACAGGCAAGGGTTATGACTCTTCATATGATGTCACTACAGGGCACACTAAGAGACAGAAGAGAAATATTACATGAGCTGACTATCACTCTACATTTTTTCTTTTGGAAAAGGAGAGAAGTCCTCCACAGGCCTCTGACAATGTCAAGTCCCCAACCTGCTGTAGCTAACACTTACTCAACGAATGTCAGTTAAATGCCCACTATGTATGTAATACCATATTAGACCAGAGGACCTGAAGTAGGGGAGCAGATGTGACAGTCATGGAGTGAGTGACTGGTATGGACACAGAACTAGCAAACAGTCACTTTCAATGGAGCTGAAGAGTGAAACAAGGGATGTGAAGAACCTCTAACCTATGTTTCAGATAAGGAATCTTGGGCTTTGGTTAGCCTACAATCTAAATGAGGGGAGGTGATTCAGGTGAAATTGGAGTAAGTAGAGGGAAATTAGGCATAGTAATAGAGAAGGGAGCTGAAGAGTATTTTGAAAGAACAGTGTGAATAAAAACCCAGAGAGAAGGATAGCATGGCATGAGAGGTGACAATTGAGTATTGCTGGAATGTTGAGGATGAACAGCATTGTCAAATGACGCAAATGAGAACTTAGTAGCAGTGAAACTATTAGGGCATCATAATGAATGTGTATTACATTCTGAGGAAAGCAAGGCATATAGAAGAGTTTTGGACAAGTATAATAAGGTTTCCATTTTAGAAACACAACATTTTGCTTCAGTGTAGAAAATGGATCATAAAGGGACAAGACCAGAGACTGGGAGAATGGCTAGGACACATCCTGTAATCAACATCAGAGAAAGACAAGTATTTAGACAGGAGAGGGATTTGGACAGTTGATGATTGCAGGTGGGTGGGGAGAGTTGCAGATGGTAAGATTTCTGGCCAAGACACCTGGTAGTGAAATGCATTTGGAATGAGGGGAAGATGTGGAGTTCAGTTGGGGACATGCCGAATTTAAAGAGACTGGGGACATATTCAAGACTTTGAGCATCATCAACCTAAAAATGGTCAAACAGAGCACACTAGAAATCAAAACAGTAGATAACATCACCCAATGGGAGTGTGTATGCTGAACAGAAGAAGGAAGATTCAAGAACCAATGGCACTTATGGGATTGAAAAAGTGATTTTGAGGTAAGATTTTATATACACTGGACAGAGTGGGTGGCTCACACAGTTTCTAGGAAGCAGAAGGTCAAAATCAATGCACTGGAAGGTCTTCAGTTCCTGTAAGCACAGCTGGATTTCAGAGGCAAGACAAACATGGGTTCATTTGTTGAACAACCTTTAGTAGTCTAGTTTCATGAGGCTGCAGAAACTTCCTGTGGGTGCATGGAGTGAAAAGCAGCTATGTAGGAGTGGAAAGAGGGAAGCGTGTTCCTTATTTAGGAAGGAAAATAAGGTGTGAACGATTTGGAGTCTTTTTAATCTGTAGGTAGAGACACCTACCTTGAGAATTCCTTTTTTATTTTGCTAAATGCCAGTGAAGAGACAAATAAAATCTTTAGGAAAAGGCTTAAGTATGAAATCTTGCTACAACATTTTTAATCTTCCCTTTTTTTTCTCAAACTACTCAAACATAAGTCTCTGGTGGTTCTAAGGAAAACAGTCATTGGCAGCTGCTGAGCGGAGGCTTGCGATACCCTCCCTTGAGGGCCAGGAGGGAGGATCAGGCATCCCTGGGTCTCAGGGACAGAGCTGTGCTCCCGCAGCAAATCATGGCTTGCCTACACTATAAATGTTTGTTGGCTTTTCAACTTGCTTTTGGCTCTCTTACCACTAGTCTTTCTGTTTGTTTGTTTTTTTAAATGTCTATGGTGGTTTCTTGTCTCTTTTGAGTCTTTGATGTTTATAGAACCCATCTCTGCAAAGCCAACATAAGTGGATTTGGATGTGAGTGGGAGCTGTGATTTGGCAGCTCTCCTCACTATTATTATAACCATTTAAAATGTGCCTGGAGATCCCTAAGTGCTACGTGCAAGACGACAATGGTAATATGACCCAGTGTCTGAAAAATACAGCAATTTTCTCTCAGAAACTGCCTAGCTAATGGCAGGGGGTGGGAATGGCTTTGAGGTTAGGCTGTTAGTGTACATGACTCTTGGGGGGAAATAGTCAACCTAGGGTTTAAAAATGGAGCCTCTGAAAGAGCTTGCAACTAACCTGGTAGACTTGGCAGTTGCCTGTGTAGTACATTACAGCTGTGTCTGAAGGGCCCCTTATAAACCACAAGCATTTGATTGAATGACTTGGCCAAGGTTTACCACCTGGATTCTGAAGAAAAGGGGAACTCTTGTGCTTGTGGGAATTTTTATTACTATATTTTTATTGCTATATTTTGCAAGACTTTTTAGGTATAGATAATGAGCACGTACAGGAAAATTTCCTTAGAGTATAATCAGGATCTGATTACTAGGGGATTAAATTGAACTATGGAAATTTGTGTTTCATTGTGGAAAACAAATAGGGATCTATCTTCAGCAAGTTATAAACCGAGGTTTTTTAGATCTTTAATATACTTACTGTTTGAATTCATTATGAGATAACTTTCTTTTGGTCTGTGAGAGACATTAGTATTGCTTACTCTATTTGGTTTTCTTCTTGCTGGACATGTGGAAAGATTCCTCAGGCCCCTGCAGTTAGGCAGGATACATGACTAATTCTGAGCAGTGGGTCACCAGTGGTGGTGACATGTAGCCCTTCCAGCCCAAGGCATTTAGTAGAGGTGTGAGTTCTCCACACTCTTTTCTTCTGTGGCATTGATCCTCGATGTTATAAATTAAGATAGTATTATGTAAAGATGTTTGGGCTTATAACTATGTGGAGTAGAGTTCTAGCATACCTTTGTTAAAGAGGTGATATTAGTGAAAAAGACATTTTTATTCAGCCATGGAGGTTAGATATTTATTTGTTACTGCATGATGGTATGGCTTAATGTCATACTTAGCGTTTTGACTCATACTAGATCAGATTCTCTCCTTGCTGAACATGATGACTCCAAAATGTACAGTGCTAGCTCATGTTAACTTAGGTTTGTAGACATTCCTGAGCTGAGAGCAAATATCAGTGATCACGGTCCTGTGAAAGAAACTACTGGTTATACTTGAGAAATGATGTTTGCAACTAGGTGCATCAAATAATGGCAATCTAGAATGTCTTAACTTTTAGTCTAAAATTTTTTTTATTTTATCAAAAAATTTAACACTTGTATATACTGACATATATGCAAGACGGGCGTGTTATTTCATTTAGGATTACATCTCATGCATTTTCTTTGATTTTTGGATTTAAATGACTTTAGAACCTCAAGATAGATTCAAGTTTCAGACGGAAAATAAGGGAGTTGGCTTTTCAAGGCAATGAGGTTTACCAAATAGAGTAAAAGAGATGTTATGTTTCCAAAGGTAGACCCATGCCTAGAATACCAATTATGGAACTAATTATATAATTTAATATGTATTATTGATACATTTTTAACACCTTCTTTTCTGTCTTTGGTTTGTTGTGTTCGAAAGACAGAATTGTGTACTTTGGAAAACTTTTTTGGTACTGACAGTTATTAAACTCATTGGAAAATTAAGTTTATATAGGAGATTTTAGCCAATGATAGCCAGGTTTAAACATAGCCTTCATGTTACAACGAATATTCCTGTGCCAAAACAGACATCTCCAGAGGTGGCAAGGCAAGGACAGTGTATTGTAGTAATAAGACCATGAGATTTGTTCTTCAGAAATGTGTGTTTCAATACCTGCTGCATTCCTGAGAAGTCATGTAGATTTAGCTAATATCATCAACTTCTCTGAGTGTCAGTACAATAGTTATGTTGTTGCTGCTCTGTTTCCAATGCTTAGCATGGACTTCTGCTGTACCTTGTATGCATTATCTCATTTAATCCTCACCACCATTTAGTGAGGCTTAGAGGAGTTAATGGCCACACCCCTGTTCTCATCATCAGAATGGGACAGAGGCTCAATCCTACTGTGTCTTAGTCCAGTGCACTGGACCAAGAGAATTTATTTGTCTGTAGATAGTAGTAGCCATACTTAGATGAGGCTGGAAATTCAAGATCAGGGTGCTAGTATAGTCTGCTTCCAGTGAGTTTTGTTCTACTGACTTACAGATAGCCACTTTTTTACTATGTCTTTTGGAGGAGAGAGGAAAAGAACTTAGGTTTCTCTTCCTATTCTTATAGGGACAGTAAGCCTACCATGATGGCTCCACCCTCATAACGTCATCAAAACCTAATCACTTCCTAAAGAACCACCACCAAATGCTAAAATGCTATCACTTTGGAGGGTATAAACTTGGAGGTGGCTGGGGGAGGGGGACTCAGACATTCAGTTCATAACAGATAAATCAAGTACTAAACAAATGACAGTCATTACCATTTTTGATAGTAGCAATATTATTGTTATTTGTTTTCTTAAGAAATGACTGTAGAAATGCAGATGTCAGCTGTAGAAACCAGGGTCTTCAGTGCTCTCTGAGGGTCCAGTGATTGGATGGAACTGTTTTAACATATATCAGAGAACCGGAATTCAATTTCAGTGCCATGTTTTCCAAAATAACCTACTTGACTCTGGCTTTCATTGTCATCCACAACAGCTACACTCTAGGAACAAGATTAGATTGGAGCCTGCAGGTCCAACTTAACTTGAAAAGGACCAACCATATTTGTTATTCTTCTAACCTAAATTATTCTCAAAACTAACTGCACCAACTTGGAGAGATTATTAAAAATACTCAGGGCTGGGATCCAATCCCAGAGAAATAACTGGAATATCTAGTGTTTGGGAGTCTCCTGATGATTCTTATATGCAGTCAAGGTTGAAAAACATCATCACCTGAGCTGCGGTTAACAGAGAGGTGGCTTGTAGAAGTGACTTTAAGACTGTTTGCTCAACCAAAAGTTATGCATACCTTTAATTTGCTTTATGAACAGATTTATGGTTACTTTTTAAAAAGTAATCTTTTGTAAAATTGCTATTTTTTGTTAGTATGTGTATGGAGGGCTTGTCACATATCAGCTACTTCCCTAAGCACTCTATGTGCATTATCTCAACTAATCTTCACAGCAGCCCCAAGCTGGAGCATGGCGATGACCCCATTTTATAGATGAGACAAATGAGACAAAGGGGATCTGAGTTAAGCTCATCTAGGATGATGTAGCTGTTTGAGGGCAGGTCTAGAAAACTCAAGTGTCCAGAGCCCAGGCCTTTGCACTGTGTTCCACCAGGATGAGGGGGAGGGGGGTAAGCCTTCCCAATACTTTACTGTAATTTCACAAACTTTAGGCATGGGGAGATTGATGACTTAACGATTCTAAAAAATACAGTAGACTCCCCTTTCACTTTCTGCAGTTTCAGTTACCTGTGGTCAATCATGGTCTAAAGATATTAAATGAAAATTCCAGAAATAAACAATTCATAAGTTCTAAATTGTGCACTGTTCTGAGTAGTGTGATGAAATCTTGGCTTGTCTGTCTCCATCCCTCACAGGATATGAATCCTCCCTTCGTCAAGCATCTCCATGCTGTAGACTCGCCCTGCCTACCAGTCACTTAGCAGCTCACTTAGTTATCTGATTGACTAACTGTCTCGGCATCTCCATGTTTGTGTTCAAGTCCCCCTTGTTTTACCTACTAATGGCCCCAAAGCACAAGAGCAGTGATGCGGGCACTTCAGATATGCTGAAGAGGAGCCATAGAGTGCTTCCTTTGAGTGAAAAAGGGACTATAGTATAAAAAAATTTTTTGAGAGAGACCACATTTACAAAAAACTTTTATTGTCGTATATTGTTATAATTGTTATTTTATGATGGTTATTACTGTTCATCTCTTACTGTCCTAATTTGTAAATTAAACTTTATCATAGAGTGTATATGTAGGAAAAAAATATAGTTCATATAGAGTTTGGCACTATCTGTGGTTTCAGGTATCTTGGGTCTTAGAATGTATGCCCCAAGAATAAAGGGGGACTACTGTGAGCTCCGAGAATACGTCATGCTGTTATTGGTGTAGGTTGTGTTTCTAGCAGATTGCCCTTGCTTTGAGTTACAGTCAGTGATGAGTAGACAGCCTCAGCCATTTGGCTTTGAGCAAGTTCTCTAGTGAGCATGTCTAACTTATCTCTGTATCCTGAAGGGTAGCCCTGTGTTTGTACATAGTAGGCTGTCAAAAAATAAATAAAAATAGTCCAGTTAAAATAACTAGTTGCCTTGGGGATTTTCTCCAAGTTGGCTCTTATTTGGGGAAGCAACAAGAAAGGGAGTTTCTCCCCCCTGGAAATGAGGTGACCTCATCTTCTCACCTTAAAAATCCAGCAACTAGGCTCTGGACAAAACCCTTACCACTTAAATTGACGACAAGAAGAAACAAAAGAATGTAAATAATAACATTTATACTCTGGATATTAATTATAATAATAATAATAAACCATATTAAACCAAAGAACCAGAGATGCAGAGAATGCTGCTGTTTGTGGATGAGCGAGGCAGCTGATGGCACCTGAGCACTGAGGAGAGAAGCAGGTTTGGTTGATAAGAAAGCTACTCAGATGTTCATGAGTGGAGGAGTCCAGCCAGGTGCTCTGAAACCTGAGGCCTCCACTGGTTAAATGCATGGTAACCTGGAGGCATTTGTTCCACAGCATATGCTGGGAAAGGCTTTACTGGATCTGTTCAACAACAAAAATAGCTGCCCATATTTAGAACTTACTAGGAGACTAACCTTGTACTGATTGTCGTACCTGCACTGACTCACTGATTTCTTCACAGCAAATCTATGTTATTATCTTCCTCACTTGTTAAGAGATTAAAACTAAACTTTCTAAGTAATTGTTTAGGCCAAGAACTGGTAGAACCAGGATTTGAACATCAGCTGTCTGAGGTATAAAGCCAAGGATGTGACCACTATATCCAGCCCCCTCTTCATAAGTGTGTATACGTATGTAGGCTTGGTTACAGTGAGTACGTGATCAGATAAAACCAAGGTGGTAGCCCAGTTTTCCCACCCCCATTCTGGAAGGACCTCCAACACAATTTCCCCCTTTGATGTGGCTGAGTAGTATGGGATTCAAAATAAATGTTTATGGTTATTCTCTGGTCTTCAGAGAGAGAGAATTTCTGATTCTCTCCATTTCTTTAATTCAGACTTTCTGACAGGCTCTGAATACATGTGTGATTCAAGACAGGGTGAAGTTGTCTTCAAAGGCAGGCCGTGGATGAAAGGCAGGTAGGTTCCTCCTTAGAGGCCAGTGTGCCAAACTCCACGGTGTAGTGAAGGCAGAGGGTTCCCGCGTGGAGCCACAGGCAGTCTGCTTTGAACTTTGATCAGTCAAAAGAAAAAGATTATGGCTAATTCTGGCATACCTCCCAACTTGGCACCTCATTCCCCAACATTCCTGGCTGCCTGTAGCCCATCACACCTCATTTTTTTTCTCAAAAATTGTGGTAAAATACTTAGGAGGTTTTGTTTCCATGCAGAAGTTAATGCCACATTAGAAATGGCCTTTAATTGGGAAAGAGAGGGAGTGGCTTCCCGAGTCAAACCCTGCCATTCTGCCCTGTTGGATGGACCCTGCCTGGGATGGGCACCTTTGGCAAAGGCGCAGTAAGCTCACTGGGTTCCTTCTTGATTGCTTTTGTTGCATGTCAACAGAACAGATCATCTTTGGGCAGTAAGAAAACCAACCAACCAACAAAAAAACACCTTTTATGTCCTGATCACACATGCATGGGAAACACACCAAATTTGCTTTCACTACAAGTTGAAGGTCTTCATCTGCCAAGTTGATTGTTTCCAAAAGCAGATTCACTGCTTTTGGCCAGTGCTCCTCATAGGAGCTGACAGAGGCCAAGGCAATGAATTGATGGCCTCGGCTCTGGGTCTCTGCGATGAAGTCTTGCCAAGTGAATGTGAGGGGATGAGAAGCGACAGTGTGGGTAGGGAAGCTTGAGTCGGTCTGAAGTACGCAGGGGACACTTGCCATGTAGTCATTCGTCAAATTCCCTTCCTGTTTGCTTTTCCATGCTCTTTGTTTTGTTTGCCTGATCCTTTGACTTCATGGTTCTTGTGGAATCGGAAGTCAAGAAATGCCATAGAAGAAAGTGAACCGAGCTTGTGGTGTTCTTGCCGGAGCCAAACCCAAGAAACTTTGGAAATATCTATTGGCAGCCCGAGTTCTTGAGATTTCCAGCCGGGTAGCCAGGTCAGAGAGGTTTGGAGTGATGTGTGGCCTCCTCTGCAGCAGCCTCTGCCAGCTTTCTGTTTATTATTGTACTCATCTGTCAGCGACCTTGATTTTTGGGGTTAACCTTTCTCTTTTTTTCCAAGC
Organism: Saccopteryx bilineata; assembly: GCF_036850765.1. Lineage (NCBI taxonomy): Eukaryota > Metazoa > Chordata > Mammalia > Chiroptera > Emballonuridae > Saccopteryx > Saccopteryx bilineata. The sequence goes on from NC_089492.1 coordinate 66,642,522, forward strand.
CGTTAAGTAAATACACTCCTAATAATTCAAAAGACATCGTTTTACAGGGTGTCAAAAACGGTGCTAATTTTTTCTCCTCTAGCAGGTATCAAAGTTCAAGCAAAACCAGTCTGTGTTTGAGATTCTGCATTTGTTAAAGATCCGGAGTCTGGTATAAAGGCAGAGGATGGGATGTGGTAAGATCAGGCTTGGTGCTGTGTCTGGAAGCCTGATATTTCCTAGTGAAAGGCCCCATGTGTAGTGTATGGTCATCATATAGTATACTCTCAGTGTCACTGATTCCAAGCTTACCAAAAAGTGTGCCACTCACCCTCCAGGACTGCTGTGAGTTGTCTCTAATACCTCACTCACACGTCTCACCTGGCTGTGTCTCTTTATCTTGCTAGGTACCCTGCTCCTCTTGCCAGGCAAACTGGGAGAACTAGAGATGAGAGGGGGTCACAACAATTCTGTGCTACCTACATATTGTCTGTGAGATTGTACACTGTGGGGTCTGGCTTAACACATGTAGCTATGGAAAATTAAAGGAAAATCAAAATAGATGTCTCTATGTCTCCCTTTGCACACTATTGAAAAGCTAAGGAAAGATTTCCAATGTGGGGCAGTGAACGTTGATCACTTGTGGTTAAGCTGGAACTGATATCTAATGTGTTCCCTAGTCCTGAGAGCTGGGGCATGATAGGTCTCAGATGCAGAGGCAACTCCTGTGGTCACGAGTGTGCCATATACCCCCAAACCAGGCCAAACCATTCAGAAAGAGATTTTTGTTTGTAGTACACAACATAAGCTTATTGAACTCTGACCTAGTATTTCAGTCCTACTGGCCACAAGCCTACCACCTTTCTCATTAGCATCTGAGGTTATTCAAAGTGGGGGAAAGAATTTTACAACTCATTTTTCAGCAATAGTTCTACACTCCTGGCCTTCCATGCAGGGCAGTATTCCAGTCCTTGAGTGTGTATTATCTCTAATCCTCTTTCAACCATGTAAGGCAAAGTTTAACTGCATCATGTAAATGAAATTGAACCCAGAGACATTAAGTTGCCAAAGTTTACATTGATAGTTAGACAAGAGCCAGGATTCAGAACCAGTTCTCTCTAAAATCAAAGACTTTCAGTTTCTATCTAAGAAGGTATACTCTCTTGTGTATGCTTATTTGTATTAAGTGCTCCTTTAAGTCTGATTCTGGGTCAAGAATAAAGATGCCAGTCCTTATAGTGGATCTGACAACCTTTTACAAAATTATCAAGTCTAAAGGAGATGAATTGCGAGAAATCCAGTGTCAGTGGGTGTGACCTGCCTGGTGCTCATTGTCACAGTTAATGATAAAAGATACTGCACAATCAATCTGGAGTCAAGTTCTGTGCTTAAAAGTATAGTAATGCCAGCATCAGAGACAATGACTAATCATTTATGCAGAAGGGAGGGGAGGCCTTGGGTCCTCCGCTCCAGGAGAAGCACCCAGGCTTTGGAGTCGCTCTGAATCCTCAGGAGCACTCAGAATCTTGTGTTCACATCATGTGCTCACGACCTTTAAGTAGAATCCCATCTGCCTGGGGTGGGAGGATGGACTTCTTTTGTAGTAGTATTATGTGAGGGACAACTAAAGACACTCTTGTTTTACTGAACATCGTCTAGAAAATATGGTTGGAAAGAGATCTGCCTAATCAAGGAGTTCACTTCAGAGCTTAGACGTGGCACTTTTGCTCACTTGTACTATTTTAGACAAGTTGTATGGCTTCTGTGGGTTTTTATTTCACCTTTAAAATAGGATTAGTATTACCTATAGAGGTGTTCTAATTAGAGTAAAATTATTTATTATGCATTCAAATTCTTTAAAAATTACTGATAACTGCAAAACAAATGGAAGTTGACATATATTGAATACATGCCAGGTGCTTACAGGATGTGAAGAAAAAAAGTTATACTCTCTGACATTAAGGACTTTACAATTTTGTTACAAAGAAATGGTACAAATGCTTAAAAGATTAAAAAACATAAGTAGTAAATAATGTCAAAACACCAAAATTGGCAGGCAGTGGTTTATGATTAGTTTCCAAATAAATGCCCCTAACAGTTCTCATAGGATTTCAGAAGAAGACAAATAAATTAATGTGATATTAAACTGTTTTAAGAGAGATGGATAAGTCAAGGCCAACCCAGAATGGATACACAGGTATTATGGGACTGAGTTGTTTTTTTTCAAATTCATATTGTGAAGCCCTACCTCCCCCCTCCCCATGTTACTGAATTGGAGGTATAGGAACCTTAGGAGATGACTAGCATTAAATGAGATGATAAGGGTGGGGTCTGAAACCAGTAGTACTGGTGTCCTTATAAAAGAAGAAAAGATCCCAGAGATTTCTCTCTCATGGGCAGGCACAGTGAAAAGGCAGCTGTCTGCCAATCAGGCAGAAAACTCTCACTATAAACTGACTCCTCCAGAAGCCTAATTCCAGACCTTCCCACCTCTAGGACAGTTACAAAATAAATATCTGCTGTTTGAGACAGTCTGGTGTTTGGTGATGGCAGCCTGAGCTAAGACAACAGAAACTGTGTAATTAAGAGAAAGGAGGGAGGAGTGGGCAGTGCTTTAACAAGTTTCTTTATTAGCATTTTGACGAGTAAGTAGATATCCTTGGAGTCCAATGTTTAGAAGAAGAGAGAGTGAAAAGAACAGAGAGGAAATCAGGGTCAGGTTGAAAATGACTTTAAAGCCATTAAGAAGTTAACACCTTATCTTATAACAAATGTGAATGCATCTTAAATTTTTGAACAGGAGAATATATTCAGTAGTAAAGCAGCACTTTAGCAAGAGGGATCCTATGAGAGTGAGAAGAATAAATTTCTAAAAGCAGAGAGATAAAGCAGAAGGTTGTTGCCATAATCCTTTTAGAGCATAACGCTAGATAAAAAATCATTTTCAATCTATATTGAAAGTGAGGTTTGTAACTCATCACATTCCTGCATTTCTGCCAAGAAAATCAGTAAATGCAGCAATTAGTTCTGTGTTCTCATTTATCTGCTTCTCTTACCCCATTACATGGCTTATCTGTTTTTTAATATGTCTATAAAAGTCTATAATCATTGGATCTATAACCTTCATACAACATCAGAGTGGTTAACTCTTTTGCAAAATAACACCAGTCCATGGACTGATAGTTGGAAAACACTGAATAAGGGTTTAAAATAAAAACATAAGAAAGAATTTTAGCATGCAATAATACAGGCCCTGACCAGTGCTGTAAGTGGTGATGAAAAGAGATCAGTATAACGGAAATTGTTAGAAATAATTGACAGCTAAATAACTAACTTATGTTTCATGTTTGTGCTCCATGTGGAGGTGGCTGAGGCTTCAGAATATGATGAATGGGAAAGTTACAGCTTCATTATAGAGATAGGGCTTTCAGTAAATGACTTTAATGTTCTTGTGAAATCTATGACCCTTGCTGAACCCAATGCAAATGAAAAGAAAGATAAAATTCTATTTGCAGTAAAGATGGAAAGCAGCTACTTCTCTAAACCATAGTCTGTGAAGAATATCTGCCAAACATTCTGAAATTCAGATGACTTGAAGGTTGCTGAAAGCCAAAAATAAATGAATATGTTCACATCCTGAATGAGGAATAAAATCCTCTAAACTAAGTGAGAACCTTAAGGGAGTGTGGGTGGGCTAAAGTAACAAACATCCCTGTGGGATGTATGTTTCTTTAAAATCTGGGCTTCTCAGTAGAAGTCATCCAGCTATAAAGTTGAGAAGAAACAGAAAATATTAGCTCCTGATCAAAGTCAATAGAACATAAGTAAATTTATTAACCTAGCAAAAGAAAAATAAGATGCTTAATTTTGAGCCATGCTAATCTGTCTGGATAGTCTGTTTGTGTCAGGAAAAATGTGACCCCATGGTATATGATATAAAAGATATATATTTGAGAAAACACATCTCATTTAAAATTGCTGGCAGCCCTGGATTACTTCTGCTACTCTGTAAATTATTCTTGAACAAGTAGGAGAAATAGAACTAGACTCATTCAAAATGACTAATGGGACTTCCACTTTTGACCAGTGTGGGATAATAAGGACCAGATTTACCCTTCTACCAAAAATACCCACATAAAACAGTAGACAAAATACATATATGACAAGCTAGTGGACATCAGGCAATGAAAGGCAACAATTACTTTCAGTCAAGAAACAAATAAGGGACTACCTACAGCAATCTCAGTTTTTTGCCTGGAGAACATTTACAAATTCAAGACAGTGGCACAGGAATGGAGAACCCAGGAAGAGTTTGCTTGTTTCTCTGAACTGAGGAGACAGAGCTGGGAGTCTAGGGAGGTCGAGGAAGCTTGATCAGAGGCAGAGACTTGGAAAGAGAAAACTCTTCTAAAGCTTTTTCACTTAAGTCATCAACTGAGTGCTGATCAGCACATGCATATAAAGAAACTATGCAATACTAAGAAAAAAACTGCCCAAAAGAATTAGGGTATACCCTTCCCCTCTCCTTCCTCTCTGTCTCTCTCTTCCCCTCCCGTAGCCGAGGCTCCATTGGAGCAAAGATTGCCTGGGCACTGAGGATGGCTCTGTGGCCTCTGCCTCAGGTGCTAGAATGGCTCTGGATGCAACAGAGTGACACCCCAGAGGGGCAGAGCATCGCCCCCTGGTGGGTATGTGGGGTGGATCCCGGTCGGGCGCATGCAGGAGTCTGTCTGACTGCCTCCCCATTTCCAGCTTTGGAAAAATGAAAGAAAAAAAAAAGAATTAGGGTATACAATTCTTGGAGCTCCCAAATGGCCTAGAATATTTCTTGCTGCTACCAGTCAGAATGCCAAACCTCATAGTTCACTGCATTAGGTAGAGTACTCCGAAGGATTTTGCCTCCCCAGTGAAGCAAAATTAATACAAAACTGACTGCTGCTATGATCCTGTTTACTCAAATTTAAAACAGACTTGAAAGGAGCAAATTACTTCCCAGTAACTTAACTATGACCCAGAACAAAATTTAGGAATATTTATAGGGGTTCAGAAATATTCAGCACTCAATAATGAAAAATTCACATTCTACAATTCCATTAAAAAATTATCAATTTGCAGATAAACAAGAAAATGTGACTCACAATGAAGAGTAAAGTAAATCCTAACTGAGTAAGAAGTGACACTGCCTGACCAAGCAGTGGAGCAGTGGATGGAGTGTCAAACTGGGATGCAGAGGACCCAGGTTCAAAACCCCGAGGTCCCCGGCTAGAGCATGGGCTCATCCAACTTGAGGTCAGGGTCACTGGCTTGAGCGTGGGATTATAGACATGACCCCAAGGTCACTGGCTTGAGCCCAAAGGTCACTGGCTTAAGCCTAAGGTCTCTGGCTTGAGCAAGGAGTCACTCGCTCTGCTGTAGCCCCCCCCCCCCTCCATCAAGGCACATATGAGAAAGCAATCAATGAACAACTAAGGAGCTGCAATGAAGAATTGATGCTTCTCATTTCTCTCCCTTTCTGTCTGTCTGTCCATCTCTCTGCTGACCCTCTCTCTGTCTCTGTCAAAAAAAAATGACACAATTATAGAGTTAATGCACAAGCACATTAAAACAGTTATCATAACTTTCTTTTCTATACCCTAACAGGATATAGAGGGAAGATTGAAAATGTTAAATAGAGACTTAGAAGATATAATAGATGATTAATATCAAATTTTATATGTGAAAATGACAATAAATGATGAAAAATACATTGATAGTTTTAATAGCAGATTGAAAATTGCTGAGAAAAATGATTAGTAAATTTGAAGGTAGAACAATAGAAGCAATTAAGAATAAAACAGAATGTAAAAAACATCAACAAAGAAGAGGAAGAAGTAGAAAGGGAGGAGAAAGAATAAAAGGAGAAAGAAGAAGAAAGAGAGAATTAATTAATTAATCAGCCATGGAACAACTGTAACAGTTTAATATACATATAAGTGGAGTCCTTGAAGGAAGAGAGAAAAAACTGGACATAAAAACTGTTTAAGTAATATTGGCTGGAAATTCTCTAAATTTGATATGAGCTATAAGTCCACAGATCCAAGAAGTTCAACCCCAAGAACAAGAAAACTACATTATAATCAAATTGCTAAAAACCAATGACAAAAGATAAAATTTTAAAAGAAGTCACAAGGGCAAGAACACACTTTACATAAAAGAATAAAGATAAGGAGGACTGCAGACTTCTAGTCAGAAATAGTGCAAGCTAGAAGAGTGTTGAACAATGTGATTTACAGAAGAAATAAAAACAACAAACACATATCAACCTATACTTTTTTAACCAAAAAATAAAAAATCTTTAAAAATTAAAGATATATTAAAGGCATTTTGGACCCACAAATATGAAAAACTCTTTGCCAGCCACATCTGTACAAAATAAATATTACTGGAATTTCTTTAAGCAGAAGTAAAAATTCCAGGTACAAATCTGGATTTATACAAATGAAAAATGTACAGTAAGGGTAACTTTTTGAGTAAATATACTTTTTTCTTATTGTATTTTTTATATGTCTTTTAATGATTACTGATTATAAAAGATTACTATTAATTATTAAAAGATAATCAGTTGTTAAAGCCAGAATAAAACCAATGTATTTTAGAGTTTATAATGTATGAAAACAATAGCACAAATACCAAAATAAAACAATAATGAGAGGCCACTACACGCCTATTAGAGTTAGAATGATAAGATACAACAAACAAACAAACAAACAAACAAAAACACCAAAATCCTGTCAATAACAAATGCTGGTGATGATGTAGAGCAGGGGTAGTCAACCTTTTTATACCTACCACCCACTTTTGTATCTTTGTTAGTAATAAAATTTTCTAACCACCCACCGGTTCCAGAGTAATGGTGATTTATAGAATAGGGTAGTAACTTTACTTTATAAAATTCATAAAGCAGAGTTACAGCAAGTTAAAGCATATAATAATAATTACTTACCAAGTACTTTATGTTGGATTTTTGCTAAGTTTGGCAGAATAAATCTTTATAAAACAATTTACTGTAGTTAAATCTATCTTTTTATTTATACCTTGGTTGCTCCACTACCGCCCACCATGGAAGCTGGAACACCCACTAGTGGGCGGTAGGGACCAGGTTGACTACTACTGATGTAGAGCAACAGGAATTTATTCATTGCTAAAGGAAATGCAAAATGCTCCAGCCACTTTGAAAGACAGTTTGGCAGTATCTTAAAAAGCTAAACATAGTTTTACCATACAATCTGACAGTTGTACTCCCAGATATTACCTGTTTGAAAAACCTATGTTCCCATAAGAACTTTCATACAGATGTTCATAACAGCTTTAATTTATGAATAATTACCACAAGTTGGAAGAAGTCAACATGTTCTTCAGTTGGTAAATGGATAAACAAACTGTGGAATTTTATACAATAGACTGTTTATTCAGTGATAAAAATAAATGAGTTATCAAGCTATGAAAATACGTAAAGGAAACTCACATGCACACTGCTAAGTGAAAGAAGCCAGTTTGAAAGGAGTACACATGGTCTGATTTCAATGAAAAGGTATTCTAGAAAATACAAGCTATAGTGACACTAAAATGATCACTGGCTGCTAGAACTTTGGGGATAAGATGAAAGAAAAAATAGGTGAAGCTCAGAAGATTTTTAGAACAGTAAAATATTCTATATGATACTGTAATGGTGGATACAAGCCATTATGTATTTTTTAGACCCATGGAAGTATAGTGAACCTTAATGTCTGCAAATTTAAAAGTATATTTTGAATTTTGCAAGATTCTAGGAGGAAATACAGACTTTGCCAATAAATTCTGTTTTATAAATGTATGAAACAACCTCACAGAAATGGTTGGGGGGAACAGGTGCTGATCAAACTATCTCTGAAAAGGAGCAGAGTCTCTAAGACTAAGACCATTAGAGTGCGAAGTTGCAGATAAGCACAGGAAGAGAATGAATGATCCATGTGGCAGTGGATTAGAGTTGGAGACATCAAAATAAACTCGCATGGAACTTATTATAGGTACATATGTATACCTACAGGAATATTAATAGATATCTGTATACACTCAGGTTTATGAAAACACATATTTTTGCTTTGTCAACTGAGAGGGCCTAACAGAAATGACACCCCAACAGCAATAAGCACATTTAGTACACAGATGTTGATTTCCGATGGCATCTTCTAATTTAAAAAAAGTTTTTCATGGAGAAATGACCAATTTTAGGACTGAGCAGAGAATCTCCATGATAAACCTAGGGCATCTGGTAGTGCCAGAAAGTAAGAAAATGCCAAAAACAAAACAACAAAAACCAAAACCACACCTTGATGGAGTGATCAAAGGAGTCCAGGCAGAAATTGAAAGTTCCTGGTGCTCAATTTGGGAGGAACAATTTGAGCAACAAAATGAATAAAATGGTAGGAAGTTTTCAGCCAGTATTTTCTTCACTACTTTTTCAGCCCTGCCCACTCTCTCCTCTCCTGTGACTCGGGTCATACGAATGTTAGATTTTTTTGTTACAGTACTGTATGTCCTGGAGGGGCCGTTCAATATTTTTCTATTTTCTCTCTTTGTTCAGATTGAGAAAATTTCTATTCCATTTTATTCTTCCCTTTGTTCTCTCCATTCTGCTTTTGAACCCATTCCCTGAGCTTTTTCTTTTGGTTATTATAGTTTCCAAGTTTAAGTTGTCTATTTGGTTGACCCTAAACATAAAGAGAAGTTATGCAGTTTTATTGCACACTCACACACGTTATTGTAGATAGTTCTGACACTGGTTATCGGAGTGAGATCTCAGACTAAGAGAGACAGCTGCTGGGAGGCTGTTAGGCACTCACATCTCATGCTCCACTCCAGACCTTGGCAGCCAGCAACTCCAGGTGAAGCCCAGAGATCTTATGTTGTAACAAGATCTCTGGCAATTCTTATCTAAGCTAAAGTTTGAGACTATTCTTCTGGAAAAGTGGTTTCTAAACCAATTTCTAAAGTTCCAAACCTACTCTCACACCAACACACACACACACATACACACACACACACACACACACACACACACTCGTGGCTGTTGCTGATCCTTGAATGATATCTATTTGACTGCCAGCCAGAAGAGGTCCTGCTCAAACTATGACACAGAAAGCTTCTTTATGGGCCCAAAAGCTGGTCTGGCTCACACATGATGAGTACTGTATTGACAAATAGAAGAGCTTTTACTCCTTACTCATGTGCACTATTAGTAGTGCTACACAACTATCAACAATATTGGGATTTTGAAGGGGCTAAATAAAAAACACCCCTGTTCCTCTGCCCGCTCCTTGCTCCCAGGTTCTGTGTGACTTGAGAAATATGATAAGAACATGAGCTGATGAAGCACCAAAACCAACTTTACAGGAGACCTGGCCCAGTGAGAGTGGAAAATAGGCTTGTTCACACCCTCCCCTCCTGGGGGATTTTGGAACTGCCCACTGAAGTGAAAGCTCCAATACACAGAGCAGGACCACTCACTCACCTCAGCTTATGGGGAAGGAGGAAGGAAACCTACTGCCTATGCTGGGGGTTGGTGCTAGGTCAGCCCTGCCCATGTGAGAAACTGCTCACTTCCCAGGTAAGAGCGCTTCGCACCATGGACGGGAGTCAAGAGTGGACAAAGATCCCAGAGTGTTTGGGGCCATCTAACTTATAGAAACCAAGATAACCTGGAAAACAATAACAATAATTGCTGACATTTATTGATAACTTTCTATGGGTAAGCTACTCATCTTTGTCACTTATTTATTTGTGTATGTATATATGTATTTAAAAAGGAAAACTAAAGGTGAATGTATTGTTAAGCCTATTTTCCAGATGGGGAAACCTATACTAGGAACTCGGAAGTGGTTCCTGCGTAGGGTTAAAAGTGGAGCTATCGAGAATACAGTTGTCTCTGCTTTTACAAGGAGTTGAAGGTTATAAATCAGCTCACATAAATCATGGGAACCAATGGCCAAATCAAGAGTTATTTATTGAGGGTAAGTGGCAGTGTGAAAAGTCTGATAAGACATGGAAGGGAAAATTTCAGCAGCATGAAGCAGTAACATATGCTTTTATTTTATTGAGAATAGCTTATGTTTTTACATACACTGGCAGTTCTTCTTCATGAAGAGTTAACTTATTAATTATAGGTCTAAATATTTTCTAGTTTTGTTTTGATCATACCCACGAGTAATTTGTGAAAAAACTAGGAGTCCTTTGAAAGGGTCTGTGTACTCACTGTTGTATTATCAGCATGCAGAATGCACTCAATAATGTTTGTGGAAGTATTAGTTAATACTTTCTAAGAAAATTAGAGTTGCTTATGGAGCTCATCTTCCTAAGTAGCCCCAGAAATATCTTTTCTCCAATGAGCCTAATCCAGCCACCATACACTTATGACTGCAGCTGGAATCTGTGCTAAATTCCCTTGGTTATAATTCATTGAACACAATGTCTGAGGCTTCACATTTGCCCAACCTTGAGTTCCCTTTACTGCCCTCACTTTATTGCTTCTAGAACAACTATCTCTGTTTGTTCCCCCACTGGGAGTGCTCTCATATAATTTAGCTCTATCTTCTCAGAACTACAAGTGCTGAAAACTGGAAATGAACTTGTCGGGAGCATGTGAATATATGTGCTCATGAGAAATCAATCGAGCTGGGAATAGTCACTCTGGTCATAACTTTAAATCCACAGCATGCTAAGAAAAACAGGGTTCCATGGTAGGGTGAAGGCTGCATGTGCTGACAGAGCCATTGTTTGCCCACATTTCTGATTCTAACCCAGGCAGACCCACTCTATTCTCATATATTATGTTGTCATAAGAGATGTGTAACATTACATTTTGGTTTATCTTTCAGTGTCTTGAGGGGATTCTTTGTTGCTCTGTCAATTTCTTGGCTTTTTCCTAGAAGTCAGATGCATATAAATACTCAAAGCAGAACTCCCTGGGAAATCTCTCCCTGACTAGACTTGTGGGAAAGTTTAGGACAAGGTGGAATTAAAGAAATTATTGTAATTCTCCTCGAATGCCCTTTAAACAAGGCCAGCTGTCTAGAATACAAGAGGGATGGGAGTCGTATCCTGGCTCTCTTATAGACCATAACTCTAGTTTTAGGAACACAGGGTGTGTGTGTGTGTGTGTGTGTGTGTGTGTGTGTGTGTGTGTGTGTTGTGTTGCATTAAGCAAAATTACTTCAGCACAAAACTTTTCCTCTTAGGTGCTACCTCTATCATCCAACAAACGTTTACACAGACACAGTTTTGTTTGTGATTCTATGGCTTTTCCTGAAAGTTTCTATGTTGTTTCTGAAAGTTCAGTTATGGGGGGGTTGCAAAGAAATTTTTATATGGGAGTCATATGCTAAAATGCCAGATTAGAGACATCTTTTTAGGCAAATAAATTTAAATATTGCTTGCATTTGTACCCCACACTCACTCCATGACAGCATTAGTGTTGTAACAAACTTTCTTTTATTCCAAGGAGGACAATGGCAGTGTTGTTTTCTTACAAGGACTTAATCATGGAAGACTTATTTACAGAAGCACATGGGTCAGAATATGCCTTCTTAGTGTCTTAAAATAGTGACCTACTTGCTACCTGTTTAAGTGCAAAGCTTATGTGAGTCCCAAGATAAAAGAAAAGACAAATTCTAAGTGAAGCTACCTTATTACAGATCTGTCTAAACAGGTCTAGAGAAAAGATGTGTGGGTAATCCAGCTGTAAAGCCAGTAGCCACGGCCACCATAACAGCCACCTGGCCCATGCAGGTTCGCATTTGATTTGGACAGATAGTAATGAAACAATGGAGCCAAGAACTGGTGGGCCATCATCTTTATCCTAGCTTGCACCCAGTGGGCAAGAAATACACACAGTGGGAAAATACTTTCTTTTCCATTCAGGGTTCCCAAACCCACTGACTTATCCAAGTTTTCCTAGGATCAAAGGTTTCTACCTCACCAGCCTTATTCACCTCTGTTCCCCATCTCCTTCTCTCTGCACAAACTCCCATCTCCTTCAGCGCTCCACCATCTTGGCTGCTTCTCCTCTCCTCCATGTGGCCTTTTTCTGCTCTCCTCCAGCATGGCTCCTCCTAGAACACAATCACTCTTCCCCAGAACAACTTGATCTCTCCTTTTTAAAACCTTTTGGCGCGAAAGCCCTCCCCCAATACACATTAATATAATCACACCCATCCCAAGTGTAAAGCCAGGAGCCACGGTCATCATCATAGCTGCCTGGCCCATGCAGGTTCACATTGGATTCGGAAAGACGGTAATGAAACAATGGAGCCAAGAACTGGTGGGCCATCATCTTTAATTCTAGCTTGCACCCAGCCGGCAAGTAAAAACACACACTGGGCTTTAAAACCCACTCACATTCAGTGCTCACAAAGCTACTGACTTATCGGAGTTTCCTAAAATCACAGATTTCTAGCTCACTAGCCTTATTCACCTCTGTTCCCTATCTCCTTCTCCCTGCACAAACTCTGCACAAACTGGCTTCTCTTTCAGCACTCTGCCATCTTGGCTGCCTCTCCTCTACTCCACGTGGCCTTACTCTGCTCTCTATCCTGCTCTCTGCTCTAATGCTAATCTCAGGAACTGAGAGGGCAAGCTCCTGATCTGTCCCACTTTATAGTGCAGAAATCAAAACCTTTAATCCAATATACAAAATAGGGAAGTCTCTAATACAAAGTCACTTATCTGGGGCATAATGGGATTGCACCACCCCACATCAAAAAGGGTGGGAAAGGCTTAGTCCTAAAACCAAGCCCCAGGCTACAAGGATCCTGTCTGCCCACAGTCCGCCCCCAACACACATTAATATCACGGCTTCTATGTGGGCAGCGCCATCTTTAACAAAGTGAGCATAATATACTATTTTATCTGCCCAACACCAAGCAAGAAGAGCAACTAATGTTATCACCTGGGCAGTGGGCTTCCACGTGGGCAGTGCCATCTTTAACAAAGTGAGCATACTATATTTTATCTGCCCAGCACCAGGAAACCTGGGATTTGGAAATTCTCAGATAACTACAACTGTGAGCCTTTCATCCATTCCTGTGTCTTAGCAACCCACTCTGATTCCACCAGCAAAGTGTCTATATATCTAACCCTTCTCTCTTATCTTTTGCAGTCCATTGGTTAGAAAATTCTAATTAACTCTTTAATATAGATTTTTCCTTTCCATCCATCTGGCACCGTGCCTTCCTGTCTCTCTGCTGGGCTGTTCCCACAGGCTAATTCCCATCCGCCCTTATCCCAGTTGTCTTCCATGGAGTTGCCAGTGATTTTCCTCCAACACAAGAAATACTCAATGTGCTACTTTTCAGACTAAGAAAACTTTTAAGAACCTGTTGTCAGTGCCTATTGTTCATCTCAATTTGAGGAACTCGTAGATCTTTGAGACAAAGTGGAAGTGCCCAGGGAGTCTGTGACTCGGAGCCTGGGATGCCTTCGGGGAATGTCCTCAGTTCAGCCAAAATTCAGAGCCAGTGTAATTCCTGGGCCTCATACACCAGGCATAACACACTTTACTCCATATGGTATAATTTCACACTATCAAATTAAAAACTGCAGTGTAAAGTTTTCAGATAAAACGTGATTACAGATTGATTTGACTTTTTTTATGGAGAACTATAGCCTACTCTGTAAGACTCCCAAACAGTGATGGGCACTTCTCACCATGAGAAGTACTTTGGAAAATTATAATAGCTCAAATTCCATCACTGGGACCTCTGAGTTCTTCAAAATAAGGGTCTAAATTACATTTCCATTGTCCTCTCGCGGCCTTACACTGCTTCACAGGTGGCCCAGACTTTTCCACAACCAGAGGCCCTGGAGACATTGTGAAATCTACTTTTTATGTCCTTTTCCCTTATCTTTCCCCATCTAATATGCATTCCTGCTTCAGCTTCCATTTCATACATCACTTCCATGAGGACTTATTCTAGTTCCCTCAATCAAATTAGTTGCTTGCTTTTTGTTTCATAGAAAGCTTTATCACACTCTTTCTGTGGATTTATGTCAGGAAAATCTGTGACAGACCTCAAGGGGAGGGGGAAAGGACCCGACATCAGTGGTACCCTTTATAAAGCACACTTCTAGGTTATCTGTGAGCTATTTAAGATTCATAGTAATGCAAATTATTCTTTTCATGAAATATAAATTGGAGCTTTGTGGAATGCAGTTGACTATGCCTTGTATATAGTATTGCATGAATTTATAAAATTATTTAGCATTTCTTATTGTCTATATTTACATATGTATATATACAGTATAAACACACACACATATAGATATATATATATAATCTTCTCTAAACTGGTTGTAACATCTTACTGATCCCCTTATTAATTAATGAATATTTAATAAAATTTTTTACATGTATTTATTTTATATCTTTTGAAATCTATGCTTTTATCTTTTAAAAACCATTATCCAGGCCCTGGCCAGTTGGCTCAGTGGTAGAGTGTCAGCCTGGCGTGCAGGAGTCCTGAGTTTGATTCCCAGCCAGGGCACACGGGAGAAGCATCTGCTTTTCCACCCCTCCCCCTCTCCTTCCTCTCTATCTCTTCCCCTCCCCAGCAGCCAAGGCTCCATTGGAGCGAGGTTGGCCCAGGCGCTGAGGATGGCTCTGTGGCCTCCACCTCAGGCGCTAGAATGGCTCTGACTGCAACAGAGCAACCCCCCAGATGGGCAGAGCATCTCCCCCTGGTGGGCGTACTGGGTGGATCCCGGTCGGGCGCATGCGGGAGTCTGTCTGACTGCCTCCCCATTTCCAACTTCAGAAAAACAAACAAACAAACAAACAAAAACATTATCCCTGGCCCTGGCTGGTTGGCTCAGTGGTAGAGCATCAGCCTGGCATGTGGAAGTCCTGGGTGTGATTCCCAGCCAGGGCACACAGTAGAAGTACCCATCTGCTTCTTTCCCCTTTCTCCTCTCCTTTCTCTCTATCTCTCTCTCTCTCTCCCACAGCCAAGGCTCCATTGGAGCAAAGTTGTCCCGAGTGCTGAGGACGGCTCCACGGCCTCTGCCTCAGGTGCTAGAGTGTCTCTGGTTGCAGCAGAGCAACATTCCAGAGGGACCAAGCATCGCCCCTGGTGGGCATGTGGGGTGGAACCCTGTCGGGTGCATGCAGGAGTCTGTCTCTCTGCCTCCCTGCTTCTCACTTCAGAAAAAAAATAAAAATAAAAATAAAATAAAATAAAAAAATTAAAACCATTATCCCTTAACACGCACATAACCTTAGTATTACAATTAGCATCTCTTCCACTAAATTGTAATTTTCTGAGGGAAGGGAAAACATAATGAGTACTCAATAAATGTTGAATAAATGCAAAAAATGAATGTGGGGTTTTTTTAGAGAGAGAGAAAAGAAGGGACAGACAGGCTAGAAGGGAAAGAGACAAGAAGCATCAATTCTTCATTGTAGCTTTTTAGTTTTTCATTGATTGCTTTCTTATATGTGCCTTATGTGCATTGACTGGGGGCAAGAGGGGGTGGCTCCAGCAGAGCCAGTGACCCCTTTCTCAAGCCAATGACCTTGGACTCAGACCAAGACCTTTGACCTCAAGCCAGAGACCATGGGGTCATGTCTATGATCTCATGCTCAAACTCGTGACCTCATGGTTTTGAACCTGAGTCCTCAGTGTCCTAGGCCAACACTATCCGCTGCTATCCACTGTGCCACCACCTGGTCAAGCTGAATGTGCTATTTTTATGCTTTTTTTTTTTATTTTTTTTTTTTACAGAGACAGAGAGAGTCAGAGGGATAGATAGGGACAAACAGACAGGAATGGAGAGAAATGAAAAGTATCAATCATTAGTTTTGTTGTGACACCTTAGTTGTTCATTGATTGCTTTCTCATATGTGCCTTGACTGTGGGGCTACAGCAGACTGAGTAACCCTTGCTCAAGCCAGCGACCTTGGGTCCAAGCTGGTGAGCTTTGCTCAAACCAGATGAGCCCACGCTCAAGCTGGCGACCTTGGGGTCTCAAACCTGGGTCCTTCCGCACCCCAGTTTGACACTCTATCCACTGTGCCACCGCCTGGTTAGGCTATTTTTATGCTTTTGGATATGATCTAAAATAAGGGGAGTAAGTAATTTAGTTGTTTGTTACACTTTTAAAAATACAAATCTCTTCTGAGAATCTGTTGAAAGTGTGGAACTTCTGACCAGAAAAGTGCACATGTGCCGAGGCAGATTTAACAGCGGGCACACCAAGCCCGCGCCCTGAACCCCAACTTCTGATGGGCCCTGCAAAACCCCAACTTGACACTTTTTTCTAATGACACCAAGTTTGGTTACATATGTGCAGTTTTAACATTAATAGAACACAATATTTTTTATTTATTTAAAAATATGGTTAAAATATATTTTTATTTTCCTTGTCTCTCTTTTTTTTTTAAGGGGCCCAATATTTTCTTCTGTGCCGGGGGCTTCAACCAACCTTAATCTACCTCTGTGCATGTGTGTAGACAAACATGATACAATGCATGGAATTTTAATGATTTAGTGGTATTTCCAGCTCTATTCAGGCTGCACACCATTCTCTTGGTAAAAACTACTTTAAATGCTATGAGTTGTGTTAACTTTGTAAAATGAGCCACTTTTTGAACCCCTCATTCTCAGTTTTTATTTCTTCAGCTAGAAAAAACAGTTCAATAAAAACAAAACAGCAGCTTCAGTCTCCCTTCAAAATCACAGTTATAATGGTGACGACAACAGACATTTTTCTTTAGTTTGTAACAGAAAATATTTAAATATTCTTATTCTTGGCCAGTTTCCCAAGCATAACTTAAGACAAATGACTAAAATAATTCAAGGATGTGGATAAATATGATACACAGCAGAATACAGATGTTATAAAAAGATACAAAGAGCTGTAGCTTTGGGAAGGAATCAGATGTCTTGCTTAAAAGGTACTGGGGACACCTGCCTTCTGAAGATGTCTCATTGTTTGTAACAAACATGTAGGACTTCTCTGTACACTCTTGTGGGAAATTACATCATCTGTTAAAAAAGAAAATAAAACTCTAGTCTCCCAGCTAATTTAGAATACAGGTTCTGTTCAGTATTACCACCTCAATGTGATATTCTTATTTATGAAAACAAATATGTAATGTCCTAGAGATACTCTCACCAATGCCACTGAATGGTGACCATAAGGCTTAATTACATTCTCTTTCTTTTTTAAAGATGATGCTAGTTTTTTTGTTTGTTTGTTTTGTTTTGGTATAGTACATTTGACAAGATTCATTCCTTCTTTTCTGGAATGAAATGCTATACTATTAATTGTGTACATTATGTATATGGTACTGCCTTTTATTTCCTTTGATTAAAACAATTTGAGCCCTGGCTGGTTGGCTCAGCGGTAGAGCGTTGGCCTAGCGTGCGGAGGACCCGGGTTCGATTCCCGGCCAGGGCACACAGGAGAAGCGCCCATTTGCTTCTCCACCCCTCCGCAGCGCTTTCCTCTCTGTCTCTCTCTTCCCCTCCCGCAGCCAAGGCTCCATTGGAGCAAAGATGGCCCGGGCGCTGGGGATGGCTCTTTGGCCTCTGCCCCAGGCACTAGAGTGGCTCTGGTCACAACATGGCGATGCCCAGGATGGGCAGAGCATCGACCCCTGGTGGGCAGAGCGTTGCCCCTGGTGGGCGTGCCGGGTGGATCCCGGTCGGGTGCATGCAGGAGTCTGTCTGACTGTCTCTCCTTGTTTCCAGCTTCAGAAAAATGAAAAAAAAACAAAAAACAATTTGAAGATGCAGGTGTTGAACTTCATCCTGAACATGACACTACAGCATCATTCCATTCTCTTTTTTTCTCACTTTTTAAAATTAATTTTAATGGGGTGACATTGATAAATCAGGGTACATATGTTCAGAGAAAACATCTCCAGGTTATTTTGACATTTGATTATGCTGCATTCCCATCACCCAAAGTCCAACTGTCTTCCGTCACCTTCTAACTGGTTTTCTTTGTGCCCCTCCCCTCCCCTCCCCTAACCTCCTCCCTCTCCTCCTCCCCACACCGTAACCCCCACACTCTTGTCCATGTCTCTGAGTCTCATTTTTATGTCCCACTTATGTATGGAATCATATAGTTCTTAGTTGTTTCCATTTTTTTTCTTTCTTTTTTTTTCTGAAGCTGGAAACAGGGAGAGACAGTCAGACAGACTCCCGCATGTGCCCACCGGGATCCACCGGGCACGCCCACCATGGGACGACGCTTTGCCCACCAGGGGGCGATGCTCTGCCCATCCTGGGCGTCGCCATGTTGTGACCAGAGCTACTCCAGCGCCTGAGGCAGAGGCCACAGAGCCATCCCCAGTGCCCGGGGCCATCTTTGCTCCAGTGGAGCCTTGGCTGCGGGAGGGGAAGAAAGAGACAGAGAGGAAGGCGCGGCGGAGGGGTGGAGAAGCAAATGGGCGCTTCTCCTGTGTGCCCTGGCCGGGAATTGAACCCCGGGTCCTCTGCACGCTAGGCCGACGCTCTACCGCTGAGCCAACCGGCCAGGGCCCTGTTTCCATTCTTGAATTAACCTTGACTGTATCTGGGCAGCTGACTGGATACTGGATATGGGTAGGGTGAGTGAAAAAGTATGCCCAGGAAACAAACACCGTCTTAAGGCAGTTTAGAAATGATATTGTCCCTTGAAAGTGGTTAAATGTACTCACTGCTATCATCCAATTATAGATCTCTCTAGCAAAATCTATAGCATCAGAGCTTATTAAATCATGCATTTTAGTAAAGCCTATTTTCAGATTTTGATGCATTTTTCTTGAGTTTGACTCTATCAAATCACTACTGAGTTCTCATTGAAATTGCTGTGGTCATTTCAATGACTGTCTTCAATGATGCAATACTGAATTAGGGACTGTTTGTTCCTCGGTGTCTTAGGGTACCCAACAAGCCAATGAAAGGATCCTTCCTGTCTTGATAGTTTGGTAAACTTTTATAACTGAAATATATAAAAGTTAGTAGTAATTTTATTCTTATTCATAATTGGTCAGCCTATTAGAAATTTCATTTCCATCTTCTCCCCTCCCCAAATGCTGATGAGTTCAAACAAAATCAGTCAGAGTTTTCTCAACCTTGAAGAAGAGTGGGAAAAATGTTGAATGTTTTCTTAGGCGGGTAAGATACCAGAGATATTCAGATATGCAATCTGCTGATCTTCCATGCATGGATCATAGGTCAGTTTTTAATCAAAAGCCTCATGAAACAGTCTCATAATCGCTCTTCCTTGTCCTTCTTCTGCCAATACCCATAATTCCTTTCACTCTTCCTCATCTATGTTTTTGGAGGCCACCTTCCTGGTTAGCTTCTTTCCTCAACACTTAAATAATTGTTGCTGTAGCCACAGTGATATGTTTCTTATTAGCTGAGCAACCAGGTATCTAACTGTATTAAGTATTTGTGGCATTCTAAAAGCTGAGCATTTTATCATCATTGTTGCCCCTTTGATCTTCAAGTATTCTCTGGTTTCCAATTGCTAGCTTGTGCAATTTTGTTCTGTGGGGTTCCCAAATATTTTATTCCTAACTCTTATCTATGTTCCCTTTTATGCTTATTCCCTTAGCAATTTTCTCTAGCCTCCTGTATTAAAGTGATACTTTCTATTTAGGTGATTCTCAAAACTCCAGTGTCATGGACTAAACCGTGTCCCACCTCCCCTAATTCATATGTTAAAGTCCTAACTCCTGGAACCTGAGAAACTAGCATATTTAGAGATGAATTCTTTAAAGAGATGATTAGTTTAAAATGAGGCTGTTAGGTTGACGCTCTAATCCAAAATGACTGGTTCCTTAGAAGAAGAAACACCAGTGTGGGTGTGCACAGAAGAGGCCACAGGAGGATACAGGGAGAAGGCAGTCACCTGCAAGCCACAGAAAGAGGCCTCAGAAGAAACTAAAGCTGCTACTGTGGTCTAAAAATGTCCCCCCAAATCCATATGTTGAAATTCTAATCTCCAAGGGGATGACACTAAGAGGTGGGCCTTTGGGAGGTAATTAGGCCATGAAAGCAAAGTCCTCATGAAGGAGATCGGTGCCCTTAGGAAAGAGGCTCCAGAGAGCTTGCTTACCCCTTCCAGCATGTGAGGGAGAACTAGGAGTCAGAGTCTGCAACCTGGAAGAGAGCTTTCACCAGAGCATAACCATGCTGGCCCCTGATCTTGGACTTCTAAGCTCCAGAACCGTGAGAAGTAAATGTCTGTTGTTTATAAGTTACCCAGACTGTGGTATTTTATTATAGTGGTCTGAATGGACCAGGACATCTGGTGAAGCCAACCAGTGTATAATATTTTGTTATGGCAACTCTTAAAAAACTAATCTACACAAATTTTCATTTCTAGAAATCTTCTAAATATCTTTACTACCTCCAAATTCAATTCCAGGTGATTTCTATATTTTTGATATTGTGTTTATCATTCTCTCCTTCCCTATTGGGCTTGAAATTTCTCAGCAACTGCTCTGAAACTAACTGGTATACTGCAGTACAAGCACACCTCAGAGATATTGTGGGTTCAGTTCCAGACCCCTGCAATAAAGCAAATATGGCAATAAAGCAAGCCACACAATTTTTTTTTTGGTTTCCCAATGCATATAAAAGTTCTGTTTACACCATATTGTAGTCTATTAAATGTGCAATAACACTATGTCTAAAAAAAGTACATACCTTAACTTAAAAATACTTTATTGCTAAAAAATGCTTACCATCATGTGAGCTTGTTGGAAGAATGGTACCAGTAAATTTGTTCAGTGCAGGATTGTACAACCCTTCAAATTATTTTTTAAAAAATGAAAAATCTATGAAACACAATTTAGCAAAGTGCAATAAAATAAGGTATGCCTGTATAGTTTCGACACTATTCATCAGGATTTAGTATACAGATTAAAGGGCTTGGTTCCCAGTACGACTACCTTTTACTTCAAACACAAGCTATACTTAGGGCTCCACAGGCTACTCACACTTCTATCAATTACTTTTTTTCTTAGAAATGATACAAATCAGGATCAGCCAAATGAAGAAACTCATAGGGCATGGTCTTAGAGGGTCTTCCTGTGGAATAAGCACTCCTGCCTCTCTTGCAGCATGGTTACCAGCCAGAAAACTCCACTAACCTTCAGCATCCAGAGTTTTTAGTGGAGTTGCATTATGTCAGTGTGATTGATTGAATCACTGGTCATGCTTCAGTGCCAACTCTCTAATCACATGGTTGGTTTCTCTGGTGACCAACCCAAACCCTGAGTCATCCCATCTCTTAGCATGAATTCAGGTATGATTCTGGAGGCTGATGGATAACAGAGTTACTCCTACTACTTGGAAAATTCCAAGGATTTAGAGTCTCCCTTTTAAGAACCAGGGATAAATGCCAGTCAAGTGTTTTATTATACAACAACCTTTGACTTTATCCTTATTTTGTGAAATAGTAGTTTCCATATCCAATGGTTCCGTAGATAATCCAATAATTCTGAAACAGTGTTTCTTATTTCCAAGCTAGTTCATATTCTATTATGCCTTGCTTTGACAGACTACTGTAGTAGATTCCAAAATTATTCCTTCTCTTTAATTTTACACTGTCCTTATTTTAAACTCTGTAGTCAAAATAATGTTCATGGCAAATTTGTAATTATTTCAGTACACCTCCAAACACTCTGCCTTTTGAAAATAAATTCTATATTTTAATCAAAAATCTCTTTTACCTAACCCTACCACCTAGTTTCAATCCCAACTAGAAAATGAATTACTACTTCCTACAGACACACCATACTTTCTTATGGACAACATGATATGGTGTTTACTGGACTGACTTTGTAATTGGATAGATCTTGATTCAACAAGATGCAGTGAATATATTATATTTACTAGCTCTCCACCTTACTCAAATAACTTGACCTCCCTATGCCTTGATTCTCTATTTTATCAAATGAATATAATTCTAACTTCACAGAAACACATTTGGGATTAAATGATACAAAGTATTTATTAGAATGTCTAGCACAAAGCAAATTGTCAACAACTGGCAGCTACTTTTGTTTCTGTTTTATTCTCCTAACATGCCTCTTCTCTCTCCCTGCATGGAAGTTCCCTACCCATCTTGCTAGATCTAACTCAAAGATTTCTCTCCTCATTTCTGAAATTCTTCCTAAGTACCCCCATCCAGATGTGATTTTTTTCTCTCTCTCAAATTGCAAAGTGCTCTCAGTTCCTCTCAGGCAGTTTTCAGAATGGCTCTATGTAATCATGTCCTTATGTTGTCCTCTCACAACATTGGATTATACAACCATTGAGGGCAAGGCCCTTTTAAAGCATCTTGAATTTCTCATGGCATCTGCACAGCCTTCAAACCTGGTGGTTGCTGTTGGATTAGTTCATTCATAATTCAAAATTTGTGAAAAATGTTTCATACAAAATATATTAACTTAAATGTTCTAACTAAAAATTCAGGAATATCTTTATCTTTTATGGTAATATGGTATTTTTCTTTCCTTTCTTCCCTTAATACTACAGATAGTGAGTCATATACTTTTCTGTAAATCTTTTGTTTAAAATATATACATACCCAGAAGCAAAAGAGCTATTTTTTAAATATAGCAGATACATAGCTTTATTTCTAATATTCAAAACATTTAATTTACAGTAGAGTAAGCATACTTACAGATGCAAAAATAGGATTTTGAGAAGTGAACTTAAACTTTAGGTTGCTCAATAAGTGAGTGGCAGAGCCAGGTCTCAAATACGGGTCCATCTAACCCTAAAAGCTGTCCCATTTCCAACATTCATTATCTTGCCTCTTGGCGAAATTCCTACATACTTCTGTACAACACATGTAAAGGAAACAGCCTTTAGGCTAAAGGCTCCTTTAAACCTCTAAAAACAAACCAGTCAGGGGAGTGAGTGACAAAATAAAAACAGAAATGTGGTAATGCTTCCCAGGGCTCACAGTGATATTGTGTGGACATGAAGTGATTAAATACCGGCATCTTATAAGAAAGGCTGAATTCAGTCAGGGAACATAGCACTAATGTCTTGGGCATAGCTTTGGCTGAGGGCCATGTTGCAAGAATTCTAAAACAATGGATATATTGATTGAAAACCATCTCTTAGTTGGAAGCGCTGAGTTGAGTTAAAGCATGTAGGAAGGAGACTGGCTTTCTTAGGGAGGTGGTTTGGTAAATATTATTAGTATTGATAACATTTCAAGCAAGGTAGATGAAGCTTGTGAAATGCTGGGCAAGTTAGTGTAACTATGTCTATATCTGATTATAAAAGCATGTTGGTCTATCTAAGGAAACAGCTAAAATTATTTTTCACCGGTATTATAAAACCAGTGGGATATGGCATGTCTGTTTCACAATATAGTCAGCTGTAAATTTTATTTATGATTATATATGTATGAATGAATAATAGAGCAATGAAGTAAAGATATATTGTGATTAGGACACTCAGACTGTGGAAGGTAACCCTTGTCTATGAAGCTTATGGACTCCAGGGGGCACCATGAGGTAGGCTCAACTGGTTAAGTACTACCTATAAAAGTCCATCCTAGGACAGCTCTGTGTGACTTCCTAAGCAACTGAGACTGAACTCCTTCTGAGATAGCAACAGTCACCAAGTAGACATTTAGGCTTTCCCTGACACAGCAAATAAAACTCACATCCAACTCTGGTGGTTCTAATTCCAATCCAAGTAAACCCAAAGGTATTTTCTCCAGGGGTTACATGAGATGTGCAGAGGTTCTCATGCAAAAGACAAACCTATTAGCAAATGCCTCTTCTACTTAACTCAAAATGAAAAGTTTGCACAGTTAGACAAGTAGTACAGACTGTACCTCTTGACTGTATGTCAAGCTGTCCAGAGAATGTGTATTCAACTAATTCTTTCTAGTGAGCAAACAGAAATGTGTTTATGTAAGGCACTGTGCAGGTGAAGCTAAAACAAACCGTTCTTATTTCACTTCACAAATATTATCTTTGTCTTCAATATTTTCTTGCAACATTATAATATACACACTACTTTAATGATACAACTTAAATATACGCACTGAAAACATTTTGTACGCCTTGAGTTACCTTATACTAATCTTATACTTTTCAACTTATTCTTTTCTGTGCTGTTATAGATCTTTGTGCTGTCTAAATTCTTTCTAAAATTCCTTGGTTAACTCTTTAGTGACCATGAAAAAAAATCTCTTTACCTTTTAAAATATATTTATTTTTAGAAAGATATAAAGTTCTTGTTGGGTTTTCAATTCGAAGAATGTGATCTATAGACAGTTCTGCTATTTGAATATTTCTTAAAGATTCCTCCTAAAACCAGACGAAAGAGAAACAGACGTACACACAACATACACAAAATTAGTTTGTAGAGAGCTGGGGAAAATGTATAAATAAAATTAAGTCATTACTTTATGTTCAAGAGTTAACCTATTAATTCAAAAGCTGATAAATTGAGTAATTAAATTATATCTTTTTAGTGTTATAAAGGTAAATACTACAAGTACCAAGAAAATAATATAATCAACTATTATATGTGATGAGACGAAAGCAAAGAAAGGAGAATTGAAAGAAAGTAGGATATGCTCATTTCTTACAACCTCATAGTGTAGAATCAGTTGATACTCTCCAAATAAATAGGACATTACATTTACTTATGGTGGAACTCCCACAAACCATTAGTTGTTGAAGCATTTCTACATACTTTTTTAATTCTTCATGGGTCTTAACCCATTATTATAATAATGGGTCCAAACCTATCATTATATCACTTTGTGCATTTGAGTCTCCAGACCGCAGGATAGCATAAGTTCAGACTTCACTCCTATATGTAACACTGACAGGGGTTGTTAACTTTCCTCTCTCAGCAGTTCCTGAAAAGACAAATTCCTTACGTAACAGACAGAATTTGCTAGTCCCAGTTTCATGGAAGGTGCATTCCCTCAAGCCGGCCAGCTTTAGTCAGGGCACTCTGGTGTGACTTATCCTATCCCCTTTCACATGGCTCTGACACCTTCTCTCCCATCTCAGCGTAGGTCCCAACACCACTGCTCAAAGGCCTAAATCTAGATCCTGTTCCTTCACAGCCATAGCATTGGATTGGCATTCACTCTTCATTTATCCATGAAAGAGATCTTTTTTTCCTTCTTTTGAACTTTCTATATTTAAAATTATTTTCTTGTTATATTCGACCCAACATTTCTATGAGTCTGGAGGGGGTGTGAACTGTGTGACTTCTACCTTCCACAATGCCTAGAAATAAATTAAAGACAGAAAGATTTTTCAAGATCTGGAGTGATAACATCCAGTCTTTATTAAGACAGAAGTTTTAGTATGTCTTCCTGAAATCTAGTTTTTTACCATAAAAACCAGGAGAAAAAACAAAGAGAAAGGAACAAAGGAAAAAATATTTTATAAACTGAGGCAGCCAGTGATTTCTTGCCTAGATTATGGTATAAGGTAGAATATAAAATTATTTGTAAATGTAAGCTGGGAAAAATTTTTAGCATTTACTATGTGCCAGATCCTGTATTAATCTCGTTAGGCTCAGAATATTTAAATAATTTGATAAATATCTTACATCCAATAAGTATTTGTGCTCATATTCAACACCAGGCATGATTATGCTGTACTTTCTCCATTTTAATATTTATTCTTAAACCTGGGAGTCCACAGACACATTCTGAGAATCCACAACTTATAAATTATAAATACCAACTACAATTATAGTTCACAATTGAAAGCCATTTCATGGAATACATCTATTCTTAAATCAAAGTTTCTGTAACTGGGGTCTAAGAAGCTCTGATAGGAAAAAAGTGTCCCAAGATATTGTCCAGGATGGGAAAACAAATATTTTTTCTTAACGCAAGCCTGAGCTTTATTCAAGTTTCAGAAACACCCCACTGACTCTCCCGTGTGTTCCAGGATGAGGCCAGTTGACAAGCTTTTATGGGTTTTTTGTTTTGTTTTCCCTGAGATTTTTTTTTAAATCCTAATCTTGTTAGTGCTACAGTAGATTGAAAATGGATTTTCTCACATCTCTTTTCAGGTAGGTGGGGCCATCAGTCCCCCAGTGACTGGCTGGTTTACTTACTGAAACAGTCAGAAAGGTCCTGTGAGGGGGAGCCGTCCAAGGGAGGGGCTGTGGGAACCAGAGAGGCACAGCCTCAGCGGCTCCCTCACAGCTGATGCGGCTCCCTCATCCTGCAGCAAGTCCAGTCCTGTGCTGCCCTGCCCTCCCCTTCCCGCTAAGCTCCAGCATATACATTTCTCAAGGCCCACAGACACGGCCAAGTGTGTCAATACCCAAGTCTTAAGTCTAATCTTATATCTTAACCAAATTTTTCTTTTGTAGTCTCTGTGTCTGGTGTCTTTTTCATGTTGTTGCTATGATTGCATAACTTGCCTCCCACCCTTCTTTTTCTTTCTTCTTTCTTCTTTCTTTTTAATCATAAAGATATTGATAAGGTTGGGGGGAGGTGTTTAAAAGGAAATAACAAAGACAACTGAGGCTGTGGGCTTATCTATATGGAAAAACTGAGGCTGGAAGGAATCCTGTCGTTGGAATACTCTCAAACACCCCTTACTATCTGGAGGGAGTGGGCTTAAGACACACAAAAAAAGCAATTTTATTGTTGCAGTTGTTGTTATTGAGGATTTATAGATTTTAGATAGAGATCAAATTTCTATGATTTTCGAGATGCTTCTAACTTACATTTGCATCCTCTTGTTCCTTTCACTGTACTCTTGGGTTTACTTTTTTCCATTTTAATAAGTGAGAGACATAATAAAGCCACCAGGAAAGACAAGTAATTGTCCAAGTATGTACCATCTTTTTGTTTGAGACATGAAAGATAAAGAACCAACATATAATAACGGAGGGACTCAGAGAAACAAATATTAACATCATCTCCAAGAGGATGTCTTTTGAAGCTTCTCAGAACATAGACCAATAAGTGATCTGCACTCACCATTGGCTAAAGATGGTGTTGGCTCTGGGAATCTGGACATGACTTAGACAGAGACCATGGGCTAAAATGAGTCTTGTTTGCATCTTTATTACATGAGAAAACATGGGTTTGCCTTTCAAGAAACCCATGAGTTTCAGCTCAAACTCAGCACCACAAGAATTGAATGTTTGGAACAGAATCAGCCTTTAAACCATGAGTGTGTACGTGTGTGCCATGGGGGTGTGAGCATTGTATAAATTTTGTCCCAGTTCCTGCTTCATCATTTTACTGCCCTTCTTCCATTTAGCATGTCTGGCTTCTTGGAAAGTCTGCCTGATTTAAAGCCTAGTTCTCTGCAAATGGTATTTAGACAGGAATAGCCAATTTCGAAATAACAGCTTTAGTACAAATAGAGCAATAGGGACAGGTAATATTTTATCACTGCTTCTAGTTCACACTCAGTTTATAAAACTACTTGCTGGGAGAGCCAGCTTCTTAAGTCCTTCAGACTCAATAGAGCTACTCACCGGGCGATCTTGAAAGAGTAGGGCTGAATTAATTAGGCAATGGAAAACCTAGCTGGGAATAATGGGGTTCCTATGTGCATTTGGATGACTTTGATAGGCAGCCCTGAGCAGAGAACAGGAGCTCCAATGTAAGCTAAGAGGGTCTGGGAGTCCTCGTTGTACAAACCAAGCACGATCACTGCTTTTCTAACCGAGGACTTTGTAACTTTGAGTCAGTGGTTTAATGAGCTCTAAGTAGTATATGTTTTTAGCATTGAGTTAGAAGCTGACACCGATTGCAAAAGAATCATAAGATCTGATTCTTGCTATTAATGTTCTTACATGATTTTAGTACTATGCTAGAAATAAAAGTATTTTAAACCATAAATAGAAGGGCCATCCTGAGTGCCCAGTGAGTGCTAATATCTTTTAAAGTGTTCTAGAAGCTGAGTGAATATTGAAATCATTTATGTTTTCTTCCAAGTTTAGGAATACAATTGAGCTGACTACTACAAGTATAGAAGCTACCAGGATGTACTTGTTTTACCCTCTCTTCTGTAGACAGAAAAGGTCTCCCAGACTCATAGCTTATTTATTTCCAAGTCAAATATTCCCTGGTTAGTTATAAAAAGTGTGATTATTCCTCCAACTAAAAAGAGTAAAATATAGAATACTTTGCATACATAGACATAGTGTGAAGCTGATGTTTTGGGAAAGAAAACACATAATGGCTAGTTTATAGATTTGCTAGAAATGTTTACATGTCATTTGTAGCTGATATTGACTCATGACACATATATGATTTAGAATTTTCAGAACGTTTATGCTAACATTTCTTTCATATTGTTGCTATTATGTTATCCCTTCTTTGTAGCTCAGAAAAATCTAGACTTTGAAAGTAAGAGTAGCATTTTTTTCTTCAGAAAGCCCACTATCACTTGCAGCCCTTTGATGCAAGGACTCTCAGGGCATGGGCTGGTACCGTCTCTCCCTCTTCCTGCTCCTGCTGAGCCCAGGCAGCCACATTTGTTAAAGAAGAAACCCTCTCAACGGTGGTTTCTCCAAAACCACCCACAATGCTTCTCCAGACCCCTTTTATCCTTCTTCTCATGTGCAATGAATTTTCGTATCAGAATATATTTCCTTAAACAATAAATCTTTTATTACCCTATCATCTTATAAACCCATACCCTTTGAAGCCCATGTAATTGGACTATACTTTCTCTCTGTCTTTTATATTTCTAAGATTGTCAATGTGTTTCTCTCTATTCAAATGCTCTGGTCCCCCCCCCCCCCCCGGTGTGACTTAGTTTCTGTCTAGACAATCCATTCAGGGTCCTCAGTCTTTGTCCACTTCACTTCCTCATATTAGCTAAATACTCCCTTAGTCACAAGTGGACCTATAGCAGTTCCTTGGCCAAACCTTGCCTACAGCTTCTTTGTTTATCTGCCCCCATGACTAACCTTCTATAAGGATGTAGACTTTTACCTAAAAAGCCTTCATCTCTTCCTTATCCTTTAGCCCTCTCATTTCTCGACTTCTTTCTTTTACCAGAAAATAACTCATTGTCTATCATTCAACAAACTTTTTTCAATACTTTCATGTCCTTGGTATTCAGATTTTGGTTCACTCATGTTTAAATTAAAGGTAAATTTTTGTGAGTATGAATTGATCATTTCAGTTTTCTATGCAGGAAGGAAGTCACTAGATGGTAGAGCTTCAATATAAATTTATTTTTCTTCAGTGAGAGGAGTAGAGGCAGAGACAGACTCCCACATGTACCCCAGCTAGGATCCACCCAGCAAGCCCACAAGGGGCAATGCTATGACCATCTGGGGCATTGTTCCCTTGCTCAGCAACTGAGCTCTTCTTAGTGCCTGAGGTGGAGGCCATGAAGCCATCCTCAGCCCTTGGAGCCAACTCCCTCCAATTGAGCCATGGCTGCAGGAGGGGAAGAGAGAGAGAAGCGAGAGGGGGAGGAGTGGAAAAGCAGATGGGTGCTTCTTCTGTGTGTCTTGACCAGAAATCAAACCCAGGGCATCTACACACAGGGCCGACACTCTACCACTGAGCCAACCAACTAGGGCCTTGGTCGGCAAACTGCGGCTCACGAGTCACATGAGGCTCTTTGACCCCTAGAGTGTTTAGCAAAGGCAAGCTCAGGAGTACCCTAATTAAGTTAATAACATTGTACCTACCTATATTGTTTAAGTTTAAAAAATTTGACTCTCAAAAGAAATTTCAATCGTTGTACTGTTGATATTTGGCTCTGTTGACTAATGAGTTTGCCGACCACTAGACTAAGGCAATATAAACTTGTTGATGTTATTATAGTTATTGATATAAAAAACAGGTATTATAATGTTTCAAGTATTCTTTCAGTAGTACAGTCTGCTAAACTGTATATATCATCACACAAATGTCACAATGAACTTAAAAACGCCATGTGAATTGCCCATTGGTTTGCTCAACAAATATTTATTTGGAATCTGCTATTCATAGGTACTTTGTTGAATGGTGGGAATTCAATAACTAATAACAGCCCTGGCTGGTTGGCTCAGCAGTAGAGCGTCGGCCTAGCGTGCGGAGGACCAGGGTTCGATTCCCAGCCAGGGCACACAGGAGAAGCGCCCATTTGCTTCTCCACCCCTCCGCCGCGCTTTCCCTCTCTGTCTCTCTCTTCCCCTCCCGCAGCCAAGGCTCCATTGGAGCAAAGATGGCCCCGGGCGCTGGGGATGGCTCTGTGGCCTCTGCCCCAGGCGCTAGAGTGGCTCTAGTCACAACATGGCGACGCCCAGGATGGGCAGAGCGTCGCCCCTGGTGGGCGTGCCGGGTGGATCCCGGTCGGGTGCATGCGGGAGTCTGTCTGACTGTCTCTCCCTGTTTCCAGCTTCAGAAAAATGAAAAAAAATAATAATAAAAAAATAAAATTAAATTAAAAAATAAAAAATAAAAATAACTAATAACACCAGACACTGTCTCTGTCTGCCTGACTATTTGAAGCTTGCAATCTGATAGAGAAAAAAAATTAACATTGCTAGGGAAGTGTAAAACATGGGGACGTCTTATCAGAAAAGTTTCTGTGAGGAAATGACATGTGAGCTTAAAGCTGAAGTATGAGTGGCCTACAGAGGGCAGGAGCTGTTGGGAAAAAGTGCCTCTTGTCATATGGTCCCAATATTATACTGATGAAGCCATGCGCTATTTCAACATTTGGTTTAATAGAATTGTGGAAATATCATTTATATCTGAAGATTATTACATGTAAGCATTATAGCAGCATTGGAAATGAAATTTAAAGGTTGTGAATATTTAAATAAATGCATAGAAAAATTAAATATTACCCCATTTCAGCAAGCCATTTATATTGGCAAAAGCCAGTTAGAACACAAGATTGTCTTACTGTCACTACAACATGGGCTGCCAAAACTTTAATTCTGGAGCAAGTGCCCAGAAGCTGGGGCCAACAGCTGATTTCTAGCATCTCATCAGCTCAGTTCAAGTGTTAAAGAAATCGACAGCCTTCCAGGGTAAAAACTTAAAACAATGGCCAGGAAGAGGAACATGTATTTAGAACAGGCCTGTAAAGGAGTCATCACAAAATGTGATTCCCAAAGGACGTCTAGCACTTCGCTCTCTGATGCTGGGCCAGTAAGCCAGCCGTGCTCAGAGAAGGCTTCCTCACCAAGGTCACCACAAGCAGGGGCCACATGCCTTCTCCAGCTATTCCCTTCTCACGGCTGGTGAAAACAACAAGCCTCTTCTCAGAATAAGTTACTAGATGCTCCAAATAAAATACCTAAGACTACAAAAGAAAACAAATTACACTGAAATGCAGTTATCAGAACCTTAAAAAACACATTTGTGATATGGTCATCTACAGTCTTTTTATTAATATAAATATATTAGATAACAAGAAGTGATGACAAGTCAAATAATTCCCAAGTATAAGTCAAAAGATCTGCAACATTATTAATAATAATGGTCATGATAATAATAAAAACAAACCATCCCTAATAGTATGCTAGTGTGTTGCCTACATTCAAGTTCATGAAACTTCTTAATCCTCTCCGTGGACTTCTGTTTCCCATGTTACAAATGCTTTGGACCCAGGTTAAGGGCCAGTGACCTAACCACAGCTAAGTTTGACCCTTCAAATCCATGTGAGATCAGAATGACAAAAGTTCAGAATTTAAGGGAGAAGATGCACAGGTCTACAAAATCAGCTAATTAATAGTCATATTGTTCCTGGGTCTACCGGATCCATGTTGCAAATTTAATCTACTTTTTTTTTTTCCAAACAGAAAACATGTGGTAAGTGAGTGATGAAAGGTCAGTAGATGCTGCTGACATATTCTGTAAGGAATTCAGAAATCAGAACTTAATAAAGTTGGTCATCCAGATATATCTTATGCTCAGAAAACACTCACTTGGAATTAATATGCTCTGTGATTTGGACAATGACCACAATACCTGGAACTTAGTAATAGCTTGACAAATGTTAAAGGTCAGAAGCCCTAATAATAAAACTTATTAATAAGATAACTTAAGAAAACAACTAGAAAACAAATAACCTCATGAGAAAAAGAATAAAATCTGATTTCATTTAATTCAATCCAGCCATCTCAATAGTCAAGAAGTTAAAAGTAAGTAGGCCACTACCCTATAAAAATCCCTGCCATTATACTCACAAGAATTTTTTAAATAGTTAATGACAGTTATATTTTCGAGACCCAAGAACTAAGCTAAAAAGGTATGTACTTGTATATAGAATTTTCATAAAAGGACTATTTCAAAGTTGTATTAATAACTTGTTATAATATTTCAAATAACTGGATACTGTCCAGAGAACCTTTTAGCTGATCATTTAGCTCTTCAGATTTTTGAAGTAAACTCGTTAGGAAATTATTAAGCTGATTGGAAAACAGGTAATGTATATACTTTTGTATTTACTATCTGAAGGAAGAAAGGAATTATTTCAAAGTCTGGATATTTACTTTCATTGAAATATGAAGGTTACATATAATTGCTTGATTCCAAAATGTGCTGCTATATAAAAATGCTTCTGATACTTTATCTTCTGAAAGGAGACACCCATATGATTCAGAAGCCATTTGTAATCGCTGCAATGACAGAAAGCATAAACACATTTAATTACTACATCACAGATACTGCTTTAATGGGAATAAAATGGGGTAACTTTTTAACAGCTATTTCGGTTTTGGTGACAGGACATCAAACACCATTTCTGCATCTTCAAATCCAATCTCTCCTGAGCAATACTTGTCTTTGGTCAAAGAAAATAAAAGTTGCCATTCATTTATTATATCATCCCTGTATCTATTTCACTTAATAAGAGCTTTTTCCTTACCAAATTGAATAGAAAAATATCCATAGTTACAGCCTATTTCTCCAATTTCCCTCATTAATCAAGACAATTAGGCAAAAATTTACTTTTATTAGCATAAACCTTCTTGAGAAGAATATAGTATGAAATAAGGGATAAAGAAGTAGACTAATATTTTGTTTATAAAATTTGTTCTATATTAATTACTAGTCAAGCGACTCAACAGCAGGAAAAAAATTAACACATATGTACATGCGAGGTAAGTTGATATTGTTTTATCAAAAGAATCTAAGTAGTTTTAAAATATAATAAGTTCTGTGCCTTAGTAATGCCCTTCTGTGAAGGAAGGTATCATCTAAACTTAATAGCCTGGTGGGAATTTACAACTTAGAAAATCAAACTTCTTATTTTTACTGAGTAACTGTCACAGAAGGTTAATGTATTTTCTTTAAAGAGCCTTGTTGTTAGAAAACAATGCAACCAATACACAATACATGAATGTCTTTGTTTCTTCCTGCTGCTCTGTGAGGGCATTTGTTGTGGATCACTCAGGAAGACTTCAGGGGGGTACCACACGTTGCCCCTCAGCTCTACTCTCTGGAACGTCATGTTCTGCAATATAATTTTGAACGTTAAAACAGATTTGGCCGTATTGAATGGTTTGTATTTCTTTCTGAACATACATGAAGCTTTACAATAAAAAGATATACAGACCACGAGTACAATTGGAAATCTATGTGCAGTGTGCTTTCAATTATTGCGATTGTAAAGGATGTTTAAAATGTTTTCTTTTCTGGAATACAAAGAAGGGAAACACCATGGAATTTCGATTTTTAATCTGTCTACAAATACTATAAATCTTAACGGTTAGTGGCAGAAATGTCCGCCTATTTTAAACTTATTTATTTTTCTTTGAAAACATGGCATGTGCAAAAGTATCTGGACTGGGTTCTGCACAATGGAAAAACATAAATACAACAGTTAAGTTAGCTCATGGCGGTAAATAGTGCAGTATGTAAATTAAGTTCCTTGATAGATATGAGCACATGGACTTGCATTTCTCTTACATGAATATCCATATGAATGTCTTCTATATAGAATGTCTACAGGTAGTTGATGGCAGCTGCTGGTGAGACATGCTGCAGACATAAAGATGTTTTTTGTTTTGTTTTGATTTTACATAGAAATATTCCCTCATTTGGAATTCTTGATAACAACAGTTCCTTATTTTCTTTTGTACATAACTATGCCTCTTAGGTTGTGTTTCTTTTTGTTGTTGTTTTGTGTTTTTGTAAAGACTTTTATTTTCTAGATTAAGTTTTGAATAATGGCTTTCTGTGTATCAATGATACAATTGAATAATTAGGGCTTCAATTTTTCTTGGAGGACAATAACATTCATCACTGATTTATTTAATAGACAATCGTGTTTCTAAGTCTAGAATAAATACAAATTATCAAAGGATAAAATGACTTACTGAAAGATCTTACTCATAAACCTTCTTTGATATAAACTCTTAAGGACTGGGAAATATAAGTTTCAACTGCTCTGTAATTAAAAAGGAAATGTCAAAACTCTTTTAGTTCTTCCAAATCCAAGTTAAGGCATTTTATAGAAACTGTGTAAATGTCTGTGAACTACGTCATCCATTCAGTTGTGTTTTATTTGGAGAAAAAGAAGTATCCAAACCCTATACTACTCTCTAGTATGAAATACAACTATTCTCCTAATTATCTGTCAGATACTCACAAAGCCCCATTCCATTAATTGGTTGAGATCAGTCAATTAGAGCACTGGATAGCAGATTCTATGTTCAAAGTTTGATCACTCAATGACCTTTATGATTTCCTCATTCTGTTCTGTGGTCTCACACTGTTCCATAACTCAAACAAGTTATTTGGCAAATGTGTCAGGAGAGAGTGCACACCTTTTTAAACATTTTAGCTAGGTAGTATCACTACCACTAAGAGAAATAAATTTAGTATGTGAAAACTGAAGGTCAGTGAATAACTTTTGCTTCACTTATATAGCCTTATACATCATGCACATATTTATTGATAGATAGACACATTTTACTATTCAAAAATTATCTTATTCAGTTTTACACTGAATTAACAGATATAGTAAGCTCTAGCATATAAAAAGAGCAATACTTATTTTTTCCTTCTTTTTTAAATTATTTATTTATTTATTCATTTTTTTGAGAGGAGAGAGAGAGAGAGAGAGAGAGAGAGAGACAGAGAGAGAGGAGAGACAGAGAGAGAGAAGGGGGGAGGAGCAGGAAGCATCAACTCCCATATGTGCCTTGACCAGGCAAGCCCAGGGTTTTGAACCGGTGACCTCAGCATTTCCAGGTCAACGCTTTATCTACTGCGCCACCACAGGTCAGGCAAAATTTTTTATTTATTTATTCCTTTTTTTAGAGAGGAGAGGGAGAGGCAGAGAGAGAAAGAGGAGAGACAGAGAGAGAGGAGGGGGAGGAGCTGGAAGCATCAACTCCCATATGTGCCTTGACCAGGCAAGCCCAGGGTTTTGAACCGGCGACCTCAGCATTTCCAGGTCGACGCTTTATCCACTGCGCCACCACAGGTCAGGCAATACCTTCTTTCAAATAAAAAATTATGTTAAGAAAACTATTGTAAGAAAAATGGCAACCGAGTAGGTGAACATTAAAAATGCCACCTCCCAGGTCCAAAGTGGATTACAACTTAATTTAAGAATAATCATCTTGGCCCTGGCCAGTTGGCTCAGTGGTAGAGCGTCGGCCTGGCGTGCAGGAGTCCTGGGTTCAATTCCCGGCCAGGGCACACAGGAGAAGCACCCATCTGCTTCTCCACCCCTCCCCCTCTCCTTCCTCTCTGTCTCTCTCTTCCCTTCCCACAGCTGAGGCTCCATTGGAGCAAAGTTGGCCTGGGCACTGAGGATGGCTCCATGGTCTCTGCCTCAGGCACAAGAATGGCTCTGGTCGCAACAGAGCAATGCCCCAGATGGGCAGAGCATCACACCCTGGTGGGCATGCTGGGTGGATCCTGGTCGGGTGCATGCGGGAGTCTGTCTGACTGCCTCCCCATTTTCAACTTCAGATAAATACAAAAAAAAAAAAAAAGGAATAATCATCTTGCCTGACCAGGCAGTGGCGCAGTGGGTAGAGCACCGGACTGGGATGCAGAGGACCCAGGTTTGAGACCCCGAGGTCGCCAGCTTGAGTGCAGACTCATCTGGTTTGAGCAAACCTCACCAGCTTGGACCTAAGGTCACTGGCTTGAGCAAGAGGTTACTCGGTCTGCTGTAGCCCCACAATCAAGGCATATATGAGAAAGCAATCAATGAACAACTAAGGTGTCGCAACGAAAAACTGATGATTGGTGCTTCTCATCTCTCTTTGTTTCTGTTTGTCTGTCCCTATCTATCCCTCTCTCTGACTCTCTCTTTGTCTCTGAAAAAAAATAATAATCATCTTGAAAAACCAACTTTGGGCTAAACTAAGAATAATCTATAAGCAAGGATCACTGAAAAAGCCACACCTAGACTGGATAGGGAAAGCGGAGATGAGAAAAGGGCTGTCCCACTCCCAGGAGCAAGCTGAGGCCTGGAGGGTCTCTTACAGCGGGATGGTTGCCCTGAGAGGTGTGGGTCCTCAGCCCCAGGCCTGGAGCCCCAGAGCCTAGAAGAGGTGCCCAGACACATGTAGCCGTGAAAAGAGCTGGGTTTTTGACCGCAGTGAAGAGACACACCTCTGGGACACAGACTGTTTGAAAGGGCCTGTGCAGTAAACCTCATTATCAGACACTTTCCCGGGGTTCTGGTGGGGGAGAGCTGAGAGGACTGGAGTTGCAGGAGAAGAGTATAAAGTTGGAGGCCCAGGGAGAGGCACTGTGGGTGACAGCTACAAGAATCTCTGTGCTGAATCATTCTCCAGTACTGCAGTCACCATCTTCCTTGGGAGGAACATCCCCTTTGTGCAGCATCAACCCAGGGAAAAGCAGCTGCTACGCCCTTGGGAGTCTCTCCTAAACCAGGGATGGCGACGGGTGGTTCTGAGAGGCCCAGAAGAACAGGATGCGTCAGTGACTCAGTTTTCTCATGTTGAGACCAGAACTCCCCCCACAACTCTCCCAAACCTATGACTGGTGCTTCTACCTCACAAGAAACTCAGCTGAAACTGTCTGAAGAGGTGCCAGACCACACCTCTGGGTCCCAGAGGCCACACTCACTGACTCCTGGGGCCACACCCTACTGAGGTGTGTAAAAAAAGTCTACACAGACTGACACCTGGGGCCAAGGGGCTGAGCCATATCCACCACCCTTCCTAATTGCTGAATTGCCGAGGCTCTAGAGACTCTAGCAGAGGTTTTCTCAGCAGCTGATCCCAACAAGCAGCCAGCAGACAGGATGCAGGAGGTGAGACAAAGGGAATCTTGGCCATTTGAGTGGACTTTCCCCCAGGACCAGAGTGGGTAAAAGCCAGCCTAGGAATGCAGCTTGGTATTTACATGTAAACCTGGGCCCAGCAGAGGCAGCCACAAACTCTGGATTGCTTGTAGCCCTAAGCAGGTTGCTGAGGGCCAGTCACAGGCAGTGTCTCCCACTGGTCTGCCCCGGGTTCCTGCTTGGGAGGCCTAGGACTGGCACATCCAGGAGCCGGCTGTGGAAAGCATTGGTTCAGGACCTAACAACCCTTGCTAGAGTGGTATCTTAAGGAAAAGCTTCTCCCATCAGGCCCAGCTGAGGCAATTTTCACTTTCTGTGATCAGCACCAGCACAGTGGCTCATGTGCATTGAATAGGATGGAGCTTCATAGTCAGCCCGCCTTGGCACCCAATATTCTGTCCTGGTAGGCTAGATTCCACAGGGGGAAGGGAGAGAGGCTTGAAGCATGGACATTTAAAGTGTGGGTCCCTGTGAGTCTATTGTTGGATCTGGTCGAGATACTTAGCCACTCTGGGAGCAGTACAGTCAGCCCCAAGAGAGGGCTCTCTCAGTCTTCTTCCCTGAGACTGGGGTCCCAACAGCTGAAAGAACTTCAGCAAAGAGAACTGTCAGCCACACCCACTCTGAAACTGCTACTCACTTTGTTGGATAGAAATAAAATTTGAGTATATAGTAGTGGCTGAGGGATCAAGCTCTGGAATAGGGGCCACATTCCCTGTACTGAGCTCCTAACCAAGAAACTCTTGAAGTAGGGGGTCCCATAAACGTTGTATACACAACTTCAGCTGCCCTAACACACCAAGTGTGGAAACTGTAGAAAGGTTGGTTGGGTGAGGCAATCTGAGCCCACACTACAGTCTTACTACAGAAGACTCTGTGGGAAGACCAGGAAGATGCAAGAGGATGAGGAACTGCTGAAAAGTGGAGACAAATCTTACAGAGCTTGGAGCTTTTATGGAGCACCTGTCATCTCTAAGCAGGAGGAAACTGATCCTTATTAAAAGGTTAACCTTTTCCACAGTACTCAGACCAAGAAAATGCAGACACAAACAACAAAAAGTGCAGTAGCTGCAGACTGGTAGCTCATAGCAGGTTACAAACAGCTGACACCAACCCAAGAAGAACTAGAGCCAACACTACTAGTAGTGAGTGGCATACAGTACCAACCCTAGACTCAACTACCTACACAAGCAGCACACCCAGAGGTGGAGTCTAGCAGGCACCAGATACCGTGGAGAATAAATACACCCAACAGGAAAGACATTGCACAGTATGTAATACACATAATCAAGGTGGATCTTTAGAGCCAGCTAGTCTGAAGGGATAAGTGTACCCATGAAAAGACCAACTGCATCTAATACTCACATACAACAAGGGAAAAAATAGTCCCCCCAAGAAGCATTCCTACAACAAGGAAAACAAGTGGCCTGGAGGACAGTACCACCAAGCCCATCCTCTTCTTAAAGCCCACACAAATATTTAAAAGTCAGACAGTGCTACCTAAAACATACACAAAAGAGGCAGACAGAGAAATGCAACCCAAATGAATCAACAAGAGAAATTCCTGGAAAAAGAAATGAATGAGATGGAAGTAACCAAACTACCAGATGCAGAGTTTAAAACAATGATTTTTAGGATGCTCAATGATCTTAGAGCAACAATGGATGGACATAATGAGCACCTAAATAAAGAGATAGCAAGCATCAAAAAGGACATTGAAATCATAAATAAGAACCAGTCAGAAATTCAAATACAATATCAGAAATGAAGACTACACTAGAAGGAATTAAAAGTAGGCTGAATGAAGCAGAGGATCAAATCAGCAATTTAGAGGACAGGATAAACAAAATCATGAAAGGGGAGCAGCAAATAGAAAAGAGACTCAAAGTTTGAGGAAACTCTAAGAGCATTGTGACAACATGAAGAGAAACAACATTCGCATCATAGGGGTTCCTGAAGGAGAAGAGAATAAACAAAAAATAGAGAACCTGTTTGAAGAAATCATAGCTGAAAAGTTCCCTAAATTGATGAAGGAAAAGTTACACAAGTACAGGAGCACAGAGAATTCCATAAAAGAGAAAACCAAAGAGGCCTAGGGCAAGATACATCATGATTGAAGTGTCAAAGTCAAGAGACAAAGAAAGAATACAAAAAGTTGCAAGATAAAAGCAGTTAATTAGCTACAGAGGAGCCCCCATAAAGATGACATCTGACTTCTCAACAGAAACACTTGAGTCTAGAAGGGATTTGCAAGAAATATTCAAAGTGATGCAAAGCAAGAAACTACAACCAAGACTTCTTTATCCAGCAAGGCTATCATTTAAAATTGAAGGAGATATAAAAAGCTTTCCAGAACCCCCCCCCCAAAGTCAAGGAATTCATTACAACCAAACCAGTAGTGCAAGAAATGTAAAGGGGCCTGCTGTAAAAAGAGCAAAGGGAAAAAAAAATAAAGAAAATGAAGATTGTAGATTTAAAGAATAAAATGGCAATAAACAACTAAATATCAATAATAACCTTAAATGTAAATGGATTAAATGCTCCAATCAAAATTTAGATTAGCTGCTTGGATAAGAAAATGGGACCCGTACATATGCTGTCTACAAGAGACCCACCTCAGAACAAAAGATACACATACTCTAAAAATAAAGGGAAAGAAAAAAGTATTTCATACAAATGGAAATGAAAGAAAATCTGGGGTAGCAATACTTATATCTGAAAAAATAGACTTTAAAACAAGGCTATAGTGAGGGATAAAGAAGGTCACTACATACTGATAAAGAAAGCAATCCAACAGAAGGATATAACCATTGTAAATATCTATGTGCCTAATATAGGAGCACCTAAATATATAAAGCAGATTTTGATGGACATAAAGGGCGAGATGAAGATCAATACTATAATAGTAGGGAATTTTAATACCCCACTAACATCAATGGATAGATCCTTCAGACAAAAAGAATCAACAAAGAAACAGCAGCCTTAAATGACACACTAGATCAACTGGATTTAATAAATATCTTCAGAACCTTTAACCACAAAGCAGCAGAATATATATATATATATATATATATATATATATATATATATATATTAAGTGCTTATGGTACATTTTCAAAGATAGACCACATGTTAGGACACAAAATGAGTCTCAATAAATTTAAGAAGTTTCAAATCATATCAAGCATCTTCTCAGATCACAATGGCATGAAACTAGAAATCAACTACAATAGAAAAACTGAAAACATTCAAATGCTTGGAGGATAAATAGCATGTCATTAAATAATAAATAGGTTAACAATGAGATCAAGGAAGGAATAAAAAAATTATTTGAAACAAATGAAAATGAACATACAGCAACTCAAAATTTATGGGACACAGTAAAAGCAGTCCTGAGAGGGAAGTTCATAGCAATACAGGCATACCTTAAGAAGCAAGATAAAGCTCAAATAAACAACTTAATCCTCCATCTAAAGGAACTAGAAAAAGAACAACAAATAAAGCCCAGAGGAAGTAGTAGGAAAGAAATAATAAAGATCAGAGTGGAAATAAATAACATAGAGGCTAAAAAAAAATACAAAAAGGTAATGAAACCAAGAGCTGGTTCCTTTTAAAGGTAAACAAAATTGACAAACCTTTAACCAGACTCATCAAAAAAAAAGAGAGAGAGGAGTCAGATAAATAAAATTAGTAATGAAAGTGGAGAAGTAACAACTGACACCATGAAAGTGGAGAAGTAACAACTGACATCATAGAATTGTAAGAAAATACTATGAAGATCTGTTCCTGGTCAGCAAACTGCAGCTCATAAGTCACATATGGCTTTTGGCCCCTAGAGTGTGGCTTTTCCACAAAATACCACATGTGGGTGCTACCTCAGTAAGGAATGTACCTACCTGTATAGTTTAAGTTTGAAAACTTTGGCTCTCAAAAGAAATTTTAATAGTTGTACTGTTGATATTTGGCTCTGTTGACTAATGAGTTTGCCAACCACTGACCTAGGTGAAATGGATTAATTTCTAGAAACATAATCTTCCAAAACTCAATCTGAAAGAATCAGAAAATCTAAACAGACCAATTACAACAAATGAAATTGAAATAGTTATCAAAAAACTCCCAGCAAAACAGAAGTCCTGGAACAGATTGCTTCACAGGTGAATTTTACCAGATATTCAAAGAAGAACTAATACCTTTCCTTCTTAAGTTATTTTAAAACTTTCAAGAGAATAAAGACTTCCAAGGTCCTTTTATGAGGCAAGCATAATCCTCATTCCAAAACAAGGTAAAGACACTACAAAGAAAGAAAACTATAGGTCAATATCTGATGAGCTTAGATGCTAAAATTCTGAACAAAATATTAGCAAACTGGATCCAGCAATACATGTAAAAGGTCATCCATCATGATCTAGTGGGACTTATTCTGGGGAGGCAAGGCTTGTACAATATTCCCAAATCAATAAATGAGATTTATCACATAAATATACAAAAGGATAAAAATAACATGATAATATAAATAGATGCAGAAAAAGCATTTGATAAAATCCAGCTCCCGTTTATGATCAAAATTCTCAGCAAAGTGAGAATACAGGGAATATACCTCAACATGATAAAGTCCATCTATGACAAACCCATAGCCAATATCATATTCAATAGGAAAAAATTAAAAGCACTCCCCTTAAGATCAGGAACAAGGCAGTGGTGCCCCCTTTCACCACTCTTATTCAACTTAGTTCTGGAAATCCTAGCCACAGCAATTAGACAAGAAGAAGAAATAAAAGGCATCCAAATTGGAAATGAAGAAGTAAAGCTATCATTATTTGCTGATGACATGATACTGTACACAGAAAACCCTAAAGTCTCAGTCAAAAAACTACTAGACCTAATAAAAGAATTTGGCAAGGTGGCAAGATATAAAATTAATATTCAGAAATCAGTGGCATTTTTATATGCCAACAATTAGCTTTCTGAAAGAGAAATTAAGGAAACAATCCCCTTCACCACTGCAACAACAACAACAACAAAG
This sequence comes from Saccopteryx bilineata, assembly GCF_036850765.1. NCBI lineage: Eukaryota > Metazoa > Chordata > Mammalia > Chiroptera > Emballonuridae > Saccopteryx > Saccopteryx bilineata. The sequence continues at coordinate 66,684,800 of NC_089492.1, forward strand.
TACCTAGGAGTAAATTTAACCAAGGAGGTAAAGGACTTGTACTTGGAAAATTATAAGACATTGGTAAAAGAAATCAAGTAAGATTAAAAACAAGTGAAAGCATATACCATGTTCATGGATAGAAAGAATAAACATCATTAAAATGTCTGTATTACCCAAAGAAATCTATAAATTCAATGCAATTCCTATAAAATACCAATGGCATACTTCAAAGATATAGAATAAATATTCCAAAAATATATATGTGACCAAAAAAAAATCACGAATAGCATCAGCAATCTTGAAAAAGAAGAATAAAGTGGAGGGTATCACACTTCCTGATATTAAGTTATGCTACAAGGCCACTGTACTCAAAACAGTTTGGTACTGGCATAGGAACAGGCATACAGATCAATGGAGCAGAACAGAGATCCCAGAAATAAACCTACCACTTTGTGGTCAATTGATATTTGACAAAGGAGGTTAAGAGCATACAATGGATTAAAGACAGTCTTTAAAATAAACTGTGTTAGGAAAACTGGACAGGTACTTGCAAAAAAAAATGAAACTAGACCACTAACTTACACCATTTACAAAAATAAACTCAAAATGGATAAAAGATTTAAATGTAATTCGTGAAACCATAAAGATCTTGGGGGAAAAATGGGCAGAAAACTCTCTGATCTTTGTAGCAAATTTTTGCTGATTTTTCTCCATGGGCAAGTGAAATAAAGGATGAACAAATGAGACTATATCAAACTGAAAAGCCTTTGCATAGCAAAAGACCCCATGAACAAAATAGAAAGACATTTCACACAATGGGAGAATATATTAGCCAATACGTCTGATAACGGGTTCATAACCAAAATTTCTAAAGAACTTCTTAAATTCAACACCAGGAAGGTAAACAATCCAATTTAAAAATGGGCAAAAGAACTGAATAGACACTTCTCCAAAGAGGAAATACAAATGGCCAATAGGCATATGAAAAAATGTTCAATGTCACTAATCATCAAAGAAATGCAAATTAAAACTGCAATGAGGCCTGACCTGTGGTGGCGCAGTGGATAAAGTGTTGACCTGGAAATGCTGAGGTCGCCGGTTTGAAACCCTGGGCTTGCCTGGTCAAGGCACATATGGGAGTTGATGCTTCCAGCTCTTCCCCACCTTCTCTCTCTGTCTCTCTCTCCTCTCTCCCTTTCTCTCTCCTCTCTAAAATGAATAAATAAAAAAAATTTAAAAAACTGCAATGAGATACCACCTCACACCTGTCAGAATAGTGCTCATTAACAAAACAACACACAGGCCCTGGCCGGTTAGCTCAGTGATAGAGCGTCAGCCTGGCATGCGGGAATCCAGGTTCGATTCCCGGCCAGGGCACACAGGATAAGCGCCCATCTGCTTCTCCACCCCTCCCCCTCTCCTTCCTCTCTGTCTCTCTCTTCCCCTCCCGCGGCCAAGGCTCCACTGGAGCAAAGTTTGCCCGGGTGTTGAGGATGGCTTTGTGGCCTCTGCTTCAGGCGCTAGAATGGCTCTGGTTGCGGCAGAGCATCACACCCTGGTGGGCATGCCAGGTGGATCCTGGTCGGGTGCATGCAGGAGTCTGTCTGACTGCCTCCCCATTTCCAACTTCAGAAAAACACAAAAACAAAAACAAACAAACAAAAAAACCCACACACAATAAGTGCTGGTGAGGGTGTGGAGAAAAAGGAACCCTCCTGCAGTGCTGGTGGGAATGCAGACTTTTGCAGCCACTGTGGAGAACTGTATGTGGTTTCCTCAATATTTAAAAATTGAACTGCCTTTTGACCCAGTTATCACCCTGTTAAAAATATATGATAAGAATACCAAATCACTTATTCCAAAGAAGATATGCACCCCATGTTTATTGCGGCATTGTTTACAATAGCCAAGATCTGGAAACAGCCCGTGTCCATCAGTGGTTCAGTGAATTAAAAAGCTTTGGTACATATACACAATGGAATACTACACAGCTGTGAAAAAGAAGGAAATCTTACCTTTTGTGACAGCGTGGATGGAACTGGAGATTATTATGCTAAATGAAATAATCCAGGCAGAAAAAGGAAAATATCATATGATCTCACATATATGTGGAATCTAATGAACAAAGTGAACTGAGGAATGGAATAGACTTATAGTTGGGATCACAGAGACCAGAGGAACAGCAGTCAGAGGGAAGGGGGATGAAGGGATGGGATCAGAGAAGGAAAAAGGGATTAGTGAAACTATATATACATAAGGGGGGAGGGAGTTAGGGGGAAGGGGGTAAAGGGGTATAAAAAGGGACACAGGGGTGGGGGTGAGGGAGTTATATTCAGTGGGACACATATCTATGTAAACACAATAAATTAAAAAATAATAAAATAAAAAAAAACTATTATAATTATCTATAAAAATTTTAATTGTAAACTTCCCATGAGCCAAGAGAAAGCATGAAACTCACATTGTTGCATGGATTTCATTGTATAAGAAAAGTGAGAATGACTTTAATGAATATTTCTTTAAGTGAATATTGAAGTGACCATGAAGTCAATAATTTGAAGAAATTCTAGGCAGAAAAGCTTAATACATCATGAAAATATGTCCACAAATGAAATAGTATTTCTTAATTTTACTTTTTAAAAATTATTTAAAAATCTCATCTCTAAAGCCATTCGTAAGAATATCATACAGAGGAGTACACATCTTTCTTAGATAGAGTATCTACTTTTAAACACTATATATTTTTAATATGTTCTGGTACAGCTACTCTTAGAGTGATCTTACAATCTACCTACTCCTGAATGTTTTTTACAAAAGCTGTCAGGATTACAGAGTCAGATAATTTAGTCAACTGGCCATGTTGAATACATTGTGCATTGAAAAGTTTTTTTATGCTTTCACTTGAATGTATACTTGTCTTTCATGTCATTTCAAAAATAGCATAGATTTCCATAATGATTATCTGTGCTTGCCTGTAGTATATAGATATAATGTCTAGAGATATGTGCATATATATATTTTTCATAACTAACATTTTGACATTTTATGTATATGGAGTATTTTATATGGGATCTTGGAATAGCTTTATTGTCATTTAAAATATTCATACTTCAAAAGATGTTACAGTGCTAATTGGAACAATTAATTTTTATTCATATATTAATTTCTATTCTATTTGATTATATTAACTTAGTCTTACTCAAATAATACTTAAGCCTGCTCAATCTTTCATTCAAAAACATTTCTTGTGTGCTTATTATAGGATAAGCTCTGTGTCAGGCACAGAACATACAGTGAAGGATAAGACAAACATGAGTATTATTAAGAAAAGGTTCATTGTTTAACAGAATTTTTTTTTTAACAGAGAGAGAGAGAGAGTCAGAGAGAGGGATAGATAGGGATAGGTAGACAGGAACGGAGAGAGACGAGAAGCATCAATCATCAGTTTTTTGTTGCGACACCTTGGTTGTTCATAGATTGCTTTCTCATGTGCCTTGACCGTGGGCCTTCAGCAGACCGAGTGTTACTTTGCTCAAGCCAGCGACCTTGGGTCCAAGCTGGTGAGCTTTGCTCAAACCAGATGATCCCATGCTCAAGCTGGGGACCTCAGGGTCTTGAACCTGGGTCTTCCTGGGTCCTCCGCATCCCAGTCCAACACTATCCACTGCGCCACTGCCTGGTCAGGCTATTTAACAGAATTTTGTTAATAGTTGGTAAAACTTGGTTCCAGTAGGCTATTGTATAGTATAATAAAATAATTGATTATGCAGTCATCCTTTTTAGTCTTGGAACTTCTACACATTTTCCATTATCTCTAGAATAATATCCAAGTCTACTTTTATCAGCCATGGATTCTAAGCAAGATCCCAGTTATCTCTTATGGTCTTTGTTATAAAAATATATATAAAAGATTAATTTGACAGCTAACTTGAAGAGGATTATGTGCCATCCCAAGTAGATTTGAAATATAAAAATCCTGTTAAATGTTTCTGTTTCTACTTAGTCTATATTATATATCAATGTAGTTTTCCTTGTGGAAAACAGACTTTGTTCTCTGTGAGTATTAGAACTGAAGTGTTGGAAACATAAACCAGCATTCTCACTGGGCTGCTTTTGCTCAATTGTGACATTATTCAAAGATTTGCCAAAAAAAAAAAAGTGGGGGTGTAGTAATCATAGGAAAATTGAGAATGTTTGTCTGGTTCCCAGCTATCTAGGGTAAATCTCAGGATGTCTTTGAGACTGCATCTTTATCAAAACATTTTTCTGCCTGGACGGTCCTTAACTTCTAACTGATTGTGTTGCTAACAGGAAAGAGAGATCCAATTATCCTCTATGTCCATGTAGCTACATTTAAAATTGGTTTCTGCCTCAAGGACAGGTACCCAGTTTATTAGATTGTTTTGAGGACTCATAAATTCATTGTGAAAATTGGGATATCATTTGAGTGGTAACATAAAGATTTACCTCTGCTTATATCAGTAATCCTAAAATGGCAGGAAGTCCGTCTTCATCTCATTATCACCAACGCTGGTGATAAGGTTTACAATTTCATGCACTCAGTAAATATGTGTTATATAAATAGGGAAGATTATTGTGAATGGACAAGGAATCCAATCAGCCTGCTCAATCTTTCATTCAAAAACATTTCTTGTGTGCTTATTATGGGATAAGCTCTGTGGCAGGCTCAGAACATAGAGTGATGGATAAGACAAACATGATAACATCCCTCATGTTACATGCAGTGTTTGACATTTAATGGCTTTTCCAAGAAGGCCCTGAAGAGTCCTGATTAAAATCAAGAGTCACCGTTTGATTTCCAAGGCAAGCCAGAAACAGTCATCCTTACTCTCAATGTGGCTGTGGGTTCCATTCTGCCCATTTTCCAGACTGAACTAGAATCTGGACGTGGTTTGGCATTGTGCACTTTGAAGGGGAAAGCAATATGAAATGAGATTCCAGGGCTGTTAGTGCTGCATGGTTCCACACTCAGTAAGATGCTCTATAAGTGTTGCATCATCCCAGCTCTGGGTCCCAGCGCAGGGCATGAACAGTTTAGTACACTTCCAAATAAGAGTTCACAGGGCTAGTTTTCCAGACATTCCAGCTCTGACCACTGCTCCTTGTTGCTTCATACTGGCTCTGACCTATTGACTTCAGAATATCCTGACATCGAGCTTCACATGTCTTTATTCTCTGGGAAATTATTTATGATCCCCAATTCAATTGTTCCATCTGGTTTGTGGATTAAAAATTTTAAAAGGCCATCAGGAATTCATTATAGTTTTTTTTTTTTTTTTGTAACTGGAGATGCTGTAAACGTTGTTGGCTTTTTATCAGTTAGAAAAGCATCATGATTTGGTTAAGTGAGTTAGACTGATGCAGTTTTACCTTCGTGTCCACCCCCCCCACCCCCAACCCCATTTTGTTTTCTCTAACTGCCACTCTCCTTATGAGTGTGCACAATTGGGCCAGACTGCCAATTTCCTGACATCACTTTAATATAATATAAGTCAATGTTTTGCTGCTTCAGTGTTTAGCTTAGATGACATAAAGAATACAAAACTCACAGAAGTAAATAAATTCCAATGGCACATTTCTAAATCCTTCAAAATGAGTGTGTAAATATAAAAACACAAATGATAACAATATAGACCAAGATAAATATTTTCATAAAGAAACTTTAAATTGCCAGAATATAAAACTAGTTGTCAAAGTTAAGAATAAAATAATAAAGATTTATAGGTACTAAGATTCTTTACACAGTATAAACAATAACAAAAACAAAAAGATGCGAGAGGGAGCAACATTGATGGAATCAACTAACATCCACAATGAGTTTGCAGTCATATTCGATCACACGCGGTCATCATTAGGCGTCTGGAAGAATGAAATGAGCTGGAATAGAGACATTGTTATTCCGCCTGAAGAAATCATTTGCTGATTGCACCATTCTAGAAGAAAATGAGTAAAAACTCAGTTTTGAGTTTATATATTGAGGGTCAAGGTGAAGAGCAATATTTATTTTAGTCTCTGAGGCTAACTGGGAGTATGATCAGTGCTCAGGGAAGAAATCTCCCTGAATTATTCAAAAATTATATCTAACCCCCAAATAAGGCCTAATTTAATGGCAGAAAGTATATTTCAAATGGATGACTTTATCCTTTTGCCTAAATCTAATTTACAAATTACAATTATCAGTATTTCCTTAATCAATTAACAAGTCATATTACTCGGCCAATTAATATATACCTAGGTTGCAATAGTAAACTGACTTATTTTTAAGGTAAACTTGGGGTAGTTTAACAAGGAAAGTTAATGTTGTTTATTTCAGTGCTAGAAAAGAAAGCCTCCTGGGGTACTATATTTTGTGGTTGCTACAGGAGAAACACATGAAGATAATACATTTTGGAAACAATAGTATAAAAAGCAATGCAGAACACAGGGATGAGAGTAATTAATTGAGAACCAAAATCTTATTCCTGTTCCTGTTGAGCAAAAACCACAGGTTCTGCATTGACATTTTAGTCGTGTAAGAACACACAAAAAGATCACATAAAATGGAGCCTTGTCGGTGAGAAGTTGATTTAAGGAGGACTGTGAGCCAATTGTCTCTACCATGAGAGGCCACGCTACCTGGGGCTCTTAGGTCTAAAGGCTCTTGATTTTCTAGCTTACACCTTTTTCTTCTCCCAAAATTAGTTTTCCTGCTTACTCTGTCTTAATATATTATCATGTTTTCCATCGATGAAGAATTAGGATTAAGCAAGGTAGGTAGATGAGAAAGAAAAAAAAAGATATGGCATCTTAAGAGAAAAATAATTTGGTGTGAGCAGTGGTAAATGATAAATTGAAAATTAGCTGTAACTAGGCATCCGTGATCAATTTACCATGTTTCTGTCTTTTCTATCTATTCCAAAAGCTTTGGAAAAGTTCTTCTTAGTATCATGTACAAAGGATTATTGTTATCTGTGAAAAACTGTTTTATTATGTGCAAGTTACCTACGTATCAACCGCTGAGCATCTTAAATAAGGACTAGAAAGGCCTGATGTGTGGTGGTGCAGTGGATAAAGTGTTGACCTGGAATACTGAGTTCACCAGTTCAGAACCCTGGGCTTGCCATACTCTCTCTCTCCTCTCTAAAACAAATAAATAAAATCTTAAAAAAATAAAATAAAGACTAGAAAGGACCAAGCATCCTAAGTCCCTGTTTTGAAAATAAAATAAAATCTTAATACATATTAATTACAGAGAAAATATTTCTTTTTTCCTTCTCACATTCATATTCTCTTTTTGACTCATTTCACATAGAGAAGCTATTAAAACAGATGTGAAGAGAAGGAGAAATGGAGGAGGAGATTCTGGACACTGTTCAATATTAAGGAATGAACTTACTTTAAGATCTTTCATTACTGATTTCTTGATGTAGCTTTATTTAGTTGTCTTAATTCAGTAAAACTAACTATATTCATTTTCAAATATCAGGCAACTGTTTTGTCATACCCATCATCAATTGATCCTTTCACTGTCTTTTATTTGGTTTTAACTAGCCATGGTCTATTGAAATTCAGTTCAGTTTAGTGTGAGTAGAGATTAAAAGACAGTGTTGGAGGAAAGAAGGCAGCATGTTATAGTATGTTTAATGTATGTTCTGCTCTGGTTAAGAAAAAAGTATGTGAGTACCAGGAAAGCATTTGCCTGCATAGAATCCATAAGAGGAGAATGAAAGACCTTGCTTATGAAAATGTTTCAATTTTGAGATACAACCTGGTGGAAATTATAGGGATGGGGGGGATGAAAATAAGGGCATCAGTTCTAAAGTCTATGGCTAAAGGTTCACTGTAGGGAATGTCCACATTTGAAAGACATGTTCCAGATTCATAGTGATATGCAGAGGCTGTGGGAAGTATGTATTTTGCACAGATTCAGTCCCTTGGAATAAACTAGGTGTTGCTTCAGGGGGATGTATGTGAGCTGAGAGAGGAGCTAGGAAGTACTGTTGTGTGGAGTTCTTGATGTTACCAGTTTTAGTATTTCCATAATCATATTGAAAAGTGATGCAAGATTTTATTTGTAGTTATCTTTCATCTCTCTGGAGGATATTGGGGATGTGAGGAATGCCTTTAGCTAAGTCATTTTCTTTTTGTTTTCATTTTTAAAGAAAATTTATGTTGGAATATGAACTATTTTTGAAGTTGCCATCATATCTATATTATTATGTAATTAGAACTGTATATCTCAGATAAACTTAATGAGTAACTCAATTTATTAACTGTTAATATTGACCATTTAAACTCCGTATTTCTTCAGGGTCCTTTTAGTCTCCTAAAATGGATTCACTACATTCTAATTTTTTGTGTAGTTAGTTAAAAAAATCACAAAGTATGAACCTAAGATTTCCAAGTTTTCAAAGACTTATCTATGCCTCCCCTCTCCATCTTTTTTTACTAAATCAATTAAATTTTACTGTCTTAACATATGATAAATTATATTAACCATAAAAGTTGAGAAGAGCTTTACCCAGTATTTATAATTTAAAGTAAGAACTCAGTTTTGGATTGTTCCCTATTGCATTCTACTACTTGGTTCTCATAAATCAACCTGTAAAAGAACATACTTATTTACTTGTACATTAAAAAATTGAAAATCACAAGTAGGGCAGTTGCTATAGATGTCTTTCTAAATAGCGTTAGGAAAAAAATTTCATTCCTGCCCAAACTATTCATGCATTATTAGATCGAAATGTGCCTTCCAGTCTTAGATATTGGAATTGTCAGTTATCAATGTTCATGATGTGAGAAGAAGTGAAGGGAAAACTCAAAAAGCATGAACACAATTTCGGGAAATTTATTTCTAAGAAAATACTGGTCCTTTTATTTTCAAAAACATTTATTGTGCATTATAGAGAAATTTAGACTTATTCGGTGAAGATGCAATAATTGGGATCAAAGTATATATTCTATATTGGAATTAATTGCGGGTTTTTTGTTTGTTTGTTTTTTGTATTCTTCCGAAGCCAGAAACCGGGAGACAGTCAGACAGACTCCCGCATGCGCCCAACCGGGATCCACCCGGCACGCCCACCAGGGGGCGATGCTCTGTAATTGCGTTTTTAAAGCTGGCTTATGAACAATAAACATTTCTTACTTGAAACAAAGAAAGGATTCTGCAAAGTTCAAAATGGAATTTTACTCTACAGCAGTTGGGAGTCATTTGGGAAAGGGAAATGGCAAGGAAATACAGGATATCTTACAGGTGGCTGCCTCCATCTGTGCTTTCTTAACCCTTTGAGTAGTACCAACGTTCATGTATGTCCTCATGCCTCCTGACCATCCAGAGTACGATCATACAAAACATTTTATTTTAAAAATGTGTAAGACGACATTAAAAAAGGCAAATGTATGTTCTTCTTGATTCCACAAATTGCTTATCAAACAAACCTGAATTTTTAAGTTAATAAAACTGTAACTAGAACTAATTTCATTTTTTGAAAAAAAACCTTACTCCTGGGGGTCAGTAACCATGAATAAAAAAATGCTCACTACTCAAAGGGTTTAAATGCTGATCAATATGGCAAACACTATGTTCCTTAAACACTAATCAATATGGCACCAACTGTGGCTACACTCGGTATTCTCCTTCAACATTTCATCATTTTTCTAAACGGAAACAATATATTTGGCTGTTTATTCACTATTCTACTCTAATGATATTAGGTCTAAGGAAAATTGGTAATTGCTTTACAAATATCAGCTAGAAAATGGAAACTTTGAAAATCTAGGTTTTATTCTTTCTGGTGTGTTATGTATTTTGCTCAGAGGTAGACGTTTTAAGAGTTATGGGAGCTGTATTTTGTAATTTTGCCAGATATGTATTACTGAACATAAATTGAATGAGAAGGGATGTTTGTATTGTAGGAGAAAATAAAATACAGATATGTGGTGACTGTTTTCTTCAGGGTGCAATACTTTATATAATGAACAATTTTTAAATATGTTTTGCAATTTATCATCCTTTCTCCTAGGAAATAAAATTAGAGTTTGCTCTATCTCAGTGATGTTTTAAACTCACATTCACAAAAGATACTCTCTTCTTGAATGTGAGTTAGACAGATGTTATTAATGAAAAGGAATTAAAAAATAGAAAGTTAGGATGAGAAATATAGATGTTAGAATTAAAAAGAGGGTATTTCACTCTGGATGAACTAAATTATGCTTTGATAATTTAAAAAGGACAAACCCTCCATTTTAATTCAACAGATATTTAACCCATCAAATATGGGCCAACAGAGCTTTCCAAATGTCTTGCTTACTCGAAGCTTCATCTTGACCTAACTCCACTGTGATAGTGGGAAGAGAGATATGGCCCATTTCAACCTTGCTCTTAAAATGGCTGCTTGGATTTTTTTGGCCAGAGCAAGTTACTTGGCTGAGTCTAACTTCAAAGAAGATATGGAAGCACAGTTATAACACAAGCCCCGCAAAAGAGAGAGCCAGAAATATGTGATGAATAGCACTAAAGATTTAAGCGGTTTTATAAATGACATTTAAGAAATGATTTGTTGGAGACCTAATTGATTACATGTTAGAGAGGAATCAATTTAATTCTCAATGACTTGCTTCAGTTTCTTCAGCTAGTCTGTTTATTGGAAAAGAAACATTGTTATGAATTGAAAAAGTCCCTGTGGTGTATACAATTTGCATTGAGTCTTGTCATCAGGAGTTATTCTGATTTCTAATTGAAGCAAAGAAAGCAATTCTTGCTCTAACTAATATTTCCAGTAGACTTGAGAAGGCTCTTGAATATTTTACTTTGCACAGATAACTCTATGGAATATAAATGATTTTCATTGTGTTAGAAGTGGTGACTGTGGCAGGTCTTAATCCTTAGAACTAGACTAAATTACAGCTAATATTAACAATTATACTCTATTAGTTGTGTCTGTTATGAAATATCACATCAAATCCTTATTATAGGATGTTAAACGCTGTCTAGAAAAAGTTAATTCTCCACAGCCACACTCCTACCCTAAGCTCCAAAGTGTGGTCACAGCGGGTCAGGATATTCACTGTAGGAATATTTAACATGAACTGAAGTTACCATATTTTTTCACCCTAGTTGTTAGAATACTTGGCTTAAAAGGTGATTTTTGTGCCACTTCTATGCATAAGAAGTAGTCTAGAAAATATAATTTGGATGCTAAGAGCCCAGTAGATCCACAATAGAGATTTAAGAATGAATGTAAGAGTTGATTTTCTGAAACGTTTTTCTTTTTTTCCCCTGTGGCAATGTGGTACTAGAAAGTACATGAATACTATTTATATCTCCAAAAGCACATGATCAATTCATGTTATGACATCAATCAATCAGCATTGCTAGCAAAGTAAAATGTGAAGAACACATTTTCTTGCTAATAGGTCAGTGTTGGAAGGAAACCTGAAGCTTCCCTTCCTCTCGCACTAGTGCCAGAGCATCAAGGTAGAAGAACACCCAATGTGTCACTGTTACAATAATATAGGAAGTACTTTTTAAAAATTCTAGAATTATTGGAAAGAAAGAAAATGCACTCAAATATATATATTTTTAAAAATATTAGAAATCTAGTAAAGAATGAAGAGAACATCATTTAGTGACGTGGGAAGGCAGGGTAGTTTGTATAGCAGATTTTAAAAAACTTACAAGGCCCCATATATTGAACTAGAAACTGAATAGGAAACACATTTTCTTTCAATCTGGGGTCAAAGGAGTCCCAAGGTTGAGATTTTAAACTCTCCGATAGAGTTTTGGTTTTATAGTGGTTGGCAAAGTTATTTGCATGCATCCACTGAATTAATAGTGAGATGTTTTACTTGAAAAATAGAGAAAATAAACATACTAAAAAGTATAAATCACTCCTAGTCTTTAAAATTTTAGGCTCTGAGTGAAAGTTCTTTTGTCCTCTTTAATCTTAATATTTTTTCTCTGTGTGTAAGCAAACATGCACACATCAGTATATATCTTTATAGAGGGAAAGAAGATGCAATGCACATCAGTTTTAAAGTTTCTTTTTTAATATAATATATCATGTATACCTTTTAGGTCTATAAATCTAAAGTAATCTTACTGAAATGACTAGATTAGTATGTCATCGTACTAATGTTCTCTAACGTATGTAGTAAGTCCCCTACTGATGGACATTTTTTTGTCATTTTAGTTTTATATTGTTACAAATAAAGCTGGAATGAGTATCTTTTTAAAAATTGTGAATACTTTAAAAATGTCTTAATTATAAGAAGATGTATAAATTACAAGAACTATGGGGTCAATAGAAAGAATATAGAGACCAGTGAACAAGAGGAAATCTTTGTTGATGAACAGTCAGCTTGAGAACTCGGTGTATACTGCTTCTCTATGGAGTTATTTTCACAATATTCTATATATGATATTATTGCAGCATAAGTGATAGATTCTAGCATCATGCCACTGGCCTATGGGATCCTAAATATATGTCTTCATTCAAGTTTCAGTGAACACTTTCAAGGATCACATGGTTGGGAATGGATATAATAAAAGTGAGAGATATTAAGTAGGTAGACTATACTAACAACTGATAGTTAAGGCTATTAGTTCCTGATATAAGATTTCTGTTTGGCTTCTAATGCAATGAAGAAAAATATCTTGTGTTCAGATGTTACTTGAGAAACATAAACATTAAATATTAGTGTCCAATATGTGAACCCAGATGATATAGACTTTACAATTAATTGACCAAGATTTATCTTGAAAAGTCTGAGTTAGTTTACATGATCTAATTACTTTTCATATTTTCCATGAGGTTTCTTTTTGCTTTAGTAAGTTGTAAAACCAAACCACCAAAAACTCAAAGTGAAACTTTACTGCAGAAAGGAGAAAACACTTTATAAATTTAAATGAATATCATGAACAAATTTGGCAAAGACTTGGTTATTTTTTTAAATTGTGTGTGAAACTAGGCTTTGCCAAAATCCACATTTATTTTAAACATATTCAGGAACATTTTAAATCTCCTTCAGGCTCACCTAATCTTACTCCTGGTCATTGTGATATGCGTGTTGTCTCCAACTATCAATTGACTATTTAGTTTTACATGTTTCTTTGATTATTAATTATATGCCTTAGACCAGATTTGGGTTGTGATTTTCCCTGAAATACTTAGCAACCTTGTTTTAGGAAATCTAGAGACTGGCTAATTTACAGTCTTTTTCAAATTCATAGTTGAATCCTTGTATAGTATCAGGTAGAAACCAGAGCGTACTGAAAGGATTTATTAGCTTCTGAGCAATTGGCTTTTAGACAAGGAAATCTACAAAAGCTATACTTGAAAATACTTCATTTTAGATCATGGAAGTATGTGCATTATATTAAAGTTTCAATTTCCATAATTTTAATTTTAATTTACTAGTTGGAGAATACTATTAAGCAAACCGATAACCTGTTTATAGACTTTCAGTAGCTATATTTTTGTTATATTCTTATCTATTCTAGAAAGAATCTAAGTCTATAGGGGTCCGTTAGACATAGTGCCTCCTAATTTAGGGGCATCAACAAACCAAAGCAGATAATTATAACAAATAATATTGGCTAATATTCATAAGTTTTCAACTTAATGTTATTTTAGTGCAGACATGTTAAAAAGTTCAAAGTTGTAAGCTACCAATAGTCATGTGATTTAATTATTACAGATTTACATCTGAAATTCTATCCATGTTTTAAAGAGTTGATTTCTTTGGAGAAAATTACATAGCAATTGTGCAAATTTCAACTGGCTGTTTTTAGATTGACTTTATGCTCTCCAGTTTGACTTGTCACTAACATTCCCAATTGTTATATTTAACTTAGTCTACCTGCCTATTCATTTATCTTAACTGTCTGGCCTTTGTAGGTCTTCTGAATATGTTATTTGTATCTTAAATATTTTTTTTCATATGATATCCAAGGAAAATTGTCTACTAATTGACTCAATGCTATATTGCTAGTCAGTTTCAAGTGGGCATGTTATAGTAAAGTCATTAGTTGAGGCTATCCGATGTCTGAAACCCCTCCTTATGTTTGGGGAATGCCCCATCTAAAGATTTCCATGAGAGGGAGGAACTGGGTTTCCTTAAGTCAGATCCACCTGCCTCAGACACTCTCTGGCAATGGCAATAGCCAGTGGACTGAGCCCTGGGACAGGGTTGGGGTCCAGTGACCAATGCTAATGCTATTGGCAGTGTAAGCTGCAGCATTTAATGCTGAGTGGTGGCAACAGCATTGGGATCCCCACTGGTCCAGTTCTACAATGTGATTTTAGATATTGTTCTGTGGTAGGCCACCCAAATCAGCTCACCAACCCTCCAGATGAGTCTGTCAGCAACTCAATAGTCATTAACAAATTTCTTTTCTGTTAGTTCAGCTAGAAACTTGACTATCTGGTCTCAGACTTTATAAAACATTTGGAGTTACCTTTCTCTACCACAGGTGAGGAAACGTTTTCTAAAAAGGACCATATGGTAGATATTTTTGGTTTTACATGCTGTAGGATCTCCATTACAACTACCCAACTCTGCCATTGCAAGGAAAAAGCAGTTGAGAATAATAAACCAAGGAGTATGGTTATGTTTCCATAAAATTTTATGGACAAAAACAGGCCATGGACAGGATTTGGCCTGCAGGTTGCAGTTTGTCCATTCTGCTCTAGTACTTTTTGACCGAGCCTGTAGTGGACTGAAACTCCATGAATGTTGGTTGAAACCATGGCATTCAATTCATCTATCCCTGTCTTCCCCTTGTTCAACATTTTCTAATTCTAACAACTTTGTAACTTCTAACACCTTTTCTTCTTTTAGTTTTTATTTCCTGATTTTAGAGAAAGAGGAAGGGAGAGAAACATCGATTTGTTGTTGCACTTATTCATGTATTCATTGGTTGATTCTTATGTGTCCTGACCAGGGATTGAACCATCAACCTTGGCATATTAGGACAACACTCTAACCAACTGAGCTATCCAGCCAGGGTTCTAACACTTTTCAGAGACTCAGTCCCACATTAACACTATTAACTATGCACAGACTACTCCCAACTCACAAAATGTGTTTAATTTATGAATTTATAAAAATAATTTCTCTTCTATAAGAGAAGCACAATATTTAAAATCTCTCTTAAAATATAATTCATCTTTTTATAGTGAAATATATATGAAAATATACTCTTATTCAAAAGCTATTTTGAATTGCCTTGATATTACAGTAATAATTAGATGATAATTTTAATTTTATGGGGATGATATCTCTATAAGTATTATATATTGGGAGCATGCTGTATAAATGAGCATTATAAATTTGAGATGCATATTACATAATTTTAACAGAAACCATTTGAATCATAGCTTAAAATTTCTATTACAAGTTTATAATGCTTAATTTAACCACATTACAGCAATAGCTCATAACTTAAAATATTTATTAATGTGGCTACCCTAACATACTGTTAAGTTAAAGGTCCTGATTATTGGCTACTATAGTGATTATTTATCATCTCAGGCATTTTGTTAGTGTTTTCCTGTGTTTGATAACTTAAATCCCTTAGCAAGAGTGGGAATAGAGTCCTTCAGAAAACTTTCCTTAAAGATTTTGCATTGCTTCAAGTGAGATTCTTTGCTATGAATAATACAGACCCCTCTAATTTGAAAAGAAGACAAATCAGGATATTTTAGAAAAATTTCTTCTGATTTTCTTTCATATATGTCAGTATCTTGTCTGCCTACCCTAAGTAATAACATTTAAATAAATAACAGCCAAATCCTCAAGAGAGGTTATTAACTATTGTTAAGAGACAATTTTCCATGATTCTCTCACATTTCTCCACTTCTCACTACTGTGAAGAAATCAGCTTAGAGTATATGCCTTTAAAATGCTAACAGCTAAAGGGCAGGCAGAAAGAGAACCGAGAAAAGGAACTAGAGAAATGGATAACTAGGAAGAAAAATAACCAGGATTGATGAGTAATTGTTTCTTTGACAGAGATGTATTCTTTATATAAACAGAGGCCGTCTAAACAGTTAATCTTTTAATTCCAAGGGAAAACCTTCCAGGAAAATTTTTATAAACTGTTTTAATTTAATCTGATTTGGAAATTAAAAACTCCACCTTGACTTAGATCTTGGGAGAATATGTGATCTGGTCATATTGGGTTAGCTATACAGAAAACCATATTTTCCCTTGAGAAAACCTGAATTCATCTGAACCAGTTTGATGGTGAAGCAATCACTTTATGTATCTATTAAAACCCTGCATAGGCCTGACCTGTGGTGGCGCAGTGGATAAAGCATCGACCTGGAATTCTGAGGTCACCGGTTCAAAACCCTGGGCTTGCCTGGTCAAGGCACATATGGGAGTTGATGCTTCCTGCTCCTCCCCCTGTTCTCTCTCTATCTCTCCCTCTTTCTCTCCCCTCTCTCTCTAATAAAAAAAATGAATAAATAAAATCTAAAAACAAAACAAAACCCTGCATTAATCACTTTCAGTGTTGATAAAATTCTATCTTAGCATTTCCTGTGAATTTTTAAAAAAATTCACAGTAAATAAAAAACACTCTCTTATAAAAAAAAACACTCTCTTAGCTTGATATTTGGAACAGATTAATCTTGAGAGAATCAGCTGTATCAAGATCCAGGAAATAAGCAAGTGAAAATAGATACAGTGAAGAGGGAACAGAAATGTTTGGGGTAATTTAGTCAAAGTCCTGGTTATATCATCAAAGGAGTTTCATAAGGATGGCTTATCTAGGTTGGCCTATATCAGGAACTCTAGTCACAACACTTCCTGAAGACCCAGTGGGAATTTGCTCCAGTTGAAATTGACATGTGGACACTGCCCATTAGAAATCACATGCAATTTCCCTGGTGAATGCATAAAACTTCTTACTTATAATTTTTTTTTTCTTATTAAAGCCAACCCATCTGTTCTCACACTTGCTTTCCCTTATACTTTCATATTTTATTAATATACCTTTCACTAATTTGTGTCCTGAATTTTGTTAAAATTCAGTGATTTCAGTTCTCCTGTTTTGGTCTCTCTACCTCCCTTACATTCTGTCAATAATACTGGTTTGTTGGCAGTCATCTAAGACTAGACCTCTACTTCGGTAATGTTGGCAAGTGTTTTTCAAAGTCAGCTCTACATAAGAAGTGGTAGACAAGTAAAATTATTGTTGGCTCTTTGCCATGAGAAAAATATACAGAGTTGTCCACAAGTACCAACTCAGACCTCATAATATTTCTGTCAAATGAGGTGTGAAGCACTCACAGATACACACCAAATAACAGACAGTGACTTTGGGTGTTTTGTCTTACCAGCAACACAAGAGCACCTATGGTCTAAAATCATGAAACACTGAATGTTTGTGTCCATGTATTAATGGTGTTCTTTTTACAAGTTGCAAGAGAAGTTTTAAGGTTAATAGTAGATCTTTGTTACAAATAAAATATTAATAACACAGTAATATTTTTCACAATTAAAATACAATGCTTATAATGTTAGTGTTTTAGAGATAGGCATTGAAAATTGTCCCAATCATTCTATTTGAGCAAAATAGACTATCTTTGAATATACATTCTAACTCATCTTTTGTAAAAACTATTCATAACGTTTTTCTCTTTCTTTTTCCTCCCAACTTCACTGAAGTATAATTGACAAATAAAATTGTATGTATTGTCCAACATGATGATTTGATATAGGTATACATTGAAAAATGATGAACACAATCAGGTTAATTGACATATCCATCATCTCACATAGTTACCTTTGTGTGTGTGGTGAGAATGCTTAAGATCTGCTCTCTGTAAATTTCAAGTCTACAATGGGGTGTATTATTAACTGTAGTCACCATGCCATGCATTAGATTTTTAGGACTTATTCGTCTCATCACAGAAACTTGTACCCTTTGACCAGCATCTCCCCAATTACTCCCTTCAGCCCCTAGAAACCCCATTCTACGCTGTTTCTATTTTAACTTAAAAAAAATTTTTTTAATTCCACATATAAGTGATATACAGTATTGTTTCTCTGTTTGCCTTACTTCAGTTAGCATAATAGTGCCTTCCTGGTTTATCTGTGTTTGTCAGTGGCAGTATTTCCTTCTTTCTTGTGCTGAGTAATATTCATGTGTGTGTGTGTGTGTGTGTGTGTGTGTGTGTGTGATCTTCTTTATTCATTCATCCAGGTACGAACACAAAGGTATTTTCCAAATAGAAGCTATTGTAAAATAGGCTGTTTTGAATTGGTAAATATTGAATAACTTCAGAAGTGTGTCACTGATTTTCTTTTTTTTTTTTTTTTTTTTTATTTTTATTTTTATTTTTTTTTATTTTTATTTATTCATTTTAGAAAGGAGAGAGAGAGAGAGGAGAGAGAGACAGAGAGAGAGAAGGGGGAGGAGCAGGAAGCATCAACTCCCATATGTGCCTCGACCAGTCAAGCCCAGGGTTTTGAACCGGTGACCTCAGCATTTCCAGGTCGACGCTTTATCCACTGCGCCAACACAGGTCAGGCTGATTTTCTTAAAGATTGCTGTTGTTCTATCATTTTCTCTCTCTAATATTTGTGCACTTGTCCATATCTTTGTATTGTTAATATTAATGGGCATTTGTGTTTAAGTGTTTGTCTTTTTTAAAGACTGGAATTTTTCCATAGAAAAATTTTACTTTAGCCCTGGCTGGTTGGCGTCGGCCTGGCGTGCAGGGTACCGGGGTTTGATTCCCGGCCAGGGCACATAGGAGAAGCGCCCATTTGCTTCTCCACGCCCCCCCCCCCTTCCTCTCTGTCTCTCTCTTCCCCTCCCGCAGCCAAGGCTCCATTGGAGCAAAGATGGCCCGGGCGTTGGGGATGGCTCCTTGGCCTCTGCTCCAGGCGCTAGAGTGGCTCTGGTCACAGCAGAGCGACGCCCCAGAGGGGCAGAGCATCGCCCCCTGGTGGGCAGAGCGTCGCCCCTGGTGGGCATGCTGGGTGGATCCCGGTCGGGCGCATGCGGGAGTCTGTCTGACTGTCTCTCCTCGTTTCCAGCTTCAGAAAAATACAAAAAAAAAAATTTACTTTATACTGGCCCTGTACTATAGATACAATTCATTTATAATTGCTATACCAATATCTGGCATTTATAAAATAGGAGCTTGATATGTAATGCCTTAAAATTTCTTATTCTTTTCATCAGGTGACATTAATTTTAAATTATGCTCTCAGATATTTACTCTGGATGGCTTGGATTTTTCTCTTGTGTTAGTTTAAGAAAGAACTGAGCATGAGGATTTTTAGAAGATTCTTAGAGACTGGGCCAGGCCTGGGAATGAGCTATTCTGAGCTATTGAAGGTTCTTTAACAGCTTCTACCTAAGTCCAGGTAGGTAGGATAAAGCTCACAGTCCCTAAGCAGCCAATGTGCTTTTTGGGGAGTTCCTGCAGGGGCCCTATGACCAAGTCAGTGGAGTGGAGACATTCAGGTCTCTCTAGGTATACCCAGAGGATCTCATGGTGACCACTAGATCGTCAAAAATTCAGGCTCAGTATTTGGCTCTGACTTTGCATAGAACTAGTTTCTTGTTTTGAATCTCTCAGCTCTCTCTCTCTTCCTCCCACAATTCTGCTTTTAGACCATTTTAATCCATTTCAAGTGTCAATTTTTAAGAAACAAAGAAAAATTATTTTTCAGCATTCAAGATTTTGTTAACTTATACTTCAAGGTCCCAAAGTTTCAGAATACCATTTTATGTAGTTTTTGAATGAAACCATATCAGAATATGTTAAATGTTTAAATAGGTGCAATGAATATACACTTCGTGGGTGGCTTCTGATATATTTTTCAATACCTGTCACATGTTGACCCGGTAATATTTTGTGAATGAACAAAATATTGATTACTTACTTGAATAATGCAATGAACAAGTTATTTAAATGTGATGGGAGGCAAAAGTTGAGCTTTATTTTTAAATGCAATTAATTTTATGCTATATGTAGGCTATAAAGAATATATTTAGGACTTCATTGTTTCTGACAAGACACTGAATCAATTGCAAGAATGACAGGGCCTACTTCATACACTTATGAAAATGAGAGACATTTTAAAATATTGTATTTTTATCTTTGTTGCTTTTTTCCCCAAAGATGGGACCACTACATCTAATATACCATACTGTCATTTTTCAAGTCAAATGTCCAATAACAATAATTCTAATCTTTTAATGTTTATTATTTAATAAACAATAGCAAAGTTTATCTGGTCAAATAAAATCTAAACACCACAGAGCAATACCAGGCAAGTGTGAATAGTATAGTCAACTAGTCTTCCATAAATGTCGACTGAATGATGATGAATAGCTTTAGATTTTTATAAGCTATCTTAGGATCAACATTAAACTAAACTGTTATTTCTGTACTTCTCCTATGTTCTGAAAGGAGAAATGAATGAAATATAAATACCCGAATGCCAGAATTTACAGGCATTTGATACTGAACCCAGGGATTGCTCCAGACTTCAGGCTGCTGGCATTTAGGTAAGGATATATCAAAATCTAGCAGTGAGACATGAAATTTTTTTGGACCTGAACCAAATGTCCCTAAAAATTGACACATGGATAATTTAAGTAAAGGTTTGTTTGTTTTGTTTTTAGTGGCAGGAATCTTAGAAAAGAGGAAGTTTTGGGTCAAATGGTAGAAGCATGTGGGAGTTTGAAAACTCAGGATATTGACAAATACACAATGCTTCTCTGAGGAGTCTTATAGGGGTTCAGGAAGTACACAGGAAGGTTAGTGTGGTGGTGTTAACAAATGCACAAATGTACGAAGCAATCGGCTTAATTTTTTCAACTTGAGATAGTTGGTTAGAATGTAAAACAATCTAAATGTTGAAATCTAACCTTTTACCCATTGGTATGATTGTAGTACTACCTCTAACGGTGTTTAAAGGATTATCATTTTTTTCCAAGATGAATTAAATTTTTACAATGACTTCCAGTTTGGGGAGAGACTAATACTATTGCCAAGTATTAATTGAATGCACAAAACTCATTAAGTTCATTGCAAATAAAAATAAACACAACATGCCATGCTCTGTGTGTGTGTGTGTATGTATAAGGATGGAGAAGAGTATGTATTTCAAAGGATGAATGTTAAAACTAAAGTGCCTTTGGTCTGAGACATTAAAGTGTTGAGAATTCTTGCAAGTTATGGCTCTGAGTTGTCTACCTCCCTTTAATATGAGATTAACCCTTTAGAAGTGTGAGACAAGGTAGGCCTCATGTCCCGACTGCCTGCCCTTGACTCATTCCTGTATCTATCTTCTAAAGATCTCAAATGTAGACTCTACGTCTGGGACTTGCAACAGAAGGAAAAGAAGCATTTTTATTCATGTAAATGGAATTCTTGGCTTTCTTTTTTTTTCTTCTAACCAACTCATTTAAAGCTAAAATATTTTTTCTTAAATATATATTTTGTGATGGAGGATAAAAGACGGTATCTCTAAAAAAAAAAAAAAAAAAAAAAAAAAAAAAAAAAAAAAAAAAAAAACCAGAGGAAAAACTAAATAATGCTGCATAGAAAAGAAATTGCTGATGATTACTGAACTTGGGGAAAATTGTCTCATTCCAGCTTGAAAGGCTGGAATGGAGCCCCAGAGCTTACAACGTAGGTAACAGTGAGACGACGTAGACAAAGAATTACAAAGTGATAATTTTGTGTGTTTATTACTGGTAAGATTTTTAATCTGCAAAAAGCAGTACATAATTAATGAATACAATTTGATGCATTTGGAGATAAGTATACATCTAAGAACCATCTCCTATTCAGCACCTCAAAAAATTTCCTCTGTCTTATTTCTGTAGTGTTCTGTAATAAGAACACTGGACATAAGAGGTGTTCCTAAATTTTTATAATGGAAGTTTGGCAATGGCTGTGTTTAAGAACCAGCTTGGCCTGACTGGGTGGTGGTGCAGTGGATAGAGCGTTGGACTGGGATGCGGAGGACCCAGGTTCGAGGTCCCGAGGTCGCCAGCTTGAGCGTGGGCTCATCTGGTTTGAGCAAAGCTCACCAGCTTGGACCCAAGATCGCTGGCTCGAGCAAGGAGTCACTCAGTCTGCTGAAGGCCCACGGTCAAGGCACATATGAGAAAGCAATCAATGAACAGCTAAGGTGTCTCAACAAAAAACCGATGATTGATGCTTCTCATCTCTCTCCTTTCCTATCTGTCTGTCCCTGTCTATCCTTCTCTCTGATTCTCTCTCTCTGTCTCTGAAAAAAAAGAAAGAAAGAAAGAAAAAAGAACAAACTTGCAAAATTTCTAAAAATTGAGCAGTCAGTTCTGGGGAGCCAGTGAGTGACAGGTCCAGCACATGCCCTGGCGACCTTCACCTGGTGCCAATAAGGAAGGAGCAAGCTCTGTGCGTGAAGCTGGAGATCCCCTAGAAGGAATCAGGGTGCTGTCTGGAGGAAAGAAAATCTGCAAAGTGAGACATCAAGTCACATGAGCCTCTGTTTTGAAGGAGAACAAAATACCTTCACTGTTTCTGATTATTGTGACCTCTAGGACATAAGTAAGAAGCCATTCTTGAACCACATTGGATATTTTACAGTTATACAAATTGTGTAACTAATACAGGGTGGGGCAAGACTAGGTTTACAGTTGTGAGTTCATGAAACCCAGAGTTGTTTCTTGTATCCTTATTAATTATTGTATTATTTTTCATGAAAACTATAACCTGTTTACATAACCAACTGTAAACCTACTTTTGCCTTACCCTGTACATGTGGGTCAGGGTTGATTTAAACTCGCTTGAACCAACTGTTGAAATAAATAAAACACACTTTTATTTGTGGGAGAAGCCATGCTTTGAAATGACAGATCCCTGGCTGCTGCCAGGCTCTGCTTCTCGGTCTGGAAATGAACTCCTGTGAGTAGCGGAAATCTGAGCGGACAGAATTGACTTCCCAGTGTGCATCTGTGACATGGATCTTCGTGCGCTTCCCTGTAATCTTCCAGAGTCTAGACATATTTCCTTCAGTAAATTAAATATATAAGTTGACTTCTGTTTGTGAAACATATGAAATGATGTGAATTGAATGAAAAACATGTTATTAATTAAAATATCATTCCTGAAATTGTATACATGTTCATGACATAACACTTGTTTTCATTTTCTCAACCTTAACCTAAATTAAAATTACTCCCATGAAAATGGAAGCTGTAAAATATTTTATTATGTATTTCAGGCTGATAGTGGATGAGTGGAAATAGGACTAGACCACCACACTAGGTTCTTCTGACTCTTTGAGTATTCCTCACGTGGCCACTGTTAGACAGACATTTACAAAAATTTAACATTGGTATTGTGGACAGTACAACTGAAGAGGAACTTCTTTGATGCTCTCATTGTAGATTCTTGTCATCCCAGATATTGTTTTCTTTAATTCTAGTAAACAGAGTTCTTTCTTGTTGTTCCTCTGTTCACTTGCTCAGTTTTTCTAAACATCCAAGATATATAGAGAAATATTT